>NC_134690.1:39320218-39632218 GCF_050947455.1 Rhinoderma darwinii | reverse complement strand
CTACAATCCCTTCTGCATAAATTAGAAGGGGGTACAATTTAGACTATTTTGCCAGTGAATGATACCGTCTAAGGTATAGTCTTTTTTTAATTTGCCCCACGTGGTTAATGCACCGCGTATAGGAAATGGACCATTAAATGGCTCTATACCAATCTTTCTGCGTGAAGGATTTCCCCAACTCTCTTTCCCATTTATACAAATGTGTCCACATTTACCTTTGCTTGAATTTGGTTAAGGACTCCAATTTCTCATGAAACCAATTCAATACAACATTGCAACATGCTAGTAAAACCCTTGACAGGCCGCAATTCCCAGCACGACCACTGGGTGGCCACACATAGATACATATAGCATAGACATCTATTGGCAGAGTGTCGCAAAATGTTTTTTGGGGTCATCGTGCGCCACACATCTCAGGATATGTTAAGATATGTGTAAAGCTAAGGAAGGAAACCTCTACATATAATCACATTTTGGATATTAATGTGGCGCGTTAAGTTTATGTTAACGCCAAACCACCTTTCATCTTATAACCATATAAAAACAAGGTATAGTTTAGGAGATTATCCACTATTTCACTCCAAACCAAGGGACATCCTCTGTCATATAAGTCGGCTAGAGAAACAATTCCAGCCGTAGTCCAAAGTTTGTGGATAAAGTCTGGAATAATTGATTATTGTTTAGAGAAGGTAATTTTAAAGTGTTGAAGTGTTAACTTTAATACTGATTTATTTTTTAAATGTCTGAGCCCAGATTTTAAAGCGTCATTAACCAGCCTGAGATAAATATTAACAGCTGTGTTAGTGTCCATCCCTTTTCTGAAGAGTAACTCTCAAACCAGAGGCGTAACTTGAAGCTCCTAAACCTCAATGCAATCTGTAACAGGGTGTCACGGTTGGTGGGAATGTGGACCCACTAGGTCGCACCGCCGTAGCAGGAAGGCAGCTGGCAAAACAACAGAGCACCCCAGTAATGCAAAGTTTCACACCCTGGGTTGTCCAGACAGTGGCCGCAGCTTGGGCACGGATGGAGGTGGGTGCAGCAGGTAACGCCAGACGTGGTGGATGACCGCAGGTGCCGCAGGTTGCCCCAGACGTGGCGAATCACACCGGACGTGGCAGATGACACAGGACGTGGCAGATGACACAGGACGTGGCAAACGACAGCAGGTACAGTAGACACGACTCCAACACTAGTAGGCACAGGAGCAAGAACACCGCACGGGATACAGGAACAGGTAACAGGGCATGGGTAACAACTGGAACGGGAAACACTAGGGGACCATTTGCAAGACAGACTTGGGATACACTAACAACGCTCAGGCAAGGATCAGAAGGTCAGGGGCCTTCTAATTGTCCAGGAAATCATGTGAGTTGATGATGATTGTCCTCATGTGCGCGTGCTGACCCTTTAAGAGCGGGCACGAACATGCGCGCGCACCCTACGGGACACAGCGGACCGGAGCGAAAGTGAGCGCTTGCGTCTCATAGGAAGAAGATGGGGACCAGCGATCACAGATCCATGACTGCGGGCGTCGGGAGGTGAGTAAACCGAACTAGACGCGGCCAAGGACGCTACACAGGGCCCCCCACCTACCATGTACCATTTATAATACTGGTGTCGGCTTTTAGGCCCCCTCAGACTCCAGGGCCCGGGTGCGACTGCTACCTCTTCACCCCCTATAGCTAGGCACGTCTCAAGCTTAAACCATGAGAAGTTACCGTATGTCCTTCCTCCACCTGTATCTGTTTACTTCTCAATTACAGCCTTAAAATATGTCTACAAATCCGGTAACCCATCCTTCCTTTCCTCAGCGGGTAGTACATGATCTTATAACGTATTCTCAATGAACCCTTTCCCCATAAAAATTTTAAGATCAAGGTCTTTATTTTGAATATACATTTCCTGATAAATGCAGCAAAAAACATGGAGTCTCTTAGGCAGAATGACGTAGTTTATTTTTGCCATCCAGCAAAGATTTGTTTGACGCCATTTTGTTAGATTTGATTAAATAGTCCCCAGGAGAAAATGTTGGTTTAATGTAATAATTTTGGCCTCATAAATGCCTAAATAAGATATGCCAGTGTCTGCCCATATGAGAGGGAACTCTCTCAATGTTATTTTTCATTTGCTCGGGCATATTTAGGGGAAGGATTTGACACTTATTCAAGTTTAGCTTATGTAAGGAAACTTTAAAGAGAGTTTATATGGTCTCTATAACATGGCACAAGGACATGTCCCCATTAGATTTGTATGTAGTACAATATATTACTCAATCTTTGCTTTCTATACCCAAGTGCAGTGTGCTGTGACCTGCGACTCTCCTTAATATGTCTTATGTGTGGAATGATGACAAAGTCTATGATGCAAATAATCTTGGATATGTACAGGTTCTGTATAGATAAATGGTGGGCCCTGAGAATATGTTCCTCTGGTGGGTACTTAGGAGCCCTAGTCCAACACTGTAAGCATTCCTAATTATTGTATATTGCATTAACACAGACTTTAGGCTTGGTCACAAGATATATTTAATCAGGCCTGTCTCTGCACATATCGATGGAAAGGGGAAAGGCTGCCACCAGGGGCGTAACTAGGAAAGATTGGGCCCCATAGCAAACTTTTGACTGAGGCCCCCCCTCCCCTGGGTATCACTCAACCCCCCCTTGTAGATAGTGCTTTCCTATAGATTCCGCCACACAGCGCCCCCTATAGATAGCACCATACAGCCCCCTGTAGATAACGTCATACATCCCTCCCCCTGTAGATAACGTCATACAACCCTCCCCCTGTAGATAACGCTATACAGCCCTCCCCTGTAGATAACGTCCTACAGCCCCCCCCCTGTAGATAATGCTATACAGCTCCCTGTAGATGACGCCATACAGCCTTCCCCCTGTAGATAACGGCATACACCCCCTGTAGATAACGCCAGACAGACCCCCCTGTAGATAATGCAACAGCCCCCTGTAGATAATGGCACAGCCCCCCTGTAGATAATGCCAGACAGCCCCCTGTAGATGACGCCATACAGCCTTCCCCCTGTAGATAACGGCATACACCCCCCTGTAGATAACGCCAGACAGACCCCCCTGTAGATAACGCCACAGCCCCCTGTAGATAATGCCACAGCCCCCCTGTAGATAACGCCAGACAGCCCCCCCTGCAGATAATGCCAGACAGCCCCCCCTGCAGATAATGCCAGACAGCCCCCCCTGCAGATAATGCCAGACAGCCCCCCCTGCAGATAATGCCAGACAGCCCCCCCTGCAGATAATGCCAGACAGCCCCCCCTGCAGATAATGCCAGACAGCCCCCCCTGCAGATAATGCCAGACAGCCCCCCCTGCAGATAATGCCAGACAGCCCCCCCTGCAGATAATGCCAGACAGCCCCCCTGCAGATAATGCCAGACAGTCCCCCTGCAGATCATGCCAGACAGCCCCTCCTGTAGATAACGCCAGACAGCCCTAAACCCCTCCCCTGTAGATAACGGCATACACCCCCCTGTAGATAAAGCCAGACAGACCCCCTGTAGATAACGCCAGACAGACCCCCTGTAGATAACGCCAGACAGACCCCCCTGTAGATAACGTCACAGCCCCCTGTTGATAATGCCACAGCCCCCCTGTAGATAACGCCAGACAGCCCCCTGTAGATAACGCCAGACAGCCCCCCCTGCAGATAATGCCAGACAGCCCCCCCTGCAGATAATGCCAGACAGCCCCCCTGCAGATAATGCCAGACAGCCCCCCCTGCAGATAATGCCAGACAGCCCCCCTGCAGATAATGCCAGACAGCCCCCCTGCAGATAATGCCAGACAGCCCCCCTGCAGATAATGCCAGACAGCCCCCCTGCAGATCATGTCAGACAGCCCCTCCTGTAGATAACGCCAGACAGCCCCCTCCCCCCCCCGTAGATAACGTCAGACAGCCCTAAACCCCCCCCCCCCCTGTAGGTAACGCCATGCAGCCCCCAACAAAAAACAACCTATAGTTTGTCCTACAAAAGACATGCATCCCCTATCCACAGGATAGGGGATGCATGTGTGATCGCTGGTAGCGATATGGAGAACGGGGGACCGAAAGTCCCCCGAAGTTCTCCATGACAAACCTTGGACTTACGGCGTCTGCGCAGTTCAATATAAATGAAAGGCGCACTGGTCACGCATGCGCACAAACGCGACCGGTGCACAAGTCATTTCTATGGAGCTGCAGACAGACCCCGGAAGTCCGAGGTTTGTCATGGAGAACTTCGGGGGACTTTCGGTCCCCAGTTCTCCTTATCGCTGCCAGCGATCACACATGTATCCCCTATCCTGTGGATAGGGGATGCATGTCTTTTGCAGAAACAACCCCTTCAGTGGCGTTGCGCTGTAGCAGCCATAGCGGCTGCTAGCGGAGCCTCCGCCCATGGGAGGGGGGACCCATGCCGGCGGGCGAAGCAGGCCCCCTCATGCTGCGGGCCCCGTAGCAGCCGCTATGGCTGCTACTGCGGTAGTTACACCATTGGCTGCCTCTCAATCATTGTTTTTTAGGGATTTAAAAAAGGTTTTAGGGTCAGGAGTGACACAAACTTGTAGGCTCTGTTGATGACCGGGTGACAGAGATATTCGCTCCATGGGAGCTAATATGGCTGACAGGATTTAGCTTCTTCTTGTGTCATAAGTTAAAGATAAGACTGGAGCAAAGAAAGCTGGACTGACCATGAGAAAATCTGCACACAGTTACACTCTTACCAACATTTTTATGAGCACTGACAAATTTTCTTTTTTGTCTTGAAGTGTGTTGCAAATGTTGTTTTTTTTTACCAGTTTATTGAACTTATACTGTACAGATGTAGCAAACTTTAATGCAGTAAATAAGCAGTGGCAAGAAACTTTAACTTTCATTGGCTCAAGTGATAACTTGCTGCAGCGTGATAACTTATCGGAACCAAGATAAGGATTGCTACATCTGTATAACAACACATAGGAAGCACATTTACTAATCTTTTATGTTATCCATGGGCAGTTACTCTATAGACAATATTCACGTGGTAATTTTATGTTGTGTTTTTTATTTCCAAATGTGAAATTATATTGCAGCCCATAAAATGAGAGTAACTAATTTATAAATCAGTGCAAGTGCCAACGTGAATATAAATCAAATATAGTATCTTTCTATCTAAGACTATAAAATGCCCTAAGGAAAAAAAATTGATATTACGATAAATGTCATTTTTTAAACCAAGAGTAATCCTTTATAATTATATACAAACTCAAAAATAAATGATGAATATATTCCACAGATTTAAAATAGGTTTTGTTGGGCATTATCAGAATTTGTTAAAATAACATCAGTAAAGGTCACATTCTTAAAGGAATTGCTATGGATCTAAAGAACACAAAGGGAAGAAATAAGAATACAAGCAATACATAATAGTAGTAGAAGTATTAACTGGGGCTCCATATGAAGAATAAGTCTCTGTGCACACCACATTTAGGCCCTATGTTTAGTGTGTATGTCAGGATAGCTCCCGGCAAAGACATTTAACGTGTGCATTTGGCTCCATTAGCCCGAGAGAGGACAATAAAATGTCTGTGTGGCTTCCGCTGTGCTGGTAAATGTCGGTATAACTTTTGTTTAGGTATGGAATACCATAGTGGACTACACTTTTCTATTCCGTGGGGTCTTGCGCAAAAAACTTTTACCGTGCTATATACTTTTTCTTAACATGGAAGCCTACGGGTGACGTATGTTACTGTATGGCATACGTCAGAGCCATCTGTTTAACATTTACGTCATGGGCTTTTCAGTAGCCTTTCATGGGATATAAGTTAAACAGGTACCATATTAGTCTATAGGTGATGGATGCCTAACAGTGGATATGTCATAAACAGGGGTCAAGAGAGATCATGAAGTATCCGTTAAAGAGTTACCATTATAGTCTATGATGACAGATGCCACTGCTGACTGAGTTAACTGCAATCCTAGCCATTAGTGGGAGATGGCGATGTTGGATGTAAGTTACAGCTGGCACCCACCGATGATGATGCATGATTCTGTACCCATGCCATCACCGTAATGTAATTGTGCAGCAGTTCCCAGGAATGGGATGTTTTCCGTGACGTACTATTACTTCTTGGGTTGGGAAGGGGTTAAAAGGAGTCAAAGAAATTGAGGGGAAGGTTCATGATCCAGAAAGTTTGCCACCATTGACCTAGGCTGTAAAATAAATTCAAAGCAGGGCAGGGAAGTTCTGATAGTGGATTATATGAGCAGCTCTGGGAGTTTCACTTCCTCATAGGCTGGCTGTACTGGGTGGCACACCCGGTCTAGGGGGGATTTTCAGTTTATATAGTATGTGGTCGGGCCACTGTGCGGAGCTATAGATATCTTATCTATCAGGGCTTCTATGTCTCACTAAGAGTAACAAAGTCAATCTAAAAGTGATGGTCCTGCTCCACAACAGGGACAATAGTTATTTTGATTAATACATTCCCTTTTTTTTATTTTTTATAATAATATTCATATTTGTTTTATTTTGACATGTCAGTTAATATTGAGTGCTATCGAATAAGATATATTTTACAGCAGACCTGTCAAGGCAGCCTAGTTTAGAGAAGGAGGAGATGCTGAGATTGGGAATATACAGTTTTCTTTGATTTTATTTCATTTTTTTCCATGTAAAAAGCTGTTTAAATCCTGCTAGGACTCCTAGATAAAGCCTGTGAGTCCTGCTTTCCCTCCCACACACAACGATTGACTGCTTTTCCTTAATGGGTTTCCTCTGTGGGTGGAGCAAGCAGGACTCACAGGCTTCCCTATTTGTATGTTCATACAGCACTAGGCAAATGCGCTGAGGATTTTGAGGATAATGCGCATCTAAATCGTGGATTTCTGCTGTTGATTGGCATGCGGATCTGCACGTTGATTAGCTCCATTGGTGTATAGGCAAAATGGTTGCAGAATCAGCCCGGTTTTAGGAGCAAAATTGGGACTTAATTTCCGACAGAGTCCACTATGTGTGAACATGGTCTGTGAGTCATGGCAGAATTTAAACCGCTTTTTACGTGAATATACTAAATTAAATCAAAGACAACTAGACTGTGCTCAGCGTCACCCCATCTGTCCCATGCTGTCCTCAGATAGGAGACCTGACAGATTCACTTTAATACTCTGCTATAATCCACAGTGAAATATTTACATATTTGGGACATATTATATAGATTCTGCATTTTTATTGAAGGTCTAATCACTTGTCAGAAGTTCTTAACGGTGGGGGTCGATAACTAGAATAAAGGGGCTGCGATGTTCTGCAGAGTATTGCGCTCCTTTGGCTCCTGCCATAGACTGTAATGTCATTAATAATGATTATCAAACTGTCATTTCATGATTTCTTGATCCCTTTACGTTCGTCATGCAATATTCCTGTACTCCAGATTATAATTATTCCCCCATATATCTGTGCATAAAATGTAACGCAAGACTTGTCAATTGTATATGACATTCACACTGCATAGAAATCCAATGCATCTTTATAAAAAAAAAAACAGCTCGTACAATTAACCGGTGGGCATTACATTTTAGAATTTTCTATAATAGCAGGGTTCTTATAATACTATTTTTAACCGTGCCGGTTTCTATGTGACGGAGTAAAGAGATGTGCCACATAATTACTGTGAATAAATAGAAATGCGATAACACACATCTCAGACAACATGTTAATAAAATGGTGATGCCAATTTCCATGCAGAAACATTGCTGGTGCAGCATCGATATAAAACACTGTTCAAATGCACTATTAGAGCATATGGACATCATGGGGGAAGGCCCCACTCATGACCCCTCTCTATGAGCCAGATGTAGAGTCACTAACAAGCAGTGGGTCTCGCTATGACAGACTTAAAGAGGCTCTGTCACCACATTATAAGTGCCCTATCTCCTACATGATGTGATCAGCGCTGTAATGTAGATTACAGCAGTTTTTTTATTTAGAAAAACTATCAATTTTGACGGAGTTATGACCTATTTTAGATTTATGCTAATGACTTTCTTAGTAGACAAATGGGCGTGTTTTACTTTTTGACAAAGTGGGCGCTGTGGAGAGAAGTGTATGACGCTGACCAATCAGCGTCATACACTTCTCTCCATTCATTTACTCAGCACACAGGGATCTTTCCAGATCATGATGTGCAGTCACATACTCACACATTACCATTAGTGAAGTGTCTTGAGAGTTAATAGACATCGCTTCCAGCGAGGACACAATGTCTATTCACGCTGTAAGCTGTCATAGAGGGGAGAGGGGGCACTGGCCAGCCCACCAACACAACAGCAGAAGTAGGTGCCATCCAACACACATACAAATCGCTGATTTTTAAGTGTGCCGGGTGGCTTCCGCCTCAGCAAACGTTGCTGTCAACTTTATCTGTATCCTTAGGATGCAGATACAGTTGAGTGGCAATTCCCACACCTCCACTTGCTCTGATAGGTTGCAGGCCACTTTAGGCCTGCAGATAATTTCTGCTGCATAAACGATACAATCAGGTGAAGTTTGTGAGTGTTTGCTTGTTCATCGGCTGATCGTTGCCCTGTTTATACAGGGCAATGATCGGGAACACTCGTTTGCTCGATAATCGGCCCCTGTAAGGGACTTTTCTATAAATTGGTGTTGAAATCAGTATCGTAAATGTATGATCAACATACTAGAGATAAAAGAATTGGGTGGAGAGAAAGAAGGTATGATCCAGCATAGTTTGATGATAAAAAGGAATCGATGTTCCCACTTTTATTAACATCTGCCATGAATAAGAACACAGACAGTGTTCGAAACGCGTACTCTTTTGACACATGCCACTCTGAAACCACCTCGATACTGCGTTCCTTTTTACTATTTAATTTTCTATGTTAATAAAAGTGGGAACATCGATTCCTTTTTATCATCAAACTACGCTGAATCATACCTTCTTTCTCTCCATGTTGTTTGCCGTGGGCCGTCGCGGAGATCCGGGCGAGGTTTGAGTGCAGGACGCAGAATCGGTGAGCTGGAGGTTTCCCCCCTTCTTTTCTCTTAAAGAACTGGGTATTAGGGACATATGCATTTGAATTGCCTTTAAAAATACATCAGATTATTAGATAGAAAAAAAAAAAGACTGTGGGGGAAAGCTACAAGAAATGGCTTTTATTCACCTTTGCCCAAATGTGTTTTTCAGTTCAATCTTAATGCCCATAGAGTGACTTGTGTCATTTTACACCAGGATTAACATGATGGCATATTGAAATAACCTTTCAAAAACGTGTTCTTGATGTTTTATTAATCTCTGTACTCTGGGTGAACTTGCTTTTATCGTGTACACAGCTTTCATAAGGAGCCGTTGCAATCATCTGTTAAATTTGGCACCGTTCATAAACTTACAGCAATATTCACATGGAGTATCGTCTGCCAGTAATCATGCCTGGGTCGGGCTACTAAAATTGTAACTCATTGCATTTGGTTAACTGGTTGATTTAGTAGCTGAGGGGCCAATTACTTTTTACACAGGGCCAGGTAGGGCTAAACATCATTAGGATTTTTCCTTCAATCAATGAAATCATCATTTAAAAACATAATTTCATCATTTTGTGTTTACTTGCGTTATCGATGTCTAATATTAATTTTCGTTATTTCCTTTTCATTTTTCCATTGTCGCATTCCAGAAAGTTTTTTTTATTTTCCATCGACATAGCCATATGAGGGCTTGTCTTTTGCAGGACAAGTTGTAGTTTTTATGGCACCATTTAATCTATCATATACAGTACTGGGAAACTGAATAAAATTCTTCAAGTAATATAGGGAAAAAAAACATAGATTCCTCCATTATTTTTTGTTTTTAAAGTGTTGACCGTGTGGTAAAAACATTTTAACTTTTTTTGTGCGGGTCAATGCGATTATGGCGATATCAAATTTATATAGTATCACCTTTTTATTCAATTCTTTAGGGATATGAGGTCACCAAAAAAAAACAATGTTTGCATTGTGATTTTTTTTTTCATACCGCGTTCACTTAGCAGATTAAATAACGTGATATTTGCATAGTACAGATTTTTACTGATGCGGCGATTTTTAATTATGTTTACTTATTTCATTGCTTACATAATTTTTACTAATAAAATGGGACACTGTTTTTTTTACTTTTAGTTCTTAAATTTTTTTAGTTTTTTATTAAAAATGTTATTAAACATTGTTTTACCAGATGAGTCCCCTAACTCATCATTCGATTATTAGATCACTCAAATAATACACTGCAATATTTATGTATTGCAGTGTAGTGCATTTATCTGTGTTCTACTATTAAGACTTACCTCTGGCAAAGCTAAATAACAGATCACAGAAAACAGACCTGAAGACCTTCATAGGCTTACCGGCTGCCATAGTAACCGATTGGTACCCTGTAATTTCTTTGTGGGGGGAGGGGGTGACTGGGGAACAGAGGGAGCCCCCTCCCTCTGTCTAACTATTCAAATACCTTGGCCGCTATTGACCGCGGCATCTGAGGGGTTAAATGACTGGAAGTAAAGTTATCTTCGATCCCGACTGTTGCAGGCGGTGGCAGCTGTTTAAAACCTGCCGCATATGGTGCAGACTTATATTGTGATAGTGTTAATGCGACATAACAGTAAGGCGGATGTCGCCAGAGGTTTAAATCTGGGTTCACATGGAGTTTTTTGCAGGAGGAAAATTTTGGAATTTTGAAGCAGATTTTCGATGCGTATTTCGCCCGCGGCCATTGAGCACCGCGGGCATAAAACGCTGCAAAATACGCTTTCTCTGCCTCCCTTTGATGTCAATGGGAGGTCAGAGGGGTAAATGCCTGAAGATTGGGCATCTATTTCCTGCCAGTCGCGGGAAAAAAACGCCTCCGCCTCCCATTGAAATCATTGGGAGGCATTTTCGGCCGTTTTTTGGTGCGTTTTGCGGCTCCATTTCCGCGTAAAAAACTTGTCAAAAAACTCTGTGTGAACTCCCCCTAAAAGTAGTTTGATAATCTGAAACATTCAAGTGTGAAAAGATATTGGGAAATACTTTTTTACAGCACCGTATGAGACCGAACGATCATTAAAACAGATTATTTTTTATGCCCGCTTTAAAGAGTTGAACATCCGTCATACGAGTGTTCAGAAACGCGCGTGTAAAAGGGCATAGACTAAAAGGGTTATATAATAGAATTTCAAAGAAAATTCCAAAGGGTTAAAAAACTTTTTCAACAGTAATATCTTCTAAAAGTATTAGCCCCTTTGTTTTAAGCTTTATTGTGTATTATCTGTGATATGAGTGGATTAATTTAGGCATTAGACAGTGACATTGAGCTATAGAAGATAACTTTTCTTAACCCCTTGACCAAGCTATTATTACATTTTTCCATCGTTACATTCAAAGAGCTATAACTTTTTTTTATTCTTGCGTCGACATAGCTGTATAAGGTCTTGTTTTTTTAGGGACAAGTTATATTTTTTAATAGCACCAGTTTGGGGTACATATAATTTATTGATTAACTTTTATTAACTTTTTTTGGGGGGGGAATAGAAAAAAAACAGCAATTTCGCCACACTTTTTTTAAGGCAGGATTCACAAAAAACAGCAATTTTTGTATTGTTTTTTTATTTTTTATGGCGTTCACCGTGCGGGTTAAATAATATAATGACTTTATAGTTGGGGTCGTTACGGATGCGGCGATACCAAATATGCGTAAGTTTTCAACTTTGTTTTTTTAATAATACAGCATTTTGCAAGGGGAAAAAAAAGGGTTGTTTTTTTTCACTTATTGTTTTTATAAACTTTATTAAACTTTTTGTTTACTTTTTTACTAGTCCCACTTGGGCTTCAATATGTGATCGTCTGATCGCTTTTATAATACACTGCAATACTTTTATATTACAGTGTATTACTGCCTGTCCGTTTAAAACGTACAGGCATCTGCTAGGCCATGTGTAATGATGGGGGTAGGGAAACAGACAAGTGAGCCCTAATCTACCCGCCACTCAGTCCCTGCCTACTTGCAACGACCCGCCCTAGGCGACAGGGTACAACTGGGCGACGGTCCCTACGCTCAATAAGTGCACGACAGACAAACAGACAAGGGTACACAGAAGTAAGGGAAAAGGGGCAGTTGCCCACGGCAACACCGTGAGCAACAGGAGTGGTGAACGAGCCGAGTCAAACCAGGAGTGTACGAGGTACCAAACACAGAGCAGGAGAGTAGTGAACAAGCCGAGTCAAACCAGTAGTGTACGAGGTACCAAACGCAGAGCAGAAGAGTAGTCAGTAAGCCAGGGTCAATATGAAGCAGGGTCAAATAGTTCAAGAAGCTGCAGCAGGGCCAGGAAACCAAACGAGAAGAATCACAAGCAAGGAGGAACAGGAAAGGCAGGTATAAATAGACGGAGGGCGGGAGCTAGCTCCGTCTGGCCAGGCTGTGATAGGCTCTCCCACTCCTAAGCCTGCCATCCTGAGTGGTGGAAGATGGAGTCAGTCTCACAGACATAGAAGCAGGTGCAGACTGATTACCTATGGGCGTAGACACAGAAGCTGATCCTGGCAGATCCTTAACACCATGCCTCTGACATGGCCTAGGAGGCATAAATAGTGACAGACCTGGGGGCCTTTATTAGGCCCCCCCAGCTGCCATAGAAGACATCGGCACTCTTCGACCACACGCAGGGTGACGGTGGGGTGAGAGGGAGCTCCCTCTCGACAAAACCATTCAGATGCGGCGCTCGCTATTAAGCACCGAATCTGAGGGGTTAAGCCGTTAGTGACCACCCAAGTAGTGTTTTTACGGCGGCCACTAACGGGCTTTAGGCCTCATTTACATGAACGTATTATACGCGCGTGCGACGCGCGTGCTTTGCACGCATGTCGTACGCACCTATATTAGTCAATGGGGCTGTTTAGACGATGCGTGAATTGCGCTCATTGCGTGTGCGCAGAAAAAAACTCACGACATGTTCTATAATCGTGCGTTTTTCGCGCACTCACGCACCCATTGAAGTCAATGGGTGCGTGAAAACCACGCATGCCGCACGGAAGCACTTCCGTGCGAACTGCGTGATTCGCGCAAGAGCTGTCAAACTCCTGAATGTAAACAGAAAAGCACCACGTGCTTTTCTGTTTACAAACATCCAAACGGAGTGTCAAATTCGAGATGAGCGCCCCGAACTTCACCGGGTTCGGCCAAACTCGTTTTGACCGAAACCGGTAAAAAATGTTCGGGTACGCGACGTCAGGAGACAGTCACTGTCCACGGTGCTGAAAGCGTTAAACTGGTTCAGCACCATGGACAGTGACTTCCGCTCCGAAAATCCATGAACCTGTAAAAAAAAAAAGACGTTCTGACTTACCGATAACTCCGGTCCGACCTCCCGGGATGACAGTTCAGTCAAAGTGACAGCTGCAGCCAATCACAGGCCAAGCACAGGCTGCAGCCAATAACAGCGGTCTCATGGACTGCGGCGTCATCCTGGGAGGTGGGGCCGGATGACAAGAGAGGGACGCGTCACCAAGGCAACGGCCGGGAGCCCGGACTGGGGGAAGCAGGAAGTTCTTGGTAAGTATGAAAGTCTTTTTTTATTCACAGGTTGGTGTATATTGTGTTCGGCATTCACTGTCGAGGGTGCTGAAATAGTTACTGCCGATCAGTTAACTCTTTCAGCACCTTGGACAGTGACGGGCGTCGACTAGCCTCATCAATATGATGGCGGCTGCGCGAAAATCACGCAGCCGCGCATCATACACGGATGACACACGGAGCTGCCAAGTGCCTTTTGCGCGCGCAAAACGCAGCGTTTTTTGGGCGCGCAAAACGCACACGCTCGTGTAAATGAGGCCTTATTCCGATGCAATAGTGTTTTTACGGCGCTGCATTGGAATAAATAAATAGACCAGGGAGCCGATAAAGCTCCCTTCTCTCAGCTACCTTCGGTAGCTGAGGGCTGGGAGCAGGCCTGCTCGAACGGGTGAGATTGATATCAATATCGATCCCACGCGTTTAACCCCTTGAGAACCGAGCAATTTTTCATTTCTTTGTTTTAGTTTTTCACTCCCCACGTTCCAAGAGCCATAATTTTTTTTATTTTTCCGTCAATGGAGCAGTGTGACGGCTTATTGTTTGTGGGAGGAGTTGTAGTTTCTAATGGCACCATTTAAAGTACCATATAATGTACTGGGAAACTGAAAAAAAATTATTTGCGGGCTGAAATTGGAAAAAACGGTGATTCCTACATTGTTTGACAACTAGACTTTATTCTGCAGCTCAATACGATTACGGTGATACAAAATTTATATAGGTTTTTTATATATTGTTACTTAAAAAATAATTTTTTGTTAAAAAAAAAATAATTGTTTTGTTTTACCACATTCTGAGAGACGTAACTTTTTTATTTTTCTGTGGTTTGAGCTGTATAAGAGCTTATTGTTTGCAGGACAAGCTGTAGTTTTCATTGGTACCATATTTTTGGCACGTACAACCTTTTGATCACTTTTTATTAAAATATTTTTGCAAGCTAAGGTGACCAATAAAACAACGATTTTGTCAGTTTACATTTTTTGGTTTTTATTCCGTTCACTGTGCGAGTTAAATAATGGTAAACTGTAATAATTCAGACTTTTACAGACACAACGATACCAATTTTGTTTATTCTTTTTATTTTTTACATTACTTGAGAAAAATGGGAAAAGTTTTTTTTTTTTTTTTACTTTTAATATTTTAATTTTTTTTCACTAATAACTTTATTAAACTTTTTTTCTACACCATTTATTAGTCCCCCTAGTGGACTTGATCCAGCGATCATAAGATCGATGGGTACAATATACTACAATACTAATATTTTGCAGCATAAAGTCATTTTCACAGGCTTCTGTTAAGCCGAGGCAAACAAAAGGCAAACCTGGGGGCCTTCATTAGGCCCACGGGCTGCCATGGCAACCACTGGCACCCCACGATCACGTTGTGGGGGCGCTGATAAGCTGTCGGAGGGGTCCGCCCCCTCTTTTCAACGCTTCAGAAGCTGTGGTCACGATTCACCGCAGCATTTGAGGGGTTAAATGGCCAGGTACAGCGCAATCACTGTTCCCGGCCGTTAGTCTGGGCTGTCAGCTGTAAAACACAGCTGACAGTCACAGGGTATGGTGGGCGCTCAGCCTGTGAGCTTCCTCTATACTTCCCTATAACACTTATCACGTACATGTACATGATAATGCATGAAGGGGCTAATGGGCTATTCTAGTTTCATCAAATAAATGTTATTCTTTGTATAAAAAAAAGTCTAAAGGTCTCTGCTTGCTTTTATTTAGTAGTAATCTTTATTATTTACTGCCATGGATAAAATCTCTCCTGGTCATGTGATGGACACACAGGTGAAGGACTGATGACAGTCACAGTACAGTAAGGCTAAATTTACATGACCGTAATAAAAAACGGCCGTTAAAAATGGATCAACTGTCAATTTTTCATGGCTGTTTTGCATCAGTGTTTCACTAAAATTTCATCCATTTCCCGAGCGTTTGTCATCCGCTTGCCATTCGTTTTTCCGGCAGTTAAAAAAGTTGATGAATTTTATTCAGCAAGGTTTTTTTTGTCCCAACCCCCTGAAAACACCACAGTTCTCATGTAGATAGTGCCACAATGCCTCTGCAGATAGTGCCACAGTGCCGACTGTAGATAGTACTCACATAATACCAGTGCCCGCATAGTGCTATAGTGACCACAGCACCCACTGTAGATAGTGCCCACAGAGTTGTGATGATTCTTATTATGGATCTGATATTGGTTCTGGCCCCCATGTAAGGACTTTTCCTTTTTTGGATTCACCTCTTGGGAGTTAGGTGAAGACTGGCCATATTCATACTTCACCCTTTGCTAAATATAGCATTGCACCATTTACTGTGATTTTTTAACTTCCCATGAACCACATACTGGGACCCTGGTTTAGTTCCTAGGTCACGTATAGTTGAATTCCACCTTTGTATAGATCCATCCTTTATCATTGATATGGGTTGTGGTCTTAGACTGGTGGGAGGGAGTCTTATAGTTATGAGTGCTTTTGATGTTCTCATTTTCTGAGTTTGGGTATTGGTTAACCCTCACCTTATCCATTGAAGATTGATGTCCATTAATATTTTCCTTCACATGGTGTGCCTTTAAGATTTTTTCCCAATTGATTAGGTCATAGTACCTCTATTGTACTTATATTAAGTGATTCTTACAGATACTAACTATAACTTCCCTCTTTAGACCCTGGTACATAGTTTTAATATAGTGTTTATGTTAGGAAACGTCCGTCACTTTAAGGTTGTCATGACTACTAGCCAAGCTTCTGGGTGGCCCCGGCTTGAGGTGCAGAGCCAATCTCATTTCTATCTCTGTGTCCTATCAGGGCCAAGGGGGGAGTATTTGAGTCTGTTCAGTTTTCTCATTGTTGCTTGTGATTTCTTGTGTATGCATGTGTCTGATCAAGCTTCTGGTTAAACTCTGTATCACCTTGACTGTTTGGGCTACTTGAACTGGACTTTGGCTTTGTCTTTTGGATTTACCCTCTACTCACTGATTTGAAAATTCTGCTCTCGGCTGGCTTTGACCTCTGCAACTCCTGATATTCTTCTGTTTTGCAATTTGGACTCTTAGTATCTCCTGGTTTAGAACTCTGTTTGCTGATTACCCCTCTGGCTTGTCTGGTTGTCCGTTCTGGTATTGCCTGCATTGCACCTCCTGTCCAACACTGTATTCTGTTAATGCAACCTGGGTTCTATGCAGCCAAATCCAACCTGCCTTGCAGTGGGCTCTGGTGAAGACCATAGAGTAGCCTTAGACTCTGCTGACCAGAGTGGTATCAGACTTGAGTTAGCTGATTTACCTGCATGCTTGATCCAGACAGTCTCCAGCTACCTTTGGGGAACTGCTCATACAGCAATTCCATAAGCTTGCACTCTGGGGAATTGTTCAAGTTGGGATTCCTTGACCGTTTATTTTTGCTATTAAATTAGCTGGCGACACTTGCCCATTTCTAATATGATGCTTGGGCCTCCCATAATTACCGTGCCCATGCGTGTATGAGGTCATAGTTGACCACCGCAGGATATCTACAGATTTTGCTGTTAACGTCCATGGCGCATGCGCACTAGCTAAACGAGTCTGTCCTCTAGTGTTCTTACTTTGAATTACTCTTTAGACATGCACAGTGGCAATTTGGAGAAGCTGAGACTGAGGAGCAGTAAGTCCACATGCAACATCTGTTGTATAGATACAATCAGTGTTTTTAAATCAATATTCACACCTGGTTTATTGGGCATTTAAGCTACTTATAATAATTATAATATGATGGGTGCTTCTACTGTATGTAACAGATGTTATTTTGCATTTATTTGTTAAGTATGTTTTCATCACTATTGACTGTGAATCCTTATAAACTGGTTATGTTTTGTCATTCACATGTTTCAGAAAGGTCCTGCTGGACTGAAACGTCGCATCTTTGGGTGAATAAATTCCATTTGTTTTGTATGTGCTGCCTTCTCTTCTCTTTTCTAGTGCCTACATAGAGCCACAGTGCCCACTGTAGATGGTGCCCACATATATAGGGCCACAGTGCCCATTCTAGATAGTGCCCACAAATGAAGTGCCAGTGCCCAAATAGTGCCACTGCACAGTGCACATGAATGTAGTGTCACACACAGTGCCTATGTAGATAGTGCCAAAGTGTCCCCTGTATATAGTGCTCACATAGTGCCCATGTAGATAGTGCCACTCCGCTTGCCATGGATACCGCTCCTGGAGGAGCCCCTAACATCATATATGGACAGTAAAGTCAGGCGCTCCCTCTAGGAGCGAAATCCCCAGCCAGACCATTGCCGGTGCTCTGGCCGGGGATTCTCGCATTACAAAGCCCCTAACGTCACTGTACATATATGTACAGTGACATCAAGGGCTTTCCCAAGACAGGAGTCTCCAACCGGAGTGCCATATATGGACAGTGATGTCAGGGGCTTCCCCAGGCTCAAAACTTAAAGTAGCGCTGTGCCCAGGGCGTCCCCTTGTGAGGGCTAGGTTCAGTTTTTAATGGCCGTCCCATGGATTGCTTTCTGAAAAATGGCCGTTAAAAACTGATCAATTAACTTCCGTGTGGGCCGTTGGGACATGTAAATGGCCGAAAATAGAACACGTTCTATTTTTTTACAGCCAGTATTCACGCATTACAAAACGGCCGCGTGAATACACCCTTAGAACTTCCTTGTTCTGAAAATGAACGTTAAAAAAACATCTGTCAGGTGGCCGTTTTTAACTGTTGTGTGAATATAGCCTTATCAAAGCTGTTTTTTTTTGTAACGAGCCCTGCACCTGTGTGTCCATCACATGACCATGGACAGATATCCACTCGAAATAAACAATGAAGGTTGCGCCTCATTACACACTATCCCTCCATGTTTCACACACTTGCACCCCATTATTCATTTATTTTTATTGAGGCACTTTACTCATTACTGCCCCCTATATTTCACTTATATTATTACACTTGCACATACACTTCATTTATTATTTTTTACTACACACCACTACACACCACACACCACTCCCCTCAAGACTAGTGGGAGTGGCTATTATTATTTAAAGCACCTGCTCACTCTCCTTCATCAGCGTTTCTGACCTGGCTGTGTCCATTTGTAAGTATGGCCTTTTTCGGTGTTTTTGTATATATGTCCCCTTGTTTTTATCTGTTTTGTCTGTGCATCAGGAGCTTTTCATTCCAGTTAGGGAGTTAGGGACTCGCAAGTCTGGGGATCCTTGTCGTGGATTGCGAGCTTGCGTCCTTTTGGCCAAAATGATCACTAATACCCCAGGTATTTTTCATTATTACTTATATTTGCTTCTTTTGGACACAGCCGGGTCTTTGATGCTGGGAGAGCATGGTGTGTTGTTGTTTGGCTTAGCAATCAGGGTAGCCCGCTCTATGAATTATCAAGGTGTCACAAATAGGCTTCTACCTGGCTATACACGTTGCGCCTCATAACTTACACACTATCCCTCCATGTTTCACACACTTGCACCCCATTATTCATTTATTTCTATTGAGGCACTTTACTCATTACTGCCCCCTATATTTCACTTATATTATTACACTTGCACATACACTATTCATTTATTATTTTTTTCTACACATCCCATACACCATACACCAAACACCACTCCCCTCAAGACTAGTGGGAGTGGCTATTATTATTTAAAGCACCTGCTCACTCTCCTTCATCAGCGTTTCTGACCTGGCTGTGTCCATTTGTAAGTATGGCCTTTTTCAGTGTTTTTTTTTTTTTGTTTTTTTTTAAACAATGAAGGTTGAATAACAGCAAGCTGAGATCGTGAGTAATTGACAGAGAATATTGTAAAACTTTTCATTATACAAAGAGTAACATAAATTTAGGACTGTGGCATATAAACCATGCTGATGAAGGCTAGGAAATAACCTATAACCCTTTAAATAAATGAACATGACACAATGCTTTATTTATAAAGTGGGTTGACTCAGGGGTCGGCCACAGCTTTTATAATTCAAATAACTTATTGGGTAAACAAAATATTCCCATTTAACTTTTTGTATATAAATTGACCTTAACCATATAACATATACATAACATAGGTCAATTATACAACCAAACCCGCATGCCAGCCTAGAACAGAGGGCATGTGGGTTAGAACCAATACCATTCAACGCCATAAGGAGAACGTGTACATACCCCTACACGTCTCTCTGTCCCCCAGCCAACAGAGACAGAGCCTGCTCTATGCCCTCCTGCAGCCCAGAAAGAAAAATATCCAACCCAATGTCAGTAAGATGGACACCGTCAGGGAGCAGTAGACAACGGTTATCCCCTTCAAGCTGCCTGTGTCGTATAACCACCCCACCCCGAGAACGAACAAACCTAGAGACCCTGGTATTTAACAATCTCCTGCCCCTCTCAATAGCCGCAGCATCCCTTGCTCCCTGCCAAACCACCCGTGAGATAATCTCAGACCAAAACTATCTGAAGAAAGAAAGAGGAAAAGCGTTCCAAGTCTGATTTTATCAAAGCAATCAGCTCGCCCAAGCGAACCGAACACAAGTCATTGCCTCCAACATGTATGACCAACACTGTATGCACCAGCCGGTGCCTACTGATTTCCACGACTTCCAGTAAGGTCTCCAACCATTGCAAACCAAGAAGACCTCTCCAATAAACTTCCGCCTCCCGAAAGCCGAGCGACAGCCCACCAGGTCGGATAGCAGCTCCGTGCTCAGCCCAAAAAACATAGGAATGTCCCAATATCCACACCGATGGTCGGGCACCTGTAACAGAAAAATTACTGTAAAAGCAAGTCAGGTCTAACATAACCAGCAAAACATTCCGAACGCCAACGACCTATCCGACTAACCTCAGCATCCGGAAGACCTAACTCGCTTGCCATAATCACAGCTCGATTCTAAAGGAATGAGTCCCAAACTCAGGCGTGAAACCTGCATGCGCCAAAATCTTCTTAGAAACCGCTGAAAACTGAAAGTGCGTTAACGGTTTAACGTCAATATAGATCAAGACCTGAACCCCGCGGGAACGAACGCCTAAATATGAAGATACCAGGGTGACCAGGCATGTGACCCCAGGGACTGGACGCAAACACACCCAGCAACCCCTTCCAAAAATATCGGTTTTTGACCGCCGAATACCCAGGCGGAGGGACGAAGAGGAAACGACTATATCCTCTAATAATAAACCTCTGGAGCGGGACACGCTCATGGGAACTAACTCGGAAACCCGTAGGGCTCCGAAAAAGGATAAACTAACGCAACTGAAAACAATTCTTCAAACTTGGAAGAACACACTGAAGAGAGCGAAGATATCAATTTCTGAAGCATAGCAAAGGAAATCGGACGATGAGATTCACGCCGAACCGCAGACTTCTTCCAACCCTTCAAAACTTGTGAAATAAGAAAGGACTTAGTAACATCGGACCAACCCCGCAATTTAGAGAAAAAGGACACGCCAGCCGACGCTTCGCAACAAGACCAGAAACACTCCGATCAGGCCAAAAAACAACTGAACTATTAGACATGGAGCTCCCCCATAGATCGACCGCTACCACTATCGGAAACAGCTCAAGTAGGGTCAGATTAGCACACCAACCCCTGGATCACAATGCATCGGGCCAAGGGGAAGCGCAACAAGCCGAGACAAATATGGCGCCAAAACCCAAAGAACCTGATGCATCAGTGAACAATTCCAGGTCACGATTAGAAACCAAGGGAGTACGCCAACAGGTATGGCCATTATATTCCTCCAAAAAGGTACGCCAAACGCGTAAATAAGCCTTAATGGAAGAAGAAATGCGGATGAAATGAGAAGGTCGCAAAACGCCAGCGGTGGCTAAAGATAACCGCCTAGAAAAAATCCTACCCATTGCCATAATTCGACACGCAAAAAAAAAACAACAAACCCAACAAGGCTGCCGAAGCTGAAACTTGCGTCGCGCCAGCGCCAAATCCAAAAAATCCCTGATCTTCACAATTTTCACCTCAGGCAAACGAAACACCATTTGCAATGAATCGATTTCAATACCAAAAAAACAGAGTGACGTACATGGGCCCAAAGTCTTATCCTCAGACAAAGGGAACCCAAAATGGCGTCCGATATAATGAAAATACGACAAAAGATAATTACAATGCGGTGACTAAACAGGACCAACAAATAGAAAATCTGAACCAGTGACGTCACGTAAGACCCATTCAAGGAAGGAACTGAAAACTTCTAAATAAAACATGAAATGGAGCAACCCATCGGCAAACAAATATCGTAATAAAACCCCCCATCTAAATAGCAACCCAATAAATGAAAACAATCCGCATGAACCGGCAACAAGCGAAAAGCAGATTCGACATCAGATTTAGCCAGAAGGGCCCCCCTCCCGTCCTTGCAAACTAAATCAACCGCCCGATCAAATGACACATAAGAAACAGACACAAGGTTCTTGCTAATTCTATCATTAACAGAGGGCCCCTTGGGGTGCGAGAGGTGATGAATAAGGCGGAACTTGCCGAGCTCCTTCTTGGGGACAACGCCCAAAGGAGAAACCCGCAAGTTAAAAAACAGGGGAGGGGGGTCACAAAACGGGCCGGCCATGTGACCGAACTCCACCTCCTTCCCCACTTTCTCGCGCAGAACTAAAGGGAGCTCAAATGCTGATTTCAGGTTTTTAGAAAATACAGGCTCAGCACTATAAGTAAACGGAATGAAGAAACCATGAGAAAAACCAACTCAAAACAGGGCGGCCTCCCCCATCTTGGCGGCCTCCCCCATCTAAAATATGTATCCCTGAAAACAGGTAAGGAAGGCGTTGATGTGGAGGTGGAAGCCTCAGACGAGGTTTTCACAGCCACGGACTGCACCAAAGTCTCCGCAAGCGGCATTACCCGCTACCAGGGAACGAACAGTAGACAACAAAACACCATCAGAAACATTATTCACATTCCATGCCTGCAGGCAGTCATACTCACCGGGGACAACTGCACGTCCTGGGACCACAGGCGAAGGTGACAGAGGTGGAGGAGCAGGCATCACGGGAGCCAGCGGTACCTCGACCGTCGACACCACTCGACTCCCCCTGGCCGACCTTGGGCGATGACTCCGCACCGACCAAGAGCGAGACGGAAACTCGCCGCGCTCAGCGGAACTAACACTCCCGGAAGACGGGCTTGAAAATGATTGCGAACGCCGATGACGTTTCGAATGGTGGGACCGACTAGGGCGAGAACGATGGCGGCTGCCACTAGCTTGCGACTCAGGGGATAAAGGGGTGGAATGTGCTTCAGCGAACACATATGCAGGTCCCAAGTTAGGATGTACCAACACAGCATCCTCTGGGGCAACAGTAACTGCCGTACACACCAGGATTGGACCCGGAGTGCACGGAAAAAAATCCTCCGCGCTACCCGCGGAGAAGCCGTCTTTAAACAGGCGAGGGGACAAGTCGCTCCATGTCCCACATTTCCCAGACTGACCTGCCAGGGGAATAGGGGGAGCTCCAGCAGCATGCCTGCCTGCAGGCAATCTAAGAGAGGGGGGGAGGCGCCTTGGGCAATGACCCTAGAGCGCCGGCACCAATAAGCATGCTCCGCACGGCTGCCGAGCGGGAGCACTCCCTGCCCGTGTCGGAGGAAGCGACCGCCAGCTAACTAGCACAAGATCTCACCACATTTACAGCCTCCGGCACCGCAGAAGCAGCAGACGCCGGAGCCGGTACCAGTTCAGTAGCAGCAGGGGTCGGGGCAGAGCTGCGAGCGATCCTAGGCCGCACAACCTGGGAACGCACATTTTTCCCAGCTGATGGGGAAAGTCGGGTAGGCGGACGAGACATCCGAGATGAGCGGCGATTAGCCGACATGACAGGGGGATCAGATGGGACAGTCTCTGCAATAAGAGACGACAGCCACCCCGCACCTTCGTCCTACGGACGCAGACGAATGATTTTACTTAGCTCTTGCCGGTCCATGGTAAATCAAACAGACAAAAGAGTAAGAATGCAGTAGCCCTGTCCCTATAAGCACTTCTGATTACCATAACCACTCCCCTTCCCCGGTGATTGGAGGATACATAAACCTACTCCTCTAGCCTATAACTAAAATATGTTAACCCCTTACGCCCCAGTCCAAGGCTCAGCGGCTATACGCCTGTGAGCCTAATGCACATCTTTTAAACTCTGTCAGAATATTATATTGCACGAACGTTTTTGACATTTTAACCTATTTTTCTTTATAAATATGTCCTAAAGTACATCTAGTAAGTGAAGAGAATAGTCACAAATTAAACGACAAATTCTTGCACGTCACCGTTTGAAACTTATTTGGCACAGTTTACGACAAAAACGACCATAAACTGTTTTGTAAATATGTTCCATTGTGTTAATTTTAATGTACACTACCGTTCAAAAGTTTGGGGTCACCCAGACAATTTTGTGTTTTCCATGAAAACTCACACTTATATTTATCAAATGAGTTGCAAAATGACTAGAAAATATAGTCAAGACATTGACAAGGTTAGAAATAATAATTTTTATTTCAAATAATAATTTTCTCCTTCAAACTTTGCTTTCATCCAAGAATGCTCCATTTGCAGCAATTACAGCATTGCAGACCTTTGGCATTCTAGCTGTTAATTTGCTGAGGTAATCTGGAAAAATTTCACCCCATACTTCCAGAAGCCCCTCCCACAAGTTGGATTGGCTTGATGGGCACTTCTTGCGTACCATACGGTCAAGCTGCTCCCACAAAAGCTCTATGGGGTTGAGATCTGGTGACTGCGCTGGCCACTCCATTACAGATAGAATACCAGCTGCCTGCTTCTTCCCTAAATAGTGCTTACATAATTTGGAGGTGTGCTTTGGGTCATTGTCCTTTTGTATGATGAAATTGGCTCCAATCAAGCGCTGTCCACAGGGTATGGCATGGCGTTGCAAAATGGAGTGATAGCCTTCCTTATTCAAAATCCCTTCTACCTTGTACAAATCTCCCACTTTACCAGCACCAAAGCAAACCCAGACCATCACATTACCTCCACCATGCTTGACAGATGGCGTCAGGCACTCTTCCAGCATCTTTTCAGTTGTTCTGCGTCTCACAAATGTTCTTCTGTGTGATCCAAACACCTCAAACTTCGATTCGTCTGTCCATAACACTTTTTTCCAATCTTCCTCTGTCCAATGTCTGTGTGCTTTTGCCCATATTAATCTTTTCCTTTTATTAGCCAGTCTCAGATATGGCTTTTTCTTTGCCACTCTGCCCTGAAGGCCAGCATCCCGGAGTCGCCTCTTCAATGTAGACGTTGACACTGGCGTTTTGCGGGTACTATTTAATGAAGCTGCCAGTTGAGGACCTGTGAGGCGTCTATTTCTCAAACTAGAGACTCTAATGTACTTGTCTTGTTGCTCAGTTGTGCAGCGGGGCCTCCCACTTCTCTTTCTACTCTGGTTAGAGCCTGTTTGTGCTGTCCTCTGAAGGGAGTAGTACACACAGTTGTAGGAAATCTTCAGTTTCTTGGCAATTTCTCGCATGGAATAGCCTTTATTTATAAGAACAAGAATAGACTGTCAAGTTTCACATGAAAGTTCTCTTTTTATAGCCATTTTGAGAGTTTAATCGAACCCACAAATGTAATGCTCCAGATTCTCAACTAGCTCAAAGGAAGGTCAGTTTTATAGCTCTTCTAAACAGCAAAACTGTTTACAGCGGTGCTAACATAATTGCACAAGGGTTTTCAAGTGTTTTCTAATCATCCATTAGCCTTCTAACACAGTTAGCAAACACAATGTACCATTAGAACACTGGAGTGATGGTTGCTGGAAATGGGCCTCTTTACACCTATGTAGATATTGCATTAAAAACCAGACGTTTGCAGCTAGAATAGTCATTTAGCACATTAACAATGTATAGAGTGTATTTCTGATTAATTTAATGTTATCTTCATTGAAAAAAACTGTGCTTTTCTTGCAAAAATAAGGAAATTTCTGAGTGACCCTAAACTTTTGAACGGTAGTGTATGTCTGCACTGTATGTATTTATGCAATAACTGATATAGTATATACACCGATCAGCCATAACATTAAAACCACTGACAGGTGAAGTGAGAAACTTTGATTACCTCATTACAAAAGTGGCTGTCAGGGGGTGAGATATATTATACAGCAAGTGATCAGTCAGTTTGTGTGGAAAGTGAATGCTATCCCATCTGGTTTGATCCCACAGAAGAGCTACTGTAGCAGAAAGTACTGAAAAAGTTACTGCTGGCTATGATAGAAAGCACACAGTGCATCGCTGCTTGCTCTGCTTGGGGCTGTATAGCTGCAGAGTGCCCATGCTGACCCCTGTCCACTGCCGAAAGAGCTTACATTGGGCTTCAGAGCCCAAAGAAAGGTGGCCTGGTCTGAGGACTCACGTTTTCTTCATCATGTGGGTGGCTGGGTGTGTATTGTTATGATTAGCAGCAGGACTGCTGCTATTCAATGATTCTGTTATCTCAGTGTTTGGGCATTGCTAGGCAATGCCTTTTGGTCTGAATCTGGATTTAGTCATCATTTAGCTTTGCCTGGTTGATTAGGGTGGAGTACTTTTCTTTGGGCTATATATATACTTCAGGCCTGTATTACTCAGGTGCTGATTATACTGTGTCTGGCATGTGCTAACTCTTTCTAGATTTTTGTTTGAGACTTTATTCCTTGTCTGTTTGTCCATGAGTTTGTTTGTACTGTGGGACCTGTTCATCCTCTGTGGGTTCTGTTTTTTTGTATAGTGGTTTGATGTGTATTCTGAGATTAGTTGTCCCACTGGCTTGTTTGCCTTTCAATTTCCATTTGGTCTGCTGCCAAGCTGCTTTTTTGCCCTGTTGTGGGATAGTATTCAGATAGGGTCAGTGAACACTGTAAACTCTTGCCCACTGTCTATTCGTCCATTATCTACTTATGTGCTATTGTCCCGAGGGGTCTATGGACCCACTGGGCCATACCGCCTTGACGGTGTGGCAGCTGGCCAACAGGGCGCAGGTCAATATCTATAGTTCATATAGGGTACCTGTGGCAGCTCGGACAATAGCAAGGCAGGCTCGGCTGGAACTAGGCAGCAGGCAGACGTCAGGCGTGGGGAAGCAGGACAGGCGTGGTATACAGCTCGGCACGACTTAGGCTCAGCATAGTACTCAACCAGGATAGTACGGAATGCAGGGAACAGGAACACGAACACACTAGGAGGCTATCACAAAGACAAACTTAGGAAACAACTGCGACGCTCAGGCATCAAAGCAGGGGGCTGGACCCCTCTTATAGTCCAGGGTACTCACGGCCTCGATGTACATCAAAGTCCGGTGCGCATGCTGCCCCTTTAAGAGTGGGCACGAGCGTGTGCGTGCACCCTATGGGATCCGGCTGAGGTGAGTGTAAGCGAGCGCTGGCGTCTCCTGAGGAGGAGGCTGGGGCCAGTGCTTGCTGACTCCTGGTTGCGGCTGTCAGGGGGAGATTGGAACTGACAGCCTGCAGCTACGGACATGACAGTATCCCCCTCTTACGCTCCCTCTTCTTGGGACCAGAGCGAGAAAGAAACTTTTACAGAAGAGTAGGACATTAATGTTCTCCTCTGGCTCCCAGGACCTCTCTTCAGGACCAAACCCCCTCTAATCCACCAAATAAAAAATCTTTCCTCTCACTTTTTTGGTGTCCAAGATCTCCTTAACCTTAAAGGTGTCTGAAGAACCGCTGGAGGCAACCGCAGGGCTAGGAGTTTTGGTATAGCGGTTCAGAACCTCTGGCTTCAGGAGGGAGACATGGAAGGAGTTGGGGATCTTGAGGGTAGGGGGCAGCCGAAGCTTGTAGGGGACAGGGTTGATTTGTTGTAGAATCTCGAAGGGTCCGAGGAACCTGGGAGAAAATTTGCATGACGGCACCCTTAGTCGGATATTCCTAGAAGACAGCCAGACCTTCGTGCCAGGGAGAAATTGAGGAGGTTCTCTTCTCCTTGTGTCAGCCTTCCATTTCATGCGGTCGACTGCCATTAGGATGAAGGATCGAGTCTGCTGCCAGATCTGCAGGAAGTCTCTAAAAGCAGAGTCAGCCGCTGGTACCTCTGAAGTATCGGGGACCGGGAGAGGAATTCATGGGTGTTGGCCGTAGACAATGAAGAACGGTGTATTCCTTGTGGAATCGCTGGTGTGATTATTATACGAGAACTCAGCCCACGGAAGCAGCTGCACCCAGTCATCATGCTGTTTGGAGATGAAGTCGTGTAGGTAGTTCTTCAAGATCTGATTGATCCTCTCGACCTACCCATTGGACTGAGGATGGTAGGCTGAGGAAAAGTCCAACTACACACCGAGAAGTCCGCAGAGGGCTCTCCAGAACTTCGAGGTAACCTGAACCCAGCGATCAGACACAATATGCTGCGGCAAGCCATGCAGGCGGAAGATGTGTTGGTGAATGGTTTGGCCAGCTGAGGAGCAGAAGGAAGACCAGTCAGAGGAACGAAGTGGGCCATCTTCGAAAACCGATCCACCACCACACAGACAGTACTACATCCGGCAGAGAGAGGCAGGTCCGTAATAAAGTCCATAGCTATATGCCAGGGAGCATTGGGCACAGGCAATGGCTGGAGCAGACCAGCAGGTCTGGAGTGAGTGACCTTGTTGGCTGCACATACAGAACAGGAAGAAACAAAGTCCATAATGTCCTTGGGCAGCGTGGGCCACCAGAAATAACGAGCAATCAGATCCCTGCCAGTCTGGAGGAGTGTCCCCAGCGGAGGATTCTTCCATGATCAGCCAGGTGCACAAAAATCCCCTGGAGGAATGAACCCAACTTGCAGGGGATTGACAGAGACAATGCAAGACGGATCAATAATGCTCTGTGGAATCTCCATGGTGTCTTCCATCTCGAAAGACCTGGACAAGGCATCGGCCCTCACATTCTTGTCGGCCGGGCGATAATGGAACTCAAACTGGAACGTGGTAAAGAACAGTGACCGCCTGGCCTGACGAGGGTTCAGCCGTTGGGCCGTCTGGAGGTTGGTCAGATTTTTGTGGTATGTAATAAATTAGGATCGGATGAGCTGTTCCCTCTAGTAGATGTCTCCAATCTTCCAGGGCCAATTTGATGTCCAGTAACTCCCGATCCCCAATCGAGTAGTTGCGTTCTGCGGAAGAGAAGAGCTTAGGAAAATATCCACATACCATTGACTTTCCCTTGGGACCTCTCTGGAACAGGAGTGCACCAGCACCATGCGTCCACCTCCAACGAGAACTGCGAGAGACATCCGGATGATGGAGGATAGAGGCTGACGTGAAGGCACTATTCAGGCTATTGAATGCGGACTCTGCCTCGGGAGTACACACCTTGGCGTTCATGCCCTTCTTAGTGAGGTTAGAGATAGGAGAAGTCAGTGAGGAGAAGTTTGGAATAAACTGTCTGTAAAAATTGGTGAATCCCAAAAGGTGCAGTATGGCCCTTAAGCCTTGGGGGTGTGGCCATTCCTGGACAGACTTTACCTTCTCAGGATCCATCTCGAAGCCTCAATTCGAGACTATGTAGCCCAGGAAGGGTAGAGAAACTCTGTCAACATGCACTTCTCCAACTTGGCGTACAGACGATTCTCCCTTAACCGCAGCACAACTTGATGGACATGTCTCTGATGCGTCATAGGATCTGGAGAAAAAATCAAGATGTCATCAAGATAGGTCACGGATAATGTCATTAACAAACTACTGGAAGACCGCGGGAGCATTACACAGGCCGAAGGGCATTACTAGATACTCATAGTGTCCATCACGGGTGTTAAATGCAATCTTCCATTCGTCACCCTGGTGAATCCGGACTAGGTTGTAAGCCCCACGCAGGTCTAGTTTAGAAAAAATCTTGGCACCACGTATACGATCAAACAGTTTAGAGATCAGTGGCAACGGATGTTTATTCTTCACCGTGATCTGGTTGAGACCTCGGTAGTCAATACAAGGATGAAGAGAACCATCCTTCTTTTTGACGAAGAAGAACCCGGCTCCTGCTGGGGAGGAAGACTTTTGTATGGATCCCCTTTCCAAGTTCTCTTTCACATAGACGGACATGGACAGAGTTTCTGGCAAGGAGAGAGGATGTACCCTACCATGGGGAAGGGATGCACCAGGAATCAGTTCGATAGGGCAGTCATACGCTCGATGTGGAGGCAATGTCTCTGCCTCCCTCTTGCTGAAGACGTCCGAAAATGCAGCATAATGACCCGGCAATCCTGCCAATGACCGAGGCAGAGAAGGGTGAACCGAAAGAATCTGCACCAGGCAACAGCTTTGACACTCAGGGCCATTCTGGAGAACCTCCCCAGAATTCCAGTCCAGGACTGGCGCATGCAGTTGGAGACAAGGCAGGCCCAGCAACACAGGGTTAACAGCCTTGGATAGGACATAGAATGACAGAAGTTCGGATTGAAGAGCCCCTACTTGCAGCCTCGCTGGTTTGGTCACAGCTAAAACTGGGTTTGGCAGAGGTAGTCCATTTATTGAAGCAACTGTCATCGGGCTCTCCAGAGGGGTGGTGGGTAATTGTAGAAGGTCCACCAGGTCTCTACGGATGAAATTAGCAGCGGATCCAGAGTCCAGATACGCAGAGACCTGATGCGTTCTCTCACTGGACACTATGGTCACAGGTATGGACAATTTAGACGGAAGTCCTCTCTTACCCAAGGTTGTCACTCCAAGCAACCCTAGGCTTTGGGATTTTTGGGGACACAGGCGCACAAGTTGGCCACCGAGGCCGCAATAAATACAGAGTCCAGAAGTGCATCTGCGTTGTCTCTCTTGGGTGGATAGCTTACACTGGTCCTACTTAGGAGGATCGACATCTGAGGACAGCAGGGGTTGCTGCAAAGTAGGAGCCAGACTAGGAAGAACTCCCTCCGGACGAACCTCTTGGAGGTGTTCTCGGATCCGTATATCAATCCGGGCGGACAGAATGTGAGGTCATCCAGGGTAGACGGCAGATCTCGAGTGGCAAGTTCGTCCTTAATTTTAGGAGCCAGTCCATGCCAGAATGCAGCCACCAGGGCCTCATTGTTCCATAACAGCTCTCCCGCCAGGGTGCTGAAGTGGATGGCGTACTTACTCACGGAGGTGTCTCCTTGGCATGGGTTAATGAAAGAGGCCGCTGCACATGAGACCCGACCAGGCTCCTCATACACCATATGAAAAGTCCGGAGGAAGGCTTGGAAGTCACGGATCTCTGGTCCTTGTCTCTCCCAGATAGGGTTCGCCCATGCAAGAGCCTTGCCAGTGAGGAGAGAGATGAAGAAAGCGACCCTTGCGCCATCAGACGAAAATGTCCTACTATACAGGCTGAAGTGGATCTGGCACTGATTCAGAAATCCACGACAGGTACTTGTGTCTCCATTGTTAGGGGAAGGGGAGGTACTATTGTGGGTTTATAGAGGACAGGGAATTCCCTGCTATTTGACGTCAGACGCCAGCTAACAGGCGCCAGATAAGGAACTACAGACGTACCTGAGCGATTTCTTGCCACTGCAAGCACGCCTGCAGACACACAGCCTGTTTATTTTACTCCAGCACTCCTGAAAATTTGGATCTAGCTGGATATGGCCCTTCTCCCCTGAAGAATCATGTGGCCGTGAGGAAACGCGTTGGGAGATTTTAACTACACTAAGAGAGTTCACAGAGAAGATCCTTTATACAGATAAGGAGAGCTTTTTCCTTATCCATCGGACAGCAAGCTCTAAAGGTTGTCAGAGAAAACGGATGACATCCATACGGGTAGGGGGGCACTGAGCCCCATACTCTTGTACCTGTTGGTCACTCATTATTACCTGTTGGTCACTAACTTGAAAGGATCTCTAGACCCGAAAATTTATGAACACTCTTTATTCATTATATACACGCATGAACTGCTGTTAATGTCGTATCACCTCACGATACTGGATACAGGCTTTGAATGAGCATCAAAACTTCAGTACACATTTTTTATATATTGTCTGTTCAATTGTGTTTTTTCTAAAGTAATTTTTTAAGAGAAACAAGTAAAAGCTATATTTTATATACAAAAAACTCCGGATCTACTTTTCTTTTCCATCATAGCGGTCAGGAAGTGGCAAAGAAACATGCAGGTCAACACTGCCAAGAGGTGTAGTAGGAGGAATGGCAGCTTGTGCCTCCTGCCGATTTGCAAAAATGTTCAACGCCTGGAGGAGTTGGTCGTGTCGAGACCAGAGTTCTAGCATATCCGCCAGTATCTCTTGAGACGTCGTCATGGTCTTCAATTGACCAGCGGGGTCCATGGCCTGAGCGTACTGTCACGAAGGGTCTATGGACCCACTTGGCCGTACCGCCTTGACGGTATGGCAGCTGGCCAACAGGGCGCAGGTCAATGTCTATAGTTCGTATAGGGTACCTGTGGCAGCTCGGACAGTAGCAAGGCAGGCTCGGCTGGTACTAGGCAGCAAGCAGACATCAGGCGTGGTGAAGCAGGACAGACGTGGTATACAGCATGGCACGACTTAGGCTCAGCACAGTACTCGACCAGGATAGTAAGGAATGCAGGGAACAGGAACACACTAGGAGGCCATCACATAGACAAACTAAGGAAACAACAACAATGCTCAGGCATCAAAGCAGGAGGCTGGACCCCTCTTATAGTCCAGGGTACTCACGGCCTCCATGTACATCAAAGTCCGGTGCACGCGCTGCCCCTTTAAGAGGCGCGCACCCTACGGGATCCGGCTGAGGTGAGTGGAAGCGAGCGCTGGCGTCTCCTGAGGAGGAGGCTGGGGCCAGCGCTTGCCGACTCATGGCTGCGGCTGTCAGGGGGAGATTGGAGCTGACGCCCCGCAGCCACGGACATGACAGCTAGTCATCTACCATCCACTCCATTTGTGCATTGTCTCCAACTTCTACTGCCTTTGGTGTTCGGTTACGCTCGTCCACTGGTGAGTTACTTGTGCCTTTCTGTCAGTGGCGTAACATGTATATGACGCTTACCTGGGGTAGAGATGGCATCAAGGTGGACTATGGGAAGAAGGCAAGCCGGCAGAGGCAGTATGAGGATCTGAGCAATGTAATACTGGGAAACCTTGGGTCATGGCATATTTGTTGATGTTACCTTGACACATACTCCTAATGGCAGTGCTCTCTTTCAGCAGGATAATATGCTCTGCTGCAAATAAAATTCAGGAATGGTTTGAGGAACATGACAAAGAGTTCAAAATTCTCCAGATCTCAATCTGATCGAGCATCTGTGGGATGTGCTGGTAAAACAACTCCCATCCATGAAGACCCCACCTCACAATTTACAGGACATAAAGAATCTGCTGCTAACATCTTGGTGCCAAATACCACAGGACACCATCAGACGTCGTGTGGAGTCCATCCCTCAATGGGTCAGAGCTGTTTTGGCGGCACGAGGTGGACCTGCACAATATTAGGCACGTGGTTGTAATGTTATGGCTTATCAGTGTATATGATGTATATACTAATATATTCTTTTGTATTTGAGATGTTTACTAGGAATGTTTAGTCCAGTTATAGTTAAAAGCATCATTTTACACAACATTTCATTGAGTTATGAAGAATTTTGTATCTCTTACAGCTGTAATAACTGTATATAGTCATTTTCTTGTTCTGTACTTGAGTCAATGGTTTTAATATCAGTTCCACATATGTGCATTTAATGAAGTCCTGTAGTAGGGGAATTTCTCTGAAGAGCTTCAAACTCTCCGGAGAATTCATGACCTTCACCAGTAACGTTTTTTGTAATTGTGATTCATGAAATAAAAGCTAATATGTTTTCTTGTAGAGTTCCATCATCTGGCAGAATCTTTACACAGGTAAACGCTTGTCTTTATATTTTTATATCAAGCACATAATCTCATAACAGTAAAGAGGCGGCGTACATGAAATAAGATAATACTTTGGCAGAATGCCACATCATTATGTATATCCCTTTAGACAAACGCTAAATAAAATGAAGACGTGAAAACCACTTAACGCTTTTCTCTTTAGTTTTCTATGCCGAGGTCACCGAGGAGGGATTTATCATACAATTACATACACAATGCGATTCAGATGTGAATAGAGCCGAGAAAAATTCACACACTGATCGTGAACTTTTCTTGTCTAGAATGTAACGCCGGGTAAATTTCATTAAAGTGGCTGCGTTGTTTTTGTTCGCTACCAAAAAAGTGTTTGGTCATTATCAATAAAAGAGTTTTTCTTATTTGTTTACGCGTGAATGCAAGCTAAAAAGACGCCCTTTTCACCCTAGAATCAGGGCCGTATTTGCAGCTCATTCTGCTCAAGGAACTAAACAGGGGCGCCCTTAGTCTTAGTCCATGGAGGTTATCTATAAATTAAATAACACCAGTTTTGTGTATTGCTACTGTATATTTTATGTTCTACGGTTTTTAAGAAATAAAAAATATTTTATTGAAAAAACATTTCTTTTGTATTGTTAAATGATGGATGAGGATCCATTATGATTTTTTTTCTCCGCTACATGAAATGTAATATGATGGACAATAAGTGCGTTATCCCTTTTTCTATACAGGTTAATATGTGTAGAAATACACTTGTTGGCAATCATTTTACATTACCTTGGTACACGTACTGACCTCCATGTAATGAAAAATGATGGAGAGCATTTCTACACAGTCTAGCTTAAATAAAAACCGGTACATGATATACACTTTTTTATACAGGTTAATCTGTTTTCTGCTTTATGCTTGTTTTCCAGCATGATATATTATATAAAGCTCCGAACATGGAACATTTTCCATAGGGGGTAGTCTGTGTAGAAATGCATTTTCACAGACTAGATTCTATAGAAATTTGCAACTACTAAAATGGTATATCTTTTACACAGGATGAGGCCTGATGTCCTCAGATAAACAGTATGCAGCTACATGAGGGCTCTTTTTACCAGGCCTCTACATATAGCACTGGGCATTACACATGTTCCACTGTTCCAGGTGCAGTACACGGGCAGCCAGAGATTACACTCAGGAACACAGCGGCACCTGCCAGCTTCCATTAACATAGGCCCCTGCCCATGTCAAATTACGTATGCCACGCAACGCCTGGATTTGGGCTGTAAGAAGCAGACGGTAGAACTTGAAAGAGAATAAAATGTCACTTTATGGATTATTAATTGTCTAGTTACATTCAGAGTCTGAAAGAAAGAGTTTTGGTGGAAGCCCCTACATCCCCCTCCCTATAATCCGGCCATATGCCCACTCGCTATGTACATGTGCACAATTCACACATTTACTAGATACAGTGACACACACATGCACACTCATTACAAGTAGCATACCTCTCAACATTTGCATCATCATTCGTGGAATACTATTAAGCTCCATCCCCGATCAGCACTAAAACACCCACAAAACATCCCACTTTTATGCAAATTTGCCCTGTCCACTTTGTGATCAATTAGTGGGACAATCCCGCAAAGAACAGGATAGTTGGGAGGTATGCAAGTAGGAACGCATACATACCCAGCTACAAAAAAAGAGGCACATACACAAAAAATACACACACTCATTACATAAATATTTCGCACATAAATATATACACTTATGTACACACCTGTGGTAAGAGAGGAGTGCAGAGAGACAATGCCAGAGCAGATAGCGCTATACCTCATGGTATAGTAAACAGTGCAGGAGCTCTGGCCACTAGGCGGTAGCACTACACATTAGGACAGCGCAGCTGCTGATTGGTTGTGAAGTGTCTTCGACCAGTACTGACTCGGACCTGAGGTGAAGATTGCAGATTGTGCACCATGGAACAGGACTCCACAGAGCAAGAGACCTCTGCCTTAAAAACAGCTGACCCCCTTCCCCCGAGTATCGTAAATGTCCGCCACTAGCGGAGACTGATTAAAGAACAAAATGTAAAAAAATTAATTGCCTCCCCTGACGCCTGCCACCCTAGGCACCTGCCTTCGGGTACTTAGTGGCAAATACGGTCCTTCCTAGTATGTTGAACATTTCATATACTGTATGTTCACTCATTTAACGTTTCCACTGCCAGGAGTTTCTGGATATTTTGCACTTCTGGTAGCAAGAACAATTTTCAACCTTCTAATGTGTACAACTAAAATATAATAAAATTTACACCCATATGTGATACATTGATGGGCGCCTTCATGCGAATTTGCATCAAAGTGTAATTTTTTGTAAATTTTTCTTAAAAGAATTATGAGCTCGGTCTTAAATGCTCATTACCCAGAAAGTTCAAGATGAGCAAAGGTCATGCATGTAGCATAATTTTAATAATAATATTCTTTAACCCCTATCCACACGAGTAAGTAGCTGTATGTCATTGCGGGAGGTTACTGCGGGAGGTTACTCCCGGATCCCGCACGAGGACGTACAGTTACTGAGTTTTTTTCCGGTGCACTCTGTCGGCGACAGTGTGCACCGGGAACCGGGAGGTCAGCTGTCGCCGACAGCTGACACTCCACTCTTGCCGGCCAGCGTTCCTTTGCCGCTGATTTTGGCAAATTAACCCCTTAAATTTGGCGATCGGTTGCAATCGGCGAATTTTAGGGGTTTTCTAGCATATCGGCAGACCCCAGTCCGAAATCGCGTTGTTTGCCGATAGTTAGTATGGCAAACGGAAGCCAAACAATGGCTTCCGGGTCTGCCATGGACAGAAGCCCATCAGGACCAACTTTCGGCTGGTCCTGATAGGCCTCCTGTCAGAGTGACAGGAAGTCACTGTGTTGTTCCCGATGCACACGGTCGGCGACAAGGTGTGCATCGGGAACTGGGAGATCAGCTGTCCCCAACAGCTGACACTCCAGTGTTGCCGATCAGCGGCTCATCGCCGCTGATTTCGGCAATGAAACCATTACATGCGGGGCTCGTTTGCGATTTCCGCATGTAGGGGGTTTGTAGCACATCAGCAGCCCCCATGCAATCGTGGGGGCTGCTGATGCTTGTGATGGCATCCGGAGGCCAGGCAACGGCCTCCAGGTCTGCCATGTATGGAAGCCTATGAGGACCAGCCTCTGGCTGATCCTCGTAGACTAACTGTCAGAGTGACTGTGACGTCACACTGACAGTTGGAATACTTTACACTACCTAGGTAGTGTAATGTATTCTAGCAGCGATCAGAGCTGCAGGTCAAAAAAAATAAAGTGTAAAAAGTAAAAAAAAAAGTTAATAAACAAAAAAATAAAGTGTAAAAACGAAAAAAAAAGTTAATAAAAATGTTTTATAAAAGTTTTTGTTTTCCTATAATAAGTCATTTATTATAGGGAAAAAATGAAAACGTTAAAAAAAAGTACACATATTTGGTATCACCGTGTTCGTAATGACCCAAACTATAAAACTATAATGTTAATTTTTCCGCACGGTGAACGCAGCAAACAAAATAAACGTAAAACTATGTCAGCATCGCTATTTTTTGCTCACCACCCCTCCCAAGATATAGAATAAAAAGTGATCAAAAAGTCGCATTTATCCCAAAATAGTACCAATAAAAACTACAACCTGTCCCGCAAAAAACAAGACCTCCCACAGCTTTTTTGACGAAAAAATTAAAAAGTTACGGCTGAGAATAGGGTGTCTCAGAAAATAAATTATATTTATAGAAACGTAATTTCATTGTGCAAGCGCTGCAAAACGTTAAAAAAAAACTATACACATGTGGTATCGCTGCAATCGTACCGACCCGCAGAATAAAGTAAAACTTAATTTATTGCGCACGGTGAACGCTGTAAGAAATAAAGAATTTAAAGAGCCAAAATCGATGTTTTTTGGTCACCTTAGCTCGAAAAAAAGATTCTGTGGGGTCAAAATGCTCACTATACCCCTAGAAAAATTCCTTGAGGGGTGTAGTTTCCAAAATGGGGTCACTTTTGGGTTTCTACTGTTTTGGTCCCTCTGGGGCGTTGCAAACCCGACATGGCACTGAAAACCAATCCAGCAAAATCTGCGCTCCAAAATCCAAAAGGTGCTCCTTCCCTCCTGAGCCCTGCTGTGTATCCAAACATCATTTTATGACCACATATGGGGTATTGCCGTAATCTGGAGAAATTGCTTTACAAATGTTGGGGTGCTTTTTCTCCTTTATTCCTTGTAAAAATGTTTTTCATCTTCACAGACTAATTCCACTAAATTCTGCAAAAAAACTGTGGGGTGAAAATGCTAACTATAACCCTAGAAAAATGCCTTGAGGGGTGTAGTTTCCAAGATGGGGTCACTTTTGGGGAGTTTCGACTGTTTAGGTACCACAAGACTTCTTCAAACCTGACATGGTGCCTAAAATATATTCCTAAAAAAAGGAGGCCCCAAAATCCACTAGGTGCTCCTTTGCTTCTGAGGCCTGTGCTTCAGTCCATTAGGACACTTGGGCCACATGTTGGATATTTCTAAAAACGACAGAATCTGGGCAATAAATATTGAATTGCATTTCTCTGGTAGAACCTTCTGTGTTACAGATTTTTTTTTATTACAAATGAATTTCGGCAAAAAAAATATGAAATTTGTAAATTTCACTTCTACTTTGCCTTAACGCCTGTGAAACGCCTAAAGGGTTAAAATACTTTCTGAATGTGGTTTTGAATACCTTGAGGGGTGCAGTTTTCAAAATGGGGTGATTTATGGGGACTTTCTAATATATAAGGCCATCAAAGCCACTTCAGAACTGAACTGGTCTCTGAAAAAATGGCCTATTGAAATTTTCTTGAAAATATGAGAAATTGCTGCTAAAGTTCTAAGCCTTGTAACGTCCTAGAAAAATAAAAGGACGTGAAAAAAAACAATGCAAATGTAAAGTAGACATATGGGGAATGTTAACTAGTAACTATTCTGTGTGGTATTACTATCTGATTTACAAGCAAATACAAGTAAATTTAGAAAAATGCTAATTTTTGCAAATTTTTGCTAAAATGTGACGTTTTTCACAAATAAATTTATTGACCAAATTTTTTCACTAACATAAAGTACAATATGTCACGAGAAAACAATCTCAAAATCGCTTGGATAGGTAAAAGCATTCCGGAGTTATTACCACATAAAGTGACACATGTCAGATTTGAAAAAATCATCTGTGTCCACAAGGCCAAAACAGGCTGTGTCCTAAAGGGGTTAATTATATACCGTCAACATAATCAGCAGCACTTTACAAAACATAGGGAACTTGAACAGACAATAGACATTGCATAGTAACAAAACTAATTAAGAAATCAAACAAAAGGAGTGAGGACCCTGTTCACAAGAGCTTACACTCTATGAGGAAATTGGTGTGACACATAAAGTTGCATGAGCCGGTCACCAGCCAGTATCTGTGTATGACAGATATAAAGTGCTTTAAGGTGCAAGGAGTGTGGGGAATACTAGATTTAAAACTATAAATATAATAGCGCCATACACTGCACCTCTAATTATAATAGCGCCATAAACTGTGTCCCTGATTATAATAGTACCATACACTATGACACACACACACACACACACACACACACACACACACACACACACACACACACACACACACACACACACACACACACACACACACACACACACACACACACACAGTGAGTGCCCCCTGTAGATACTGCACCCATAGGCCCCCTGTAGATAGTGCACCCATAGGCCCCCTGTAGATAATGACCCCCCCATTGAGCCTCTGTGGATAGTGCCCTACATAGAAGCCCCTGTAGATAGTGCCCCACATATAGCCCACTGTGCTCACATATGGACTCCAGAGCTGCAAGGCAATAGTGCTAACCACTGAGCCACGTGCTGCCTTACATATAGCTCCCCCTATAGATAGTGCTCCACATATAGCCCACCCCTGTAGATGGTGCCCTACATATAGCTCCCTCTGTATATAGTGCTCCACGTCCCCACATATAGACCCCCACTGTAGATAATGTGGTGTGGATAGAGCCCCCCCTGTAGATAATGTGAACACACAGTTTTATTAGAAAAAACCCCAAAACTTTACATACTCATATGATCCCAATCCCGTCCGGTGGCAATGCAGACCTGCTTTCTTCTGAGCAGGTCTGCTGGGGCTGAACGACGCAAGCAGCGCGGTGATGGCATAGCGGCGCTAGCGTTGTTGAAAGGCGCTGATTGGCAGGACAGAATTACTTGCCCTGTCAATCAGCGCCTTTCAGCAACGGTAGTGGCAACATGAAGTCCTCGCGCCGCTAGCTTCGTTAAAAGGCACTGATTGGTGGGGCAAGTCATTTTGCACTGCCAATTAACGTCATTGTAAGGCGCTGAATGGTCGGGCACGCAACGTGCCCGGCTATTCTGCGCTAATGCATGTAATTGTATCTGCGTGCTATACACTGCGTTCCAAATTATTATGCAGATGTTATTTTTCGCTGATTTTCCTAAATAGTCGATGCAAATGACAGTCAGTATAATCTTCAAGCCATCAACCGTTGGAGTATAATGCGAATTTTATTGAACAAATCTCCTTATGATAACAGTTTTTTTTTTAGAAGTAAAAAACTCAAAATGCACTGTATCAAATTATTATGCACAACAGAGATCAAAACATTTTAAAGGTTGTAAAGAGAACTAAAATGGTAATTTGTTGAATTTGCAGCATCAGGAGGTCATATTTACAGAAATCAAAAGCTCTTTCAATCAAAAAAAACTTAGCAGGCCAAGTTACATGTTAACATAGGACCCCTTCTTTGATATCACCTTCACAATTCTTGCATCCATTAAATTTGTGAGTATTTGGACAGTTTCTGCTTGAATATCTTTGCAGGATGTCAGAATAGCCTCCAAGAGCTTCTGTTTTGATGTGAACTGCCTCCCACCCTCATAGATATTTTGCTTGAGGATGCTCCAAAGGCTCTCAATAGGGTTGAAGTCAGGGGAACATGGGGGCCACACCATGAGTTTCTCTCCTTTTATGCCCATGGCAGCCAATCACACAGAGGTATTCATTGCAGCATGAGATGGTGCATTGTCATGCATGAATATAATTTTGCTACGGAAGGCACAGTTCTTCTTTTTGTACCACGGAAGAAAATGGTCAGTCATAAACTCTACGTACTTTGCAGAGGTCATTTTCACAATGTCAGGGACCCTAAAGGGGCCTACCAGCTCTCTCCCCATTATTCCAGCCCAAAACATGACTCCGCCACCTCCTTGCTGACGTCGCAGCCTTGTTGGGACATGGTGGCCATTCACCAACCATCCACTACTCCATCCATCTGGACCATCCAGGGTTGCACGGCACTTATCAGTAAACAACACGGTTTGAAAATTAGTCTTCATCTATTTCTGAGCCCACTGCAACCGTTTCTGCTTGTGAGCATTGTTTAGGGGTGGCCGAATAATAGCTTTATGCACACTTGCAAACCCCTGGAGGTTCGCGGGACTCCAGAGGCCCCAGCGGCTTCAAATACCTGTTTGCTGCTTTGCAATGGCATTTTAGCAGCTGGAAAAAAAGAGGAAAGTCCAGCGCTGTGTTCAATTTAAAAAGGAAGTATATTCCCAATTTTATTTTAAAATTACATTTTTCTGCCATGACTAAGAGCACCGTGTGTGCTTGAAACGCGTAGGCTCAGGCCAAACAGCCCACCACTGCATACACCTTGAGACTACATCTCCTATTTGTCTTTTAACCGCATCTTTAATAAAATTGGGAATATACTTCCTTTTTAAATTGGACACAGCGCTGGACTTTCCTCCTTTTTTCTTGCTGATTTTACCGCTGGCCGTCGCGGGGTTCCATGCGAAGTGTCTGGAGACGCAACTACCGGTGAGCTGGAGGTTTCCTCCTTATCTTTTCTACATTTTAGCAGCTGCTCTCCTAATCCTATTAATTTGTCTGGCAGAAACCTTCCTCATTATGCCTTTATCTGAACAAACCTGTCTCTACTCTGAATCAGCCACAAATCTTTTCACAGTACGATGATCACGCCTAAGTTTTCTTGAAATATCCAATGTTTTCATACCTTGTCCAAGGTATTGCACTATTTCACGCTTTTCGGCAGCAGAAAGATCCTTTTTCTTTCCCATATTGCTTGAAACCAGTGGCCTGCTTAATAATGTGGAACGTCCTTCTTAAGTAGTTTTCATTTGATTGGGCACACCTGGCAAACTGATTATCACAGGTGTCTGAGATTGATTACAATGATCCAAAGAGCCCTAAGACAATATCATCCATGAGTTTAATTGAAAAACTAATAATTAAATGTTTATGACACTTAAATTCAATGTGCATAATAATTTGGAACACGGTGTAGATGCAGGTATAATTAGTGCAAGAGGGGGTGGCGGCGGCTGGTTTCAGTGGCGCCGCCGCCCCCTCAGAAAGAATGTGGCTGTCGCTAGCACCCGTGCCCCCTCCGGTGCTAGCGACACCACCAGGCATGAGCGGGCCCGTCCCACCCTGTTTATAAAAGATAGAGGCCAGGCGGCGTAGGCCCTGTAGTGGCATTGCTGCCGCTGTAGCAGCCATTACAGCGGCTAGTGGTGCCACCAAGCATGGGGGGGCCCCTCATACCACGTGCCCTGAAGGTGAATAGTTGATGCCTATGTCTACAGGCACACATTTTCACAAATCACCAGAGCTGAAGTGACCAAAAATATAGTTTTGCAAATTTTAAAAAAGCAACACAGGCATAAGAAACCTTGAAAAGGAAGTGTACTCTTAAATTCTATATATTTCCTGAAAGTAATCAACCGGAAAAAAGTAAAGTCCTACCTAGTAGTTTTCTGTCATTATCATCCTCATGCAACTTTGTGACCGTGATTTTTTGCTGAAATTTCACGACAGTGTCTGACTCAAAAGCTGACATTTTATCCACAAAAACATATCTACACACTTATTTCTACATCTACACCACAAAATTGTCATTTGCCATTAAGTAAAAAATTTGGGAGAGGTCAATGTCAATTTAAGCTAAAATAAACACCCCAAAAAGTGAACATACTCCAAATTCCTATTTATTTCCGTAAAGCAGGCGAGCTGACAATTGCAAAAGCCTTACATAACTATTTACAGATATAAAAAACCTTAATTCAACTTTGTAAAAAAAAACAAAACTTGCTTGTGACTAAATCTTACATCCAAGCAAAGATTTACACACAACAATCTCCGTTGAAATAATAGATGAAGGTGTGCAAAGTTCGTATTTCCATACATGTCTACATGTACAAGAGCTTGTGCTGACAATTTTGAAACAGCGAGGCATTTTATATTTGGTTTTGACCGGCACATTTGATATATATATATTGTACACCCCAAATAGCAATCTAAAGAATGTGTTTAAGGGAAGAGGGGGGTATTATCGTATCTACTACCTACACTGATATATGGATAGTGACGTCAAAAGCTTCCCCAGGACGAGAGGGCTTCCGATTCTCTTGCTGGGGACTCCGGCATTGTAACAAGCCAGATATAGACAGTGACGTCAGGAGCTTCCCCAGGGCCAGGGTCCCCAGGCAGACCGATTCCTGATACTTCCTCTGCCTGGGAATACTGGCCCTGGGGAAGCTCCTGACATCACTGTCCATATGTTTCCCCGGGCAGAGCATCCGCTAGCGCTTGGCCCAAGGACTCCAGCTCTGGGGAGGCTCCTGACATTACTGTCGATATATAGACAGTGACGTCAGGAACGTTCACAGGGTCGTAGCCCCCGGGCAGAGTGGTAGCTGATGCTCGGCCTGAGAATTCAGGCTCTGGGGAAGGCCCTGACGTTACTGTTCATATTTTGATGAGCTTTACCAGGGCAACGTATCCCATTATATGCCATATAGTGGGATACATTGCAGCCTCCCGTCAGAGGTCTGGAGTCCTTCTTGCATATGCTTCCGACAGAAGGCTAAAAAGCTATGTGAATAGGCCTAAGTCATTGAGTATTTTCATCTTGGAATTTGTACATTGCCTTTATTTACCATTTAGGTTATTTGTCTTCCTACTTTTGCATTTATAATATGGTGTCTTTATGATGATAGTATTTTCTGGGCATTACTGCCCTTTTTTATTTTTCTTCGTTAATTCAAGCACCCTCAAAATCATCTTCTCACAATAAAGCCATCTGCAGCAATTCTGGGATTTCCTAAAATGGCACTAAAATAATTAGCTATGGCCTCATAATCTTCAATTGTGATTATTACAGTTCTTTGCTAATTGGTTAACCCATCATTCAGCTAGCTCTATGTACTCACTGTAAATGCTGCTTCACTAATTATCTGTACTAATCACTTCAGTTAAGATATAAACCAATCATTCAGTCATAGTGCTAGACGTCTGGCTCCATGATCATGAAATGCAGATTTCAGATACTTTCCTTCAAAGCCTTCAGTAATACGGCACCTATCAGGAGCAAAGGTAGGATTTTTAAAGGGTGGGTTCCAAGTCCGTTTCTGCCCAGAACCGAGACCGCAAAATGCCCCAATTATATGGACTTTGTCAACTTTCTAGATAAATTACATCATACACTTTTACATGGGGTGGTTTCAGGGTTAGTGATATTATTCCTATCATACTCCTGGTGGCCTAGACTGGTTTATGTAGCGTCCATGGCCGCAGACCATTGGGATTTCTCAACCCCCGGTGGCCACAGCCATGGATCTGTGAGCGCTGGTCCGCATCTCCTCCCCAGGAGACACCAGCGCTCACTTCCGCTCCAGTCCGCTGTGTCCCGTAGGGTGCACATGCACACTCATGCCTGGCCTTAAAGCGCACATGGGAATTATCACTAACTAGCCCATGATCACCCTGGATTATAAGAAGGGCCTGACCCTTTGCTCATTGCCTGAGCGTTGTTGTGTTTTCCTATGTTAGTCTTGCAAATGGTCCCTTAGTGTTATCCTGTTCCCGTTGTTTCCCGTGCCCTGCTACCTGTACCCTGTATCCCGTGCTATTTGTTCCTTTGACTTACACCTGTTGGAGTCGTGTTGTGCCACCAGTTCCGCCTGCTGTGTTACACCACGTCTGGTGTCTGCTGTCTGTGCCGAGCCTCCATTACTGTCTGAACCACTACAGGTACCCTTGTGCTTGGACTATTTATATATTGACTTGGTATTCTGTTGGCCAGCTGCTATACCGCTACGGCGGTACGGCCCAGTGGGTCCACATACCAACAGATCATGACAGTTTACCATCAATACTTAATACCTCTAGTGGTCATAACTTGGCAAAAAATGCTCGTTTTTTAAAAATAAAAACGTTACTCTTATCTACATTGCAGCACCGATCTGCTGAAATAGCAGATAGGGGTTGCAAAATCTGGTGACAGAGCCTCTTTAAAGGCTATGTACACCTTTTGACATTTTTAAAAAAAATAAAAACGTCCATCAGTGTGTCTGGTGCAACTTTCTAATGACTTTTTATTAAAAAATATTTTTACTTTTTGAGATACAGCTGTTTTGTAACCTGTATATAGAGCAGCTGTATCTAGTGCTGAGACCTGAATAAATCCGTTAGGTCAGCGGGACTGACGGGTTCAGTGTCAGCAGGTCCTGCATGTCTCTGACATGCAGGTTCCTCCTGTAATCTATCACATCTATGAACTTAGATGTGATAGCTTACATGTGGATCACGCAGGACCCACCAACACTGAACCCGTCAGTCCCGCTGACCTGACGGGAACAGGATTTAGCGAAAAATACAGCTGTTCTGTATACAAGATACAAAGCAGCTGGATCTCAAAAAGTAAAAAAAAATTTTTATAAAATGTATTTACAACGTTTCTTAACACACACTAATACATATTTTTATAAAAAAAAACACTTTCAAACATTTACATTGCCTTTAATATGCAAGTCTATGGCTGTGTAAAGGAGGCAGTAAAATTAGTTTCATGAAAAATTGGAGCGCTTAACCAAATTCAAGCAAAGGTCAGGGTGAACACATCTGTATAAAGCATTTTGGACCTATTAGGACAAATAATTTACAGAAAGAAGAACAAGATTTATTTGCTTGCTAAGCAAGTGGTTTGTATATCAAGTGGAGTTACAAAACCGGAGTTAAAAAGAGGAGTTAAAGTCCCTGTAAGTAAACACAGAAAGAGCTGCCTGCAACAGCCAGACCCAATTTCCCAGCCACCATTAATATATGAAAAGAATTATAAACTTTAATAGCTACGTATAGCTGGACAGACCTCAATTATGATTTAAAAATATCACCAGCCGAGATCGGGGGGGCTGTTAATGTTTTAGACACTGCCGTTGACCGGACCTACTGCTACCTACTAGTTGCTAAACAATTTAACTGGATAGGGAAGACACACTCCTACGTTATACACATATATGCCTGTTCAATATACTTGTACGTCCGATCTCGGCTGGTGATATTTTTAAATCATAATTGTGGTCTGTCCAGCTATACGTAGCTATTAAAGTTTATAATTCTTTTCATATATTAATGGTGGCTGGGAAATTGGGTCTGGCTGTTGCAGGCAGCTCTTTCTGTGTTTATGTATATTGTGCCCGCCAGCTACCAAGGGTCACATCCTTGTTCGTTTTGTAAAGTCCCTGTAAGTACTCTTCTTTTACTTTAGCAATTGTTCACAGTTTTTTTTGTAACTCGGATAATGCATAGCACGATTGGAGGTTTTCTTCAGTGCAGAGTTTGCCATATGTATGCACGACTGAAGCAGGAGTTCCAGGGTGAATACCTCTGTGGCAGATGAGAGCATGTTGTTCGCCTGGAAGCTTGCATTAGAGATCTGGAGGAGCAAAATGCAACACTGGGTGCGATAGACAATCTTGAGTGGAGCATGCTGCTCACGGAGCACGCAGTTAGTGGGGTAGAACTGGAGGGTGAAGACATGGGTGAGCAGGATAAGGCAAGTAGCTGGGTTAATGTAGTTAGGGGCAGTAGAAAGTGGTCAAAGAAAGGGAAGGCCAATCCTGTTTCTAATATTCCAAGCAAAATTGCCAAGTTGGGTGATGATGCGAGGGTGACGGTTTTAGAAATGGCAGTCCTAGTGGATACTGATCTCCATAACAGCCGGGAGAACAGCCCAGCTAGTAGTCGGCGGGATGGAAATGCATGTAAGGCAAGACAATTGGTAGTTATAGGGGATTCTATTATCAGGAAGACGGATAGAATAATTTGTCGCCAAGACCGCCTCATGGTTTGCTGTCTCCCTGGTGCCAGGGTTCGGCATGTGGTGGAATGGGTGGATAAATTACTGGGAGGGGCTGGTGATGATCCAGCTGTCGTGGTCCATGTAGCTACCAACGACAGAATAAATGGTAGGTGGAGGAGCCTTAAGAATAATTTTAAAGAACTAGGCTACAAGCTGAAGGGAAGAACCTCCAAGGTTGTATTCTCAGGAATACTGTCTGTGCCATGCACATCACAGGAAAGACAGCGGGAGCTCAGGGGGTTAAATACATGGCTTAAGTCTTGGTGTAGAGCAGAAGGCTTTGGGTTCCTAGAGCACTGGGCTGACTTTTCATTGGGGTACAAACTGTATTCTGCAGATGATTTGCACCTAAATGGAAGAGAGTCCACAGTGCTGGGGGAGAGAATTCTAGCTGGGGTGGCGGAGTATTTAAAACTAGGGCTGAGGAGGGAGGTCAATGTAGAAAATAAAAGGGTAGTCAGGTTAGAGAGTGGTCAGACTATATTGGTGGGGGGAGAAACAGACTGTGGGGAGAGGACTAGACAACAGGATAGGGAGTTCCTTTTGTTACAAGACAGCAATGAAAATGAAAATAAAAATGCCCAAATAATGTCAAATCACATTTCTGATAATGAAAGTGAAAAACTGAAAGGCAAGTTAAAGTGTATATTCACAAATGCCAGAAGTCTAGAAAACAAAATGGGGGAACTGGAGGCTTTGGTACTGGAAGAAAATATAGATATAGTTGGTGTTACAGAGTTTTACACTTTTTCGGAAAGACAGGACAAATAGGAAAGGCGGTGGTTTATGTCTGTATGTGAGAAGTGATATGAAGGCGAGTGTGAAAGAGACATTAGAGGGTGAAGATTGTGACGAGGTTGAAACCTTGTGGGTGGAATTACAAAGGGAGGTAAACACTATAAAAAAATTATTTTTGGTGTAATCTATAGACCCCCCAATATAACTGAGGAGATGGAAGTTCAGCTATATAAACAGATGGAGCGGGCTGCACAGGCGGGTACTGTTGTGATAATGGGAGATTTTAATTACCGGGATATTAATTGGTGTCATGGTTCGGCTTCAACTGCAAAGGGGAGAAATTTCCTCAACCTGTTGCAGGAAAATGTTATGGGCCAGTTTGTGGAAGACCCGACTAGAGGTGAAGCTCTGTTGGATCTGGTCATTTCTAATAATGCAGAGCTTGTTGGGAATGTCAATGTTCGTGAAAACCTCGGTAACCGTGATCACAATATAGTTACATTTTACCTATACTGTAAAAAACAAACACAGGCTGGGAGGGCAAAAACACTTAATTTTAAGAATGCCAATTACCCCAGGATGAGGGCTGCAAATTAGGATATAGACCGGGAAGAACTAATGTCAAATAATGGTACAAATGATAAATGGGAGACTTTCAAATCTAATATGGGTATTTATAGTACAACATTTATTCCTATAGGTAACAAGTAGAGATGAGCGAATTTATGAAAAGTTCGGTTCGGCTACTTCGCCGAATTTCCCGAAAAAGTTAGATTCGGACCGAACTAGTTCTGACCGAACCTGTAAGTTCCTTGCGCCGAGCATGGTACTGTTCAGGGTGCTGAAAGAGTTAATGGGCTGCACTAACTCTTTAAGGAACCTTGACAGTACCATGCTCGGCGCACGGAAAATACAATTTTAATGTAATAAAAAATAAAAATAAATACGTTCATACTTACATTCCTCCTGTCCGGCCTCCAGCGATGACGTTTCATCCATGTTGCCGCTGCAGCCAATCACAGGCTGTAGTGGCGGTCACGCACGTCAGGATGACGTCAGAAGGCTGGCCTCCAGGGATGACGCTTCATCCCACGTGACCGCCTCTGCAGCCAACCACAGGCTGCAGCGGCCTCTGCAGCCAATCACAGGCTGCAGCGGCCTCTGCAGCCAATCACACGCTCCTCTCCTGAAATACTCTGTGCTGTCTTAAACTCTGTGGACAGGTCAGGATCCTGTTTCTTTTAAATGCTGCTGGGGAACCCGCTCAATCCACTATATAAGGCCGCGCTACAGTTCAGTATTTAAAAGAAACAGGTTCCTGACCTGTCCACAGAGTTTAAGGCAGCACAGAGTATTTCAGGAGATGAGCGTGCAGATTCAGTGCTGCTGTGAACTCTGCTCTTACCATTACGTAGCTCTCAGTCTGTTACCTCTCCTCCACTCCTGTCCTCAATAACACCTTCACATGATTGGCAAGTCACCACGTAATGGTAAGAGCAGAGTTCACAGCAGCACAGAGTATTTCAGGAGATGAGCGTGTGGATCTTGTGCTGCTGTGAACTCTGCTCTTACCATTACGTAGCTCAGTTGGTGACTTGCCAATCATGTGAAGGTGTTATTGAGGACAGGAGTGGAGGAGAGGTAACAGACTGAGCTACGTAATGGTAAGAGCAGAGTTCACAGCAGCACAGAGTATTTCAGGAGAGGAGCGTGCAGATTTTGTGCTGCTGTGAACTCTGCTCTTACCATTACGTAGCTCAGTTGTACCTCTCCTCCACTCCTGTCCTCAATAACACCTTCACATGATTGGCAAGTCACCACCCTGCCCAAGATCCGCATGCTCATCTCCTGAAATACTCTGTGCTGCTGTGAACTGTGTGTGTGTGTGTGTGTGTGTGTGTGTGTGTGTGTGTGTAGATGTTTGTGTGTGTGTTTTTGTATATGTGTGTATATGGGTGTGTGTTTGTGTGTTTTATGTGTGTGTGTTTGTGTATATATGGGTGTGTTTGTGTATATGTGTTTGTGTATATGTTTGTGTGTATATGTGGGTCTGTTTGTGTACATGTGTTTGTGTATATGTGTGTGTTTGTGTATAAGTGTGTGTTTGGGTATGTGTGTTTTTGTTTGTATATGTGTTTGTGTATATGTGTTAGTTTGTGTATATGTGTGTGTATATGTGTGTGTATATGTGTGTGTGTTTGTCTCTTTGTGTGTGTGTGTTTGTGTATATCTTGTTGTGTTTGTGTATAACTGTGTATATGTGTGTGTGTATATGTGTGTGCGTGTTTGTGCATATGTGTGTGTTCGTGTATATGTGTGTGTTTGTATATGTGTGAGTTTGTGTATATATGTGTGTGTTTGTCTGTTTATGTGTGTGTGTGTGTGTGTATATCTTGTTGTGTTTGTGTATATATGTGTGTGTTTGTGTACGGTTGTTTGTTTGTGTGTGCGTTACATAGTTACATAGTTAGTACGGCTGAAAAAAGACACATGTCCATCAAGTTCAACCAAGGGAAGGGAAAAGGGAAGGAAAAATTTCTACACATAGGAGCTAATATTTTTTTGTTCTAGGAAATTATCTAACCCTTTTTTAAAGCCATCTACTGTCCCTGCTGTGACCAGCTCCTGCGGTAGGCTATTCCATAAATTCACAGTTCTCACTGTAAAGAAGCCTTGTCGCCTCTGCAGCTTGAACCTTTTTTTCTCCAGACGGAGGGAGTGCCCCCTTGTTTTTTGAGGGGGTTTTACAAGGAACAGGATTTCACCATATTTTTTGTATGTGCCATTAATATATTTATATAAGTTAATCATGTCCCCCCTTAGTCTTCTTTTTTCAAGGCTAAATAGGTTTAATTCTTTCAATCTTTCCTCATAACTTAAATTCTCCATGCCCCTTATTAGCTTCGTTGCTCTTCTTTGTATTTTTTCCAACTCCAGGGCATCCTTTCTATGAACTGGAGCCCAGAACTGAACTGCATATTCTAGATGAGGCCTCACTAATGCTTTGTAAAGTGGCAATATTACATCTCTGTCCCGCGAGTCCATGCCTCTTTTAATACACGACAATATCTTGCTGGCCTTTGAAGCAGCTGATTGACACTGCATGCTGTTATTGAGTTTATGATTTACAAGTACACCCAGATCCTTCTCAACAAGTGAATCCGCCAGTGTAGCGCCCCCTAGGACATATGATGCATGCAGGTTGTTGGTACCAAGATGCATAACTTTACATTTATCTACATTAAACTTCATTTGCCAAGTGGACGCCCAAACACTTAGTTTGTTTAAATCTGCCTGTAATTCATGAACATCTTCCATAGTCTGAACTATATTACATAGCTTGGTGTCATCTGCAAAAATAGAAATAGTGCTATTAATCCCTTCCTCTATATCATTAATAAATAAGTTGAATAATAGTGGTCCCAGCACTGAACCCTGGGGTACACCACTTATAACCGGGGACCATTCAGAGAAGGAATCATTGACCACAACCCTCTGGATACGGTCCTTGAGCCAATTCTCAATCCAATTACAAACTATATTTTCTAAACCTATAGTCCTTAATTTACCCATTAGGCGTCTATGGGGGACAGTGTCAAATGCCTTTGCAAAGTCCAAAAACACTAAATCCACAGCGGCCCCTCTGTCTAGACTTCTGCTCACCTCTTCATAAAAACAGATTAGGTTAGTTTGACAACTTCTGTCCTTAGTAAAACCGTGCTGGCTGTCACTTATAATGCTATTTATTGTCACATAATCCTGTATATAGTCCCTCAATAGCCCCTCAAACATTTTCCCCACAATTGATGTTAAGCTTACTGGTCTATAATTACCCGGGGAAGACCTAGAGCCCTTTTTGAAAATAGGCACCACATTTGCCCTGCGCCAGTCCCTAGGCACTATACCAGTCACTAGAGATTCTCTGAATATTATGAAAAGGGGGACAGAAATAACTGAACTAAGCTCTTTAAGAATTCTAGGGTGTAACCCATCTGGTCCCGGAGCCTTGTGCACATTTATTTTATTTAATTTAGCTTGGACCATATCTACATTCATCCAATTCAGTATATCAACTGATATATTAACAGCACTGGCACCGACTACATCAGCTGCTCTTTCTTCAGTTGTATATACAGAGCTAAAGAACCCATTTAGTAACTCTGCCTTCTCTTGATCCCCTGTGATCAACTCCCCATTACCATTATCTAGGGGTCCTACATGTTCAGACCTTGGCTTTTTTGCATTTATATGCTTGAAGAATTTTTTAGGATTTGTTTTACTATCCTTGGCCACCTGCCTTTCATTTTGTATTTTTGCTAATTTTATTACATTTTTACAGATTTTATTAAGCTCCTTATATTTTACAAAGGCTACAGCTGTACCCTCAGATTTGTATTTTTTAAATGCCCTTTTTTTGTCATGTATTGCCCCTTTCACAGAAGGTGTAAGCCATGTGGGGTTTAATTTGAGTCGTTTATACTTATTACCTGTAGGAATAAATTTTGCACTATAATAACTCAAAGTAGATTTGAAAATCTCCCATTTATCATTTGTTCCATTATTTGACATTAGTTCTTCCCAGTCTATATCCTGAATTGCAGCCCTCATCCTGGGGAAATTGGCTTTCTTAAAATTAAATGTTTTTGCCCTCCCAGCCTGCGTTTGTTTTTTACAGTATAGGTAAAATGTAACTATATTATGATCACTGTTACCGAGGTTTTCACGAACATTGACATTCCCAACAAGATCTGCATTATTAGAAATGACCAGATCCAACAGAGCTTCACCTCTAGTCGGGTCTTCCACAAACTGGCCCATAAAATTTTCCTGCAACAGGTTGAGGAAATGTCTCCCCTTTGCAGTTGAAGCCGAACCATGACACCAATTAATATCCCGGAAATTAAAATCTCCCATTATCACTACAGTACCCGCCTGTGCAGCCCGCTCCATCTGTTTATATATCTGACCTTCCATCTCCTCAGTTATATTGGGGGGTCTATAGATTACACCAAAAGTAATTTTTTCAGTGTTTACCTCCCTTTCTAGTTCCACCCACAAGGTTTCAACCTCCTCACAGTCTTCACCCACTATTGTCTCTTTCACACTCGCCTTCATATCACTTCTCACATACAGACATACACCACCACCTTTCCTATTTGTCCTGTCTTTACGAAAAAGTGTAAAACCCTGTAGATTTACAGCCCAGTCATGTGAAGAGTCCAGCCATGTTTCAGCAACACCAACTATATCTATATTTTCTTCCAGTATCAAGGCCTCCAGCTCCCCCATTTTGCTTGCTAGACTTCTGGCATTTGTGAACATACACTTTAACTTGCCTGTCAGTTGTTCACTTTTATTATCAGAAATGTGATTTGACATTAATCGGTCCTTTTTATTTACACTGATGTTTTGTAACGAAAGGATCTCCTTATCTTGTTGTCTAGTCCTCTCCCCACATTCTGTTTCTCCCCCCACCAATATAGTCTGACCCCTCTCTAACCTGGCTACCCCTTTTTTTTCTACATTGACCTCCCTCCTCAGCCCTAGTGTAGGTGTGTAGGTGTGTAGGTGAGTAGACGTATTGTTATTGTTCACATTGATAACTGTTTTTTTATGTTGTTGCAGATTTTGATGTACCGATTGGACTACATCTTCGATTCGTTGGACTACTGCGTAGATCTAAGTTTTTTCAAATTTTAATAAAATGGTTAACGAGGGTTTTGTTGGGGATTTCTTATTTCAATAAAAAAGAATTGTCTTTGTGGTTTTTTTTAAACTTTATTAGTGCCTAGATAATGGCAGTTGGCTGATTGACAGCGTCCATTATTAAGGCGGTACTTAGTGTTAGCCGGTGCAGAGGCTAGCACTAACCACCCATTATTACCCCGGTACCCACCACCACCAGGGGTGCCGGGAAGAGCTTGGTACGATCCAGTACCCAACCATCTGTTGTGATGGTCGGGTACTGGGGCGGCCGTAGGCTGGTATTATGAGGCTGGGAAGGGCCAAAAACAGTGGACCTTCCCACCCTTGTAATGCTAGGCTGCTGCTGCTGTGTTGTATCGGGCTGGTTATAAAAATGGGGGGACCCCCACGTCATTTTTTTTTTTAATTTAACAAATTTAACAATAGACGGGTCCCCCACATTTTTAATAACCAGCCATATACAAGGCCGCAGCAGTCTGGCATTACATGGGTGGGAAGGGCCACTGGTTTTGTCCATTCCCAGGCTAATAACACTGTGTTGTATGTGGCTGGTTATGATAAATTGGGTGGAACCCCATGTCTTTTTAAAAAAAAAAAAAAATAATTAAAAAAAATGACGTGGGCCCCCCCCCACTTTTATAACCAGCCATATACAACACAGCAGCAGCAGCCTAGCATTACAAGGGGGGGAAGGTCCACTGTTTTTGGCCCTTCCCAGCCTCATAATACCAGCCTGCGGCCGCCCCACAGCCCGACCATCACAATACAGATGGCCGGGTACTGGATCGTACCTGGCTCTTCCCGGCACCCCTGGTGGTGGTGGGCACCGGGGTAATAATGGTGGTTAGTGTTAGCCTCTGCACCGGCTAACACTAAGCCTCGCCTTAGTAATGGATGTTGTCACTCAGACAGCGGCCATTACTAAAGTGGTAGTAATAAAATTTGAAAAGAAAAGACAAAGATATAGATAAAATATTTTATTGAAATAAAGCACCCCCAACACAACCCTCATTAACGATTTTATTGTAGAAAAAAAACGTCATCTAAGTAGTCCTCGAAACCGACGTAGTCCAAACACCAAACCTGTAAAAAAAAAAAAAAAAAAAAAAAAAATTAAATAAAACATGTCGTAGGCTTAGATTCAGTTTAATGTGTGATACTGACTGTTATACCATGTATAGAAGCCTGCCGCGAAGTTGACTTAGATACAGGGCGCCAGCAGACAGTGTCATACATGGCCATACAGACATATATACAAACAAACATACATGCAAACATACATACATACATACATACATATATACAAACATACATACATACATACATACATATATACAAGCATGCACATATATACATGCAAATATTCACACATGCAAACATACACACATATATACATACATACATGCAAACTATCATACATACATGCATACACACACACATGAAAACATACATACATACAAACAAACATGCAAAGATACATACATACATATATACAAGAATGCACAAATGTACATGCAAACATAAATACATTCAAACATAATTACATACATGCACATATATATAATCATACATGCAAACATACATGCAAAAATAAAAACATGCAAACATACATACATATACATACATACATGCCAACATATATACATGCAAACATACATACATACATACATGCAAACATACATACATGCAAACATACATACATACATACATACATACAAATATATACATGCAAATATACATACAAACATGCACATATATACATACATGCCAACATATATGCAAACATACATGCACATATATACATACATACATGACAACATACATACATGCATACATACATACATGTCAACATACATACATGCCAACATACATACATGCCAAAAAATAATAATAATACGTTCATACTTACTTTCCTCCTGTCCGGCCTCCAGCGATGACGTTTCATCCATGTCTCCGCTGCAGCCTGTGATTGGCTGCAGAGGCGGTCACGTGGGATGAAGCGTCATCCCTGGAGGCCAGCCTTCTGACGTCATCCTGACGTGCGTGACCGCCACTACAGCCTGTGATTGGCTGCAGCGGTGACATGGATGAAACGTCATCGCTGGAGGCCGGACAGGAGGAATGTAAGTATGAACGTATTTATTTTTATTTTTTATTACATTAAAATTGTATTTTCCGTGCGCCGAGCATGGTACTGTCAAGGTTGCTGAAAGAGTTAGTGCAGTTATTAACTCTTTCAGCACCCTGAACAGTACCATGCTCGGCGCAAGGAAATTACAGGTTCGGTCAGAACTAGTTCGGTCCGAATCTAACTTTTTCGGGAAATTCGGCGAAGTAGCCGAACTGAACTTTTCATAAATTCGCTCATCTCTACTTGTTACCTATAGGAATAAATGTTGTACTATAAATACCCAAATTAGATTTGAAAGTCTCCCATTTATCATTTGTACCATTATTTGACATTAGTTCTTCCCGGTCTATATCCTAATTTGCAGCCCTCATCCTGGGGTAATTGGCATTCTTAAAATTAAGTGTTTTTGCCCTCCCAGCCTGTGTTTGTTTTTTACAGTATAGGTAAAATGTAACTATATTGTGATCACTGTTACCGAGGTTTTCACGAACATTGACATTCCCAACAAGCTCTGCATTATTAGAAATGACCAGATCCAACAGAGCTTCACCTCTAGTCGGGTCTTCCACAAACTGGCCCATAACATTTTCCTGCAACAGGTTGAGGAAATTTCTCCCCTTTGCAGTTGAAGCCGAACCATGACACCAATTAATATCCCGGTAATTAAAATCTCCCATTATCACAACAGTACCCGCCTGTGCAGCCCGCTCCATCTGTTTATATAGCTGAACTTCCATCTCCTCAGTTATATTGGGGGGTCTATAGATTACACCAAAAATAATTTTTTTATAGTGTTTACCTCCCTTTGTAATTCCACCCACAAGGTTTCAACCTCGTCACAATCTTCACCCTCTAATGTCTCTTTCACACTCGCCTTCATATCACTTCTCACATACAGACATAAACCACCGCCTCTATCAGCACCCTGGACAGTAGCATGCTCGGCGCACGGAAATTACAGGTTCGGTCCGAACTAGTTCGGTCCGAATCAAACTTTTTCGGGAAATTCGGCGAACTAGCCGAACCGAACTTTTGATAAGTTCGCTCATCTCTACTCCTTAAGAACTCTAGGGTGTAACCCATCTGGTCCCAGGGCCTTGTGTACGTTTATTTAATTTAATTTAGCTTGCACCATATCTACATTTAGCCAATTCAGTATATCTGATATATTAACATCACTAGCACCAGCTACATCAGCTGCTCTTTCTTCTGTTGTATATACAGAGCTGAAGAACCCATTTAGTAACTCTGCCTTCTCTTGATCCCCTGTGACCAACTCCCCATTACCACTATCTAGGGGTCCTACATGTTCAGACCTTGGCTTTTTTGCATTTATATGCTTGAAGAATTTTTTGGGATTTGTTTTACTATCCTTGGCCACCTGCCGTTCATTTTGTATTTTTGCTGATTTTATTACCTTTTTACAGATTTTATTAAGCTCTTTATATTTTACAAAGGCTACAGCTGTAACCTCAGATTTGTATTTTTCAAATGCCCTTTTTTTGTCATGTATTGCCCTTTTTACATAAGGTGTAAGCCATGTGGGGTTTAATTTTAGTCGTTTATACTTGTTTCCTATAGGAATAAATTTTGCACTATAATTACCCAAAGTAGATTTGAAAATCTCCCATTTATCATTTGTCCCATTATTTAAAGAGGCTCTGTCACCAGATTTTGCAACCCCTATATGCTATTGCAGCAGATAGGCGCTGCAATGTAGATTACAGTAACGTTTTTATTTTTAAAAAAACGAGCATTTTTGGCCAAGTTATGGCCATTTTTGTATTTATGCAAATGAGGCTTGCAAAAGTACAACTGGGCATGTTGAAAAGTAAAAGTAAAAGTGGGCGTGTATTATGTGCGTACATCGGGGCGTATTTACTACTTTTACTAGCTGGGCGTTCTGATGAGAAGTATCATACACTTCTCTTCAGAACGCCCAGCTTCTGGCAGTGCAGATCTGTGACGTCACTCACAGGTCCTGCATCGTGTCGGCCACATCGGCACCAGAGGCTACAGTTGATTCTGCAGCAGCATCAGCGTTTGCAGGTAAGTAGCTACATCGACTTACCTGCAAACGCCGATGCTGCTGCAGAATCATCTGTAGCCTCTGGTGCCGATGTGTCCTCGCTCGTCCGACACGATTCAGGACCTGTGAGTGACGTCACAGCGTGATCTCTCGAGAACACGGCTGTGTCTGCACTGCCAGAAGCTGGGCGTTCTGAAGAGAAGTGGATGATACTTCTCGTCAGAAAGCCCAGCTAGTAAAAGTAGTAAACACGCCCCGATGTACGCACATAATACACGCCCACTTGTACTTTTACTTTTCAACACGCCCAGTTGTACTTTTGCAAGCCTCATTTGCATAAATACAAAAATGGTCATAACTTGGCCAAAAATGCTCGTTTTTAAAAAATAAAAACGTTACTGTAATCTACATTGCAGCGCCGATCTGCTGTAATAGCAGATAGGGGTTGCAAAATCTGGTGACAGAGCCTCTTTAACATTAGTTCTTCCCAGTCTATATCCTGAATTGCAGCCCTCATCCTGGGGAAATTGGCCTTCTTAAAATTAAGTGTCAGAAGTTTGTCAAACATTTAGCTACACTTTACATAAAGATGTGTATTAGTGTGTGTTAATAAACCTTGTGAATACATTTTATTAAACATTCGTTTTACTTTTTTAAAAACAGCTGCTTTGTATTCTCTATATAGATCAGCTGTATTTTTCGCTAAATCCTGTTCCCCTCAGGTCCTCTGACACGCAGAATACACCTGTAAACTATCACGTTCATAACGTAGATGGGATAGATTACAGGTGGATCCTCTGTGTCAGAGAAACGCAGGACACACTGTCAGGTCTGCGGGAATGACGGATTCAGTAAATAGTGCTAGATACAGCTGCTCTGTATAGAGGACACGGAGCAGCTACATCTCAAAAAACAAAAAGAATTGTTAATAAAATGTATTTACAAAGTTTATTAACACACACTAATACACATTTTTATTAAAAAATAACAAAAAACTTTCAAACATTTACATAGCCTTTAAATTCTGTTTGCCTGTAACCACCACTAGGGCAGCTAACTGCATAAGTATTTATACAACTCACAATCAATATACTAGTTGAACTGGTTTACTGAATTGAATAGCGCTAGTTTTTTTTTCTTGGACCTCCAGAGATATATCCCACTGTTGTGTTTGCTCCCTATATGCTAATTTGCTGTAGTTAGCCAACAGGGTGTGAACTACTTTCAAGTTGTCTCGCACTGATTGGCCAACATCAGAGGCAGGAAAGCTAGCTCCACCCCGTTGGCTAACTGCAACAAATTAGATAGAGGGCCAACACAACAGTGGTCCATATCTCTGGAACGGGGGTCCAGAAAAAAAGGTTGAAAGTGTGATCGATCCAGTGTCCAGCTCTTTTTAAGAGAAAGCTCCAAAAACTGTACTGTAACAAGCTATGCAGCTGTGTGTCCAACACATGAGAAGGACAGAGATTTATACTCTGGAAGTAAACAATAGAAGGAACCTTTCACTCAATGACTGCAAGCAGAGATCTTGGAAACCATGATAAATTGATAAAGAAAGTATATGAAACAGTTCCACAACTTTTTATTATACAAAAGTTACATTATACAATATGTTTTGTTTGAAAATATTTTTTTTTCGGATATCTCGTCCTCCTACACAAGTTACTGAGCATCAACAATTGTGACAAATGACTGCCATTATAGTGTCAGTAAGCAGGGGCCTAGCTAGAGGGAGTGGAGATGTAGCAGTTGCACCCAGGCCCTGGAGCCTGAGAGAGGGCAAAGGTCCCATGCCACATAAGAAGATATCAATATTATAAATTGCACATGGTAGGTGTGTGTGTGGGGGCCAATCTGTTACAGATTTTTCACTGGGGCCCTTCAAGGTAACACTCTGTCCACTAGTATTTTTGAATTGGCTCTGACATATTTCAATTCTTCTAATCTCTAATCTTCCTTTGTGTCAGTCTTTACTGTAGTTCTTGCATTTTATATACAAAACCGTGCTATAGGTTCCAGGGGCGGACATACCGCATGTGCAGCCGGTGCAGCTGCACAAGGGCCCCGCGTGGGAAGGGGGCCCGTTCAGTGGCGTAACTACCACAGTAGCAGCCGTAGCAGCTGCTACGGGGCCCGCGGCATGGGGGGGCCCGTGTCGCCCTGACAGGCACATTACATTTTATGTACCAGGCCTGGCGGCACGGGCCCCCTCATGCCTAGTAGCATCACAACACTAGGCATGAGGGGAGGGAGGGGGCGGGGGCCCGGTGATAGCCGCCACACTGCACTACCAATCGGGAGGGAGGGGGCGGGTGCCCGGGCCCGGTGATAGCCGCTACACTGCACTGCCAATCTGGCACAGATGAATAGGACAGGACGGCGATGCTGGTGGTAGGAGGAGCGCTCAGGCAGGGGAGAGGACAGGGGGCGGTGCGACGTAAGACTTCGGGCGGCTGGACAGTACAGTCAGGACTGCCGGAGAACTCATAGGATGAGCGGAGGACAGACACAGGACGAGTGGAGGACGTGCAGACTGCAGAGGACAGGTAGATGAAGTTAAAAAGTTCATGTCAGAAGGGAGAAGTTTTTATGTAGAAAAATCTGCCTCATAATTCCTTCCGGAATTTTGAGGCATATTTTGACCTGCCGGTAGAACACTTCCCGCGTTTTTCATTGCGTTTTTTTGTGGCGTTTTTCGGCCATCGGGCCGTGGGCAGGGAAACGCAGCAAAAAACGCATTTTCTGCCTGCCATTGTTGTCAATGGGAAGTCAGAGACAGAAACGCCCGAAGAAAGGGCATTGCGCTTCTTTTTCCCGCATGCGGTTTTTACTGCTCGCAGGAAAAATTTCATGGATTTCAATGGGAGGCACTTTCTGACGTTTTTCGCGAAAAAAACCTCAGTGTGAACTCCCCCTAACACAGGGGCGTAACTACTGCTATAGCAGCCGTAGCGGCTGCTACGGGGCCGCGGCATGAGGGGGCCCGCGTCACCTGCCGGCACGGGCCCCCACCTTGGCCGGAATCTCCGCTAGCTGCCGCTATGGCTGCTACAGCGCGATGCCACGGAACACTACGGCAGAGCAGGGAGTATCTCCCCGCTCTGCCATTAAACATAAGACATGTATCCCCTATCCACAGGATAGGGGATACGTGTGTGATCGCTGGCATTGATAGGGAGAACGGGGGACCGAAAGTCCCCTGAAGTTCTCCATCACAAACCTCGGACTTCCGGGGTCTGTGTCGGCAGCTCCGTAGAAATGAATGGAGCGCCGGTCACACTTGAGCTGCGCAGACACCGGAAGTCAGAGGTGAGTGATGGAGAACTTCGGGGGACTTTCGGTCCCCCGCTCTCCCTATCAATGCCAGCGATCACACATGTATCCCCTATCCTGTGGATAGGGGATACATGTCTTTTGTCTTTTCACACTGTAGGTCGCATTTTTTTGAGTGATTGGGGGTGTATGGCGTTCCCTACAGGGGGGGGGCTGTATAGCGTTCCCTACAGGGGGGGGCTGTAAGGCGTTCCCTACAGGGGGGGCTGTATAGCGTTCCCTACAGGGGGGGCTGTATAGCGTTCCCTACAGGGGGGTCTGTATGGCGTTCCCTAAAGGGGGGTCTGTATGGCGTTCCCTACAGGGGGGGGCTGTATGACTTTCCCTACAGACCCCCCCTGTAGGGAACGCCATACAGAACCCCTGTAGATAACGCCATACAGACCCCACTGTAGATAACGCCATAAAGTCCCCCCTGTAGATAACACCATACAGCCCCCTGTAGATAACGCCATACAGCCCCCCTGTAGATAACGCCATACAGCCCCCTCTGTAGATAGCGCCATACAGTCCCCCCTGTAGATAGCGCCATACAGTCCCCCCTGTAGATAGCGCCATACAGTCCCCCCTGTAGATAGCGCCATACAGTCCCCCCTGTAGATAGCGCCATACAGTCCCCCCTGTAGATAGCGCCATACAGTCCCCCCTGTAGATAGCGCCATACAGTCCCCCCTGTAGATAGCGCCATACAGACCCCCCTGTAGATAGCGCCATACAGACCCCTCTGTAGATAGCGCCATACAGTCCCCCCTGTAGATAACGCCATACAGCCCCCTCTGTTGATAGCGCCATACAGTCCCCCCTGTAGATAACGCCATACAGCCCCCTCTGTAGATATCTTGAGATTCAGTCCTGCTTGATAGGTAACAGTGCAGTAAGCTAAGCATGATAAGATCATCTAAATTATTGCATCTCAGTTGCATGAGTGCTTTGTGTTATATTCAATGATTCAATTTAACCTAAGTCTCTAAATGTGGGCAAAGAAAATAAAAAAACTATACTCACCTCCTCCCTCGCCTCCGTTCACCCGCCGCAGCCCCCATCCTCCTGTCTCGGTCTGTGTTACAAGTGTACAAGGCTGCACTGGTGACGCGCTGCCGATGGCACGTGACCGCTGCTGCCAATAACTCCTCATTGGTGTGCTGCTGAGGACAGTAGTTCCACAGCAAATCGCTGTTGAGGGCATTGATTGGCTGCAGCGGTCATGTGCCATCGACCGCGCGTCACCACAGCAGCTTTGTAAACACAGAAAGGGATAGGGGCTGCGGAGGGGGAACGGAGGCGCCGGAGGAGGTGAGTATAGGTTTTTCATTTTCTTTGCCCACATTTAGGGACTTAGTTTAGATAAGAATTTAACCCGGAAAAAAATGTGTTACTTGTGTTCTAAACTGGTAATAAAATGTACAATATAAATCTTCCTTCATAATTTTTATTAGTAAGGTTTATTTTTATATGCATATATATGTTTAGGTAACTTTGTCGGTATTGGGGGGGGGGCGGGGGGGCCCTGGCACATTATCTGCACAGGGGCCTTTTGCAGTCTGTGTCCGCCACTGATAGGTTCCACATAGAATCGAGATTGTTTCAAACGAGGCAGCAGAGAAATGAATGGGGGAGGTTATAAATTTATTTAAGTGGTAATATTAATATATCAGCAGCAGTGCTGCATCGGTAACTGCACTTTATGGGGCTTTACTGAATAGATCTATAAAGGCAGCACTTTTATTTATAAAAATTAGTGATATTTTTTTCCCAGGTCCTTTGATTGTCATCTCCTATTATGTGACTCCCATTTAAGTTGTGGTTACATTGTAGAAGTAATGTCAAAGCCATTGCGGTGCAGCAGTTGTGAGTAGAAGAATATTACTCATTATTCCTATGATGTGCTTACATAAGGCATGAATGCTCACAATGATGACAAGTGTCAGATCACTGCTGCGATAAACACTACGTATAATAATCCATATAAAGTATAGGAATTAAGGATGTAGCCTGTCATTATTCAGTTACTTGGTGACGTCTTTACCCAGTGTTAATGCAAATCCGAACATTCATGAATCCATTTCTTTATTCCTTCAGCTGTTTTTCTACGTAGAGACAGGTTCAGAGTTGTAAGAACGTTTTACTGCAAAACTCATATGAATGGGTTGGCACTGTGTGGCACCTCTGCCCAATGAGATTGTGTGTATACACTCCATCCGACGCTCGCAGATTGTCTACAGACACGGCATCTAATTGGTTGCTCAAAGAAATTTAAAGGAGAATTTTTTTCCCCCCAGCAATTCCTCCATTTGCTTTTTTGTTTTTTTTTTTGTTTTGCAGCGTTTAACAAGCAGAAAAATGACATTGAACTTTATTCTGCGGGTCTATACAATTCTGGTGATTCCATATTTATATAGTTATTTTTTTATTACCTTTAACTACTTTTAAAAAATAACAATAATTTGTTATTTTGTATCCCCGTTTTGAGACCCATACATTTTATTTTTCCGTTGATGGAGAGGTGTGAAGGCTTGATTTCTGCTGAGCAAGCAGTAGCATTTGGTACTTTGGATATGACTTTACGATAATTTTGAATCATTTTTTTTTTTTTAAGAAGTGAAGTGACAAAAAAAACAGCAGTTCTGGCGTTTTTCATTTTTTACAGCGTCTACTCTGCGGGTTAAATAATGTTGTATTGGACTATTAAGGACGCGGATATACTAATTATGTTTATTTTTGTATTTTTTACATTAATTTAGGGAAAAAATAGGTAAAGGAACTCCTTTTTTAATTTTTTTTTTACCTATATTGCTAAAAACTTAAAAAAAAATTGTTTAGATGCACTAGGGAACAGAAACACCACAAATGCTCTTCTTGATAAATGGACACAAATTTCTACAGATGAACTCCAAAATCTTCTAGAAAGCCTTCCCAGAAGAGTGAGACCGTTATGTCTGCAAAAGCGGGGCACAACTTAATATTGATTACCATGGATTTGGAATGAGATGTAAAATAAGCTCATATAAGTGTGTTGGTCTGGGGTCCACATACTTTTGAACACATAGTTTATCACTCAGAGCTCCAGTTTTTTTTTATACTGAGCTCCACATCCCATGCATAGACCTAGTTTTAACAGATGACATAGTTGCTATCTGCAGCTGCCACTAGAGGGAGCTTAGGAGCTTACTGCATTCAATTATATAGTGAACTAAAAACAAAACACAGTATGCGGTAAGCTCCTAAGCTCCCTCTAGTGGTGGCTACAGGTAGCAACTATGTCATCTTTTAAAACTAGGTCTATACAGGAGATTTGGAGCTCTGTATCAGAAAAGCAGAGCTCTGACCTCTATAAAGATATATTAAGAAATGAATTGGCACAGAAGTCATTCAAAGCAAACCTATATAATGGACTCTTCTTACTCTTCTTAGTTCTAACAGTTCATTTTCCCCATCTATGAACTGAGCAATAATATAAACTACATCATGATTGTAAATACATTATTTCTACCCTTTTTTATGTTTTAATTAAATCTGAAATGTGAGTTTGATTGAATGATATAATGATGTTTTAGTGGGTACCTGCTAGTTGTTTTGCAGACACTCTTGAATTGCTATCATGTTGTATATCTGCAGTTCTATAAATGATTGCCACCTGCTTGAAGCTTGGCATATGCTTTTACATAATCACTTGACGGCTTGGCATGCAGCATCTGATAAAATAGAAAAGAAAATCTTGTGATTATGACTTTTTATTTAGCATGTTAATAGAAAAAGAGTATGCAAATATATGCAAGCTAGAGACAGAACAATATAGGAGCATTTCTTACAGAAGAGTCCGGCCTAGAGTCACTTAAAAGAATAAAAAACATATGCATGTAAAATGTCTGTGTTCTCCAACCTGTGACTCTCTAGCAGTTGGGAAACTACAACTCCCAGCATGCCTGCACAGCTGCAGACTGTCTGGACATGCTGGAGGCAATCGCATAAACTAAGTATCTACGACCCAGTTAAATCACATGAATGCAAGCTTTACCCTCAATTCGTACAATATTCTCCATGTTCTCAGGTTTTTTTTTAGAAATTGGGGCAACAATTGATGTGCTTGCATTGTGTTGCAGTACAGTCCATTACATGGGCATCACAGTGGCCCTGTGGTTAGCACTGTTACTTTGCAACACTGGGGTCCTGGGTTTAAGTCTGATCTACTTAGAGCCCCAAATCCCCTGCTTTCATTCACTCAGTCATAGAGCTACTGCATAAAATTCTAGCTACCTGCAGCCGCCACTAGGTGGAGCTAGCTGCTAACTGATTTTTTTTATTGCATTTAATAGGAGCTATTTAAGACTATATACATTGGGATCCCCCAGTGGGGATTTATAAATACTTATGGGTTGTGATTCACCAGAGAAATTGGCGCACCAGTGAAGGATTTGGTAGGGAACCAAAAGAGAAGTTTAATTGGCTCCTTATGAAATTGCTGCAGTGTATGTGCCTGAGATAGGGAAATTCGATTCTGAGCTCTACTGGGGACAGGGACTGATGTGAGTGATTAGACTTGGGGACTGCGTCTATTTAAAGGGAAGGTGTCACAATTTTTTTTTTTTTATATATATGTTATTGCTTTTAGTATGTCATTACATTTTTTTTCATTTATTTGTGTTTTTGTGTTGTCATTTTTTCTTTTTTATTTCTTTTACTTCACTATGGGGGCTGCCATTTTTCTTTTCATCTCTGCATGTGTCGATTAACGACACATACAGAGATGGAATACGGCATAAACATCCCCATAGAGAATGCGAACGGGAGCCTTTCCATTCACTATAGCATACGCCGTCTGTGTGGGAACGTTGCATGTGCCACTCCCACACAGTCCAAATTGAAGGTCTTCGGCAGAGCGACATCCGGCGCCATTTTCATGTGGACCGGAAGCTGTGGCCGGACAGTAAGATAACTACTTCCAGTCACGGCTTCCGTCCATATGTTCAGAAGCAAAAACTAGGAGTGGAGGGAGCAGCGGCAGCGACAGCGGCAGCGACAGCGGCGGCGGCAGGAGCAGGTAAGTTATGTTTGTGTATGTGATGTGTGTGTATGTTCGTGTTATACTGTCTGATTACCATTATATCTAATCCTCCTACACTGTGCATTCGCTCAAAAAATGGCGGCACACAGTGTAGGAGGTTTGAACATTCAACCCCCTCCTTTCTCCTGGCACTAGGGCGAGTGTGTCTTCTCCAATTTTGCAGCATAAAGCAATTTTGGGAATTTCTCCCTCTAGTGACCAGCACATGGAAATGTTATAAATTAGAATCTAATTTATAATATTTCCTGACTTGTGAAAAAAATTAAAAAAATTAGAACAATGTGTAATCATTTATATACTAACAGTTTAACTAAAAAATAAATAAATATTTTTCTAGTGACACATTCCCTTTAAAGGCCATTCATTATTTATATGCACCTAGACTTATATGAATGTATACGTTTTCTATGGGTATGCAATACATTTTTTTTTCAATAAAGGGTTGGCCCACAAGAAAATGTATCACCAATCCACAGCATAGATAGCCAAGCGTTGTACTCCAATCAAATGGGGGACATGAGACCCTCATTCTTGTGTTCGTGGGCGGTCCCAGCTTTGGGACCCCCAGTCATCATACATTTATGGTGATAAATGTTTTTTTGTTGACCACCTTTTTTATGGACAGGCCTTTTTTGGGCCATTAGGACCGAGTGTTTTTTTTAGTTTTTCTTTGCCACAGTCCAGCAGCCATTATTTTTTTATTTATGAATCCATGTAGCTGTTTTTTGCAAGACGATTTGTACTTTTCAATGCCGCTATTTTCGGGTACAACCAGTGTAATTTATTGATTCACTTTTATAATTTTTTTTGGGAGGGGGCAAGTGGTTTATTCTATTTACTGTACTGTGTGTGTATATATATATATATATATATATATATATATATATAACATGTTAATATCCTGGATCATTATGATAGCGATGATACCATACAGATGTAGCCAAGTTTATCTTGACTCTGATAACTTGCTGCAGCGTGATATCACATAGCAAAAGCGATTGAAAAATCATTGAAAAAGTCCAGTTAAAGTTTCTTTACACTGTGTATGGAGTCGAGATAAAGATGGCTACATCTTATATCTATCTTTTTCATAGTGAACTATTTTTAAACTAAAAACTTTTTTTTTATAAAAAGCTTTTTGTTTTTTATTAAACTTTATTTTATACTTTTTTTAAAAAGTTCAACAGATTTTACAGTTGTGATGTCTTGATCTTATATATATATAATACTTTGGGATACTTAAGCATTGCCTGTAAATGTGTAGGCACAAACCATAAAGCAGACTGAGGCCTATTTTTAGTCTCCTGGCTGCAATGATCGCACATCGTCACCCCATGATAGTATTGCTTGGTGCCGATGGAAAATCCAAGGAAACCCTGTCCCTCTGTCAAACTCCTAAGGTGTCACGGTCTCTATTGACAGCGGCATCTAAGCGGTTAAGCCATGAATGGTGCATCCTGTGTAGTTAAATATTTTGCCCCACCACCACCTCGTATCTATCTATCTATCTATCTATCTATCTATCTATCTATCTATCTATCTATCTATCTATCTATCTATCTATCTATCTATCTATCTATCTATCTATCTATCTATCTATCTATCTGTCTCCTATCTATCTATCTATCTATCTGTCTCCTATCTATCTATCTATCTATCTATCTATCTATCTATCTATCTATCTATCTATCTATCTATCTATCTATCTATCTATCTATCTATCTAATTTCTATCTTTATGGTTATACCATTTAGATAGCAACATAACTACATTTTGGAATCTCTTGCAGTCATCTTTTTTTTCTGCTTTGTTTGACCTTGTATCATTTATTTGCTAACATCTCATTTCCCCTGTGTTTTACTGTCTTTACTATCTCTTTGTAGTCTTTTTTCCATTTTTTTTTCTCCGCCATCCCTCGTTGGCCTTGCTACAATTTCATAAGCACTGCTAAATACTTTGGGAAATAGTCTACATGGAAGATTCTATTTGAAACAAAATTACTTTCCTATCTATCTTCACTTCAAGAGAAATTTAAACATTCTTGGATTGAAAAGCTAATGCATTTTGAAGGCAGTAAATAATAGATTTATTATTGTAGAAACAGTTCAAACAATTTCGAAAAGATTGTACTGAAAAGCAATAATAATGTTGGTCAAGCTTCTGTAAAACTCTCTACGCTGTAAAATTCCGGAATAATCGCATGCTTATGTTCTATAAACAAGTTTTTACAACTTTTACCCCCAAGGACATTAATGTTCTATTTAAGTCACTATGGGTTAAAAAGTTTTGTAAAGATTGAAGTGAACTCCATAATGGAATATAGTTTTGTATATTTTTGGATTCCCTAAAATGAAATTGAAAAAAAATAAATTTAGACTCTGAGCTTAAATTGGAATATCATAAGAATACCCCAATAATCAACGAAGATATCCTAACTCATGTGGATTTATTGTCCCCTTGCTTTGGAGACCTGATGGGCTAATTGGCCCACTGGTAGAGATAGAATCACATGACATGCAAGCCAACTTCATATATGATAAACCTCTATTTTTTGTTTTTTTCAAAAGTGGTGAACATATGGAAGCAGTACATGAAACAATGTCATTCAGACGTCTAGCAAAGCCTCACTAAAAAGCTCTTATCAGGCAAATTGCCCACTGATGGTGGTGTGGGGAGTGTTTTTTTTTACTTTTCTCCCTTGTTATTTCAACTTCTTAAATATTCCAGATGTTAAATTCCTGTTACCCCCACTATTCACTACAATGGCACAGTCCAGGCCCCTTGTCTCTCCCCAACCAGCATGACTACTGGGAGGAGGAGTTTGTATGAAAAGGCTCACTGCTGCTCCGTACATTTATATGGGAAATACAAAAATAGGTGGCCTGAAGAATGAGCTGCTTCATTTGTCGTGGGAACCGGGATAGGTGAGTATTACTTTTATTATTTAAAGGGGCACTATTTCTGTGTGGGGAGGCACTGAGGGGGCATCACTACTGTGTGGGGAGCATGAAGGAGCATCACTACTGTGTGGGATCACTAAGGGGGCATCACTACTGTGTGTGGGGCACTAAGAGGTATTACTAATGTGAAGGGGCACTGTAGGCGTCATAACTGTAAGGAAGTTACTAAGGGGGCATAATTTCTTTGTGTGGGCACAAAATGGCATTCTTACTGTGTGGGGGCACTAAGGTGTTAATGTGAGAGGGCACTAAGGGGAATCATTTCTATGTGGGGGCACTAAGTTAGTATCCTTACTATGTTGGCATCCTAACAGTGTGTGTGGCACTAAGGGGGTATAGTTACTATGAGGGGGCATCCTTACTATGTGAGGGGTGCTAAGGGGGCATTATTACTCTAAGAGGGGCACTAAGGGGCATAATTATTGTGTAGGGGCAATGTGGGCATTTTTTGTGAGGGAGGCACTAAGAGGGTGTAATTTATTTTTTGGGACACTAATACAGTATGTAGGGAGCATTAAAGAGGCATCCTTACTGCATGAAGGACACTAAGGTGGCATAATTACAGTAAGGGGGCCCTAAGTGGCATCATTTCTATGTGGGTGCAAAAGGGAAGCATTTTTTATACGTGGGTGCAGTAAGGTGCATCCTTAACGTGTTTGGAGCACTCAGGGGGCATAATTACTGTGCAGGGGCATCCTTACTATGTGATGTGTATTAAGGAAGCATTATTACTCTGAGGGTGGCACTAAGGGGGAATCATCACTGTGTTAGGGCACTATTACTGTGTGAGGCACTAAGAGGGCACTATTACAGTTTGGGACACTATCTGTTTGCCACTGTTATTTTTGGGGCACCAGCTGTGTGTCACTGTTTTTTCAGCAGTAGGACACCGTTAAAGGCATTAGAAGTATGGGAAGTTTCTGTACTTCGTAAGGTAAGTGCTAAAAAGCAAAGCGCTAAATACATCTGGGCAGCAAACTCTGCAGAGACGAGTCATGGGCGGGAGAAGATGTCAAGGTAGTCTGAGTGAGATGGAGAGATAAGGGAAAGTGAACGAGTCCAATCAGAAATGAAGTCGCTGGATGCTATTGTAGTGTGCTCATTGCATTGTATTCACAGTATGAGAACCACTGTAAAGCCACTGTATAGTGATACTATTGGATAAATTAGTCTTTCTGGTTGATTTATGTGGTTATGGTGTAGAAGTATTATTTGGCCCTTGTATAAGTGCATGACTGTATTGGTGAGAGTTAAACTATCATGTATGCATTAGTGTTTATGATGGGGAAAATTATTTGGGGCTAGGCTGATGCATTTATGGAAACAAGTTCCGGGAACCACAATGTCTTAACGTTTACATGGATCTGGTAGATGTTCTTGTTGAAATAAAGGGAATTCTCTATGAAGTACTGTACATTTGTCTGTCAATGATCCATGGGGGACACTATAGTATGATGTCACACTAAATGTTTTGCTCTTCTAATGCTGAAGCGTTTGCACATGTCATCCAATCTCTCATCAACTTCCGTCTAGGATGGTAACAATCAAACATCATTCAGTTTCCCATCACTAACAAAACCTTAGTGTCAAGAAATTTTACGGAATTACTAGTATGTACTATAGTGAATTTAATATAAGGGTCAATAGTATTCATATACACATGTACCCATCGTTATCTTGACTTCTAACGCATTAAATATATAGTGTCAAGAAACTTTCATTTGACTTTTTCAATGACTTTTCAATGGCTTTTGTTGTGTGATTGTTAGGGATCTGCCAGGTACTACGTCTAGGTATACTCCTGGGATTAATCAATCCACACCTGAGGCCAGACCTGTTCGACTGACACCATCTCCCACCAACCAGGGTGGCAGGCTCAGGAGTGGGAGAGCCTATCGCGGCCTGGTCAGTCGGAGTTAGCTCCGCCCCCTGTCCTTTATTACCTGCCATGTTCTCTTCCTCAGTGCTTGTAATTCTTCTGGATTCCTGGCCCCACTGCTGCTTGCTCCAGCCTGCTTCTGCCGTGCGTCTGCCTTGCTGCAGTTCTGCTTAACCTGCTTTTCTTTGCCCCTGGCTTGCTTCCTTCTCCGTGCTCACTTTGGTATCCTCCACTTCATCCTGGTCCTGACTACTCATTCACCGCTCCGTTTCCTCGCGGCGTTCCGTGGCCTACTGCCCCTTCCCTTGCGTGTTCCCTGTTTGTTCTCCCATGCACTTAGACAGCGTAGGGACCGCCGCCCAGTTGTACCCCGTCGCCTAGTGCGGGTCGTTGCAAGTAGGCAGGGACAGGGCAGTGGGTAGATTAGGGCTCACTTTCCCTTCACCTCCTTCCTGCCATTACAGTGATATCACGCTGCAGAAGGTTATCAGAGTCTAGATAAACTTGGCTACTCTGTATTGTCAAAAGCCTCTAGTTGTTCCACTAAACTTGTCTATAGCAAAAAATATATCATCTAAAGTATATATGTCCACCTCCTCCATCACATCTATGTACCTGTCTTCTATCTACCTGTGTTTCTTAAGGTCCTTCTATATGGGCCAAAGATCGGGCAAATGAGCATTCATATGAACGCTGGTTCCCGATAATTGCCCAGTGTAAACTGGGCAACGATCAGCCGATGAATTAGCAAACGCTCGTTCATCGGCTGATTGTATAGTTTATGCTGCAGAAAATATTATCATTGCCGGCAGCACATCTTCCTGTGCATACAGGAAGATGTGCTACTGACATGATTGTAATGAATGGGGATGAGCGATCGTAGTAAAGAGCGCTCGTCCCCATACATTACTGATCATAGCTCTCCATGTAAAAGGAGCAAACGAGCGCCGATCAACGGGCTTTCTCGTTGAACAGCGCTCGTTGTTACGGCCAAAATTGACCAGTCTAAAAGGATCCTTAATCTCTCCTACAGATGTGTCCTTCCATGGTAAATAAACATGTAAAAAAAACCCCAAAGGATGCCTTTGACGGATGCCATCCATTACCCATAGAGTGCCATGTTAAAAAAATATATGTTTAACGTATAAATTTTTTACTAGATGTGTGCGACAGATGCCAACTGTCGACTATCCACCGCCCATAGACTGCTATGTTAAAAAAAGTTTACGTTTAACCAATACATTTTACAGGATGGCTGTGATGGATGCCTCTAATTGAAGCTATCTGTCAGCCATCTGCTGCCCATGGACGCCTTGGTTAAAAAAAAAGTACTTTTTTTTTTTTCAACATTGATTTTTATTCAAGATATACAAGTCAGTATAGTATCAAAACTGTTTAACAGTAGAACAATAAAAGTGCGGAAGAAAACGTACAAAATGTAGAAATACATTAGAAATCAAAGTTCATACAGATCTTTCGGGATGTTGTTGTGAAAGGGCTTTCGAGCCAAGGACTCCAATTGGAACAAAACACATGTTTGTTTGTTATTACGAGCATTAGCATACATCATTTCGAACCAGCTGTTATCATTAATTCCCTGAATAATTCATTTCAGTGATGGGGAGTTATTCTCCTTCCAAAATTGGTAAATTTCTAATCTCGATGCTATAAATGCATGTAACAATACATTTTTCTGGTCAGGGGGGAATGAGTCTAAATCCAGGCCTATCAAGGCCATTCGGGGATTGGGAAGAATTTGCCACTTAAGAATTTTGGATACCATTTCAAATAGTTGGGTCCAGATATTAGAGATCAATGTGCACTCCCACCAGAGATGATAAAATGTTCCCACCTTCCTCTTACATTTCCAGCACAGGTTCGAAAACTTTGGGTAAATCTGACTTCATTTCATTGGTGTCAAGTACCAGAAATTTTTTCAAGCATTCTCTAGATGGTTAATACATTTGAAAGCTTTAGATCTATTACAGTGGGCACTTCGCCTTTGGTCCTCCGAAACAGAAATATTAAGGGTACTTTCCCATTTCTTTCTAATATCCTCAGATGGATAAATTTTAGGGTTTGTAGCATTTCCATATACCGTTAATGTTGTTTGTGTGGAAAGCAACCAGCCATGAAGTAGAGAAGGGCATAAACCCTTGGAAGGCAATGGAAAATGCGATATTAAATGTCTTATTTGTAGGAATTTATAAAAATAATGTTTAGGAATTCCAAATGTGTCAACTAAATATGAGAAGGAAATAAAGGAGTCATTTTGCCAAAATTGACCAATAAATAGAAGTCCTTTGTCCTTCCAATTAGATATCGAAAAGTTTTCAGTAGATGCTTTTAGAATGTTTACTGAAGAGCTGTACAAATGAAAGCTGGATAAATTTGAATTAAAAGCTGATGCCTTCCACACTTGTACCACCGCTTTTAAAGTGGATAAATAAGGAGTAAAATCGGCTTGAAAAAATAATAATGCTTTTATTGCCCTGTGAATGGGCAAGTACAATATAGTACTTTTTTACTGGATGGTGCGAGCCTGTATTGAATTGGTATAATGGCAAATTGTATAATTTAACGCAATTCAAGAAAAGTCTATCTATCTATCTATCTATCTATCTATCTATCTATCTATCTATCTATCTATCTATCTATCTATCTATCTATCTATCTATCTATCTATCTATCTATCTATCTATCTATCTATCTATCTATCTATCTATCTATCTATCTACCTATCTATCTCTCTCATCTATCTGTGTCCAGCATCGAACTGGGGTTCCTTGGGCCGACCAGAGGAGATTATTCTGAGGGTCCACCCTCCATCTATATAGAACATGTGCATGTCCACTTTTCCTTTAATCATAGTCCTTGTTGTCATCATTGTACACACAATAGATATGATCAATTAGGTCTAATGGTTAATTTGTGAATTATCCCAAAAGAAATAGACCCTAGTGGCAAGTTATTGGCTATAAAGAGCTCCAAATAGAGTTATCTTCTGTTGGACCATGAAGGCCCATTATTGTGTTAGAGCCTGGGTCCACTGGAGGATCCTGGGATTCTCTGGTGGTCCAGTCCGACCCTGTCTATGTCTGTCTATCTATCTATCTATCTTTCTATCTTTCTTGACGTTTTTTCTTTAAATAATTAGCACATGTGCATTTACAGGTGTGGACCAGACTCCTCCTCCTCTAGAAGCGCCGTCACTCATCCCCTGCAGAATCTCCTCTTCCTCCCCCTCCTCTTCCTCCTCTGCAGGCAGCCTCCTCCTGTAGCTTCTCCCCTCTGACCACGTTCTCCAAGGTGCAGCGTCAGTACACAGGAGGAATGTGCTGCGCTAGCAGAAAAGTGTTAGCCACACACTGTGCAGCTTGAAGCCCTGGAGCCTGCACCTGTGACTAGTTCTCAGATCAGCTCTAGGATAGATGAACCCTGTTGTTCTGCTCCACTGTGTATTTCCTCATTTCTAGGAGGACTTGTCCCAGTGTATAATTATTCATTACTCTGTTATGCTGGGACTTGTAGTACTTCAGTGTTCCAATGTGTATTTATTAATTACTAGGTAATGTTGGGGCATGTAGTACCTCAGTGTTCTACTGTTTTATTAGTCATTACTAGGTTATTCTGGGGCTTGTAGTGCCTCAGTTTTCCAGTGTGTAATTATTTAGTTTGAGTTTATGCTGGGACTTGTAGTACCTCAGTGTTCCTCTGTGTTATTATTCATAACGGTCTTGATGAAGCAAATTATTCCCAGATCTCGGTGGTCAATCACACTCCATTTTATATCACACCCTTAATACCGCACCCCGTTTTTTTTTTACCCTGGTTTGTATGCTTCAGGGAAAAAGGGGGAAAGTAAGTGCTGCCTGGTACCTAAGAAAAGATTGTGGTTGTTATGCAGTATCTCCATAGCAACCAGACTGTCAGACATAAGCTGGAATAACACTGTCAATTCACGTCATTCTTCGTTTATGGTAAAAATTCCATTTGAAGTCTGGAAAAGCAGGGTGGCAACTGCTGTGCGAAGGTAATGATGGCTACATTGGTTATCACCTGGCTTATGAAGATAGTAATAGAACTTAGCTGTAACTGAATACAATGTTTTTTTATTTAAACAGTGATGATGTGGACTTTTTGGTGGAGTTAAATACTCTTTACAGTATCTCCAAAAGCAAGTACCATCAAGCAATCACCGAGGACTGCAGTTAGAGGTAGAAGGAGTTAAACAGTAGGATGGGAGATCTGGGTTTTAAGTTGGGCTTGTGAGCTCGTTGGTCCTGTGTGGGGAATAGTTTAAGGGTAGAACTTAACCCTTTGGTGCACTTGCATGTAAATATATCTCCAAATGCACCTGTTGGCACTATGATTGAAAGACACATTTTTGAGCTAACAGCCGGTATTGGAGAAAGATCAGATGTCAGCTGTTTAACCTCTCAGATGCTCTGGTCAATAGCCTTCCCTCTTTCAGCCTATCCGCTTCCCACAATGTGGTCACAGGGTGCAGATGGGTTATCATGGCACCTGGGAGTCTGACAAAGGCCAATAGTCTGCCATGAGTAAAAGACTATTATTGTCTCCCGAGGAGCGTTGTTCCACACAGAAGACATGTGTTTTTTTGTGCTTCTCTCATTGCTCTGTAATGCTACTTTTAGGTTTGTTTATCTCCGGAACAAAGGGTCCAGACACAATCTTAGTTAATTTCACACTCCAGAACCTCGCCTTGTCCTGATGTTGGGAGCGGCGTTCCTATACAAAAGAACCGTGTTCACGCCAGTGTGTTAATTGTTTGGGTGGAAGAACCTGGCTAGTGTGAGCTGCTATGAGAAGTACTGGAGAGGAAGCTGCAAATGTTGCGTTGGTGCTTCAAGCACAAGTGGTTTGACACATGGATGAGCGTTTTTGGCTCTGTCCTAGACCAGAGAAAAGCAACCAGCCATCAACCGTCTGCCTGAGTCGTGTTGTACACAGATTGTGCCTCTCCAAGTCTTTTGTGTTCTGCCTTGGCTGTGTGTACCATCAACACTGGCCTAGTAGAGACTATTGCCACAAATCTTTTGGTCTCCGTTCTATATCTATCGCGACATACCTGCCAGGGCCATACATCACCCAAATTGCGTTCTTACAGTCTCATCCTCTTTGCTACTGGATCTCGAGAACCTTTCCAATGGTACAATATTGTTAGCAACAAGGGCATATGAAATTGCCCCATGGAAAGGTGGTGGAGAGGAAAACAAACTCCAGGCCCATTTGTGAGGCCCAGGTTAATCTTTTCTATGGGCCCCCTTTCTTCTGTGTACACCACTGCACTTCTCCTACCCTCGGGGGCGGTTAAGGTAAGGTAAAGCATAGAACATATGTGTCACGGGCATAGGGTATGTGGACCCACAAGGCCGCTCCGCCGTAGCGGGGAGGCAGCTGACCAGGTCACAGTCTATGCGGAAGTAAATGGCAGACAGTAATGCTTGGGTACCGGAAATAGTCCGGGCGGTGGCTGTGGCTTCAGCACAGATGGAGGCAGGTGCGGCAAGTGGCGCCAGACGTGGCAGGCAGTATCCGATGAAGCGGTAGACACTTGACGTGGCAGATGACACTAGACGTGGCAGATGGCACTTGACGTGGCAGATGGCACTTGACGTGGCGGAAGGCACAGGAACAATACGGAATACAGGAACGGTAACAGGGCACGGGTAACAGCTGGAACGGGAGACACTAAGGGACCATTTGCGAGACAGACTGGGAAAGACTAACAATGCTCAGGCAAGGATTAGAAGGCCAGGGGCCTTCTTATAGACCAGGAAATCGTGGCAGTTGATTTTGATGACGATTTCCTAATTGCGCACGCTGGCCCTTTAAGGCCAAGCGCAAGCGTGCGCGCGCACCTTACGGGACCCAGCCGAACGGAGCGGAAGTGAGCGCTGGCATCTCCTAGGAGGGAGACGGAGGCCAGCGCTCACAGATCCATGGCTGCGGGCGTCGGGAGGTGAGTAAACCCGACGGCCCGCGGCCATGGGCGCTACAATATGTATTTGGTTCATTTCTACAATGTCCTTTAAAATTGAGTTTTTGAAGTTTACCTAGGAAGGCCAGAACTGCCCCATGGGGGATCATTTGTGAGCTCCACACTAGATAAATAATACATTTATAATCATTTCAACATAATGTTCATATCGTCACAGTTGACTGATCTACCAGGCTGCCATAGTCCCTACATTACACCGCATTATGCAAATTGTTTTTACATTGTTCTTTGTACTTTCACAACCAGATGGACGATGGATCTGTTAAACTCTGAAAGGTAACCAAGACGAACTTGGCAGAAGGTAAGCGTTCTTTTCTTCTTAGTATGCTAGATGGCGCTGTGGAATGCAAAATGAAATATCCAGTCATGTAATCTGACTTCTGTGATGAACTTTGGTAATTTATTGGGTAAAATTTATAAATGTTCATTTTAGGTGAATGCTTAATCAAATTATATGTAGAAAAGTTATTTGGTCTTTAGTGTAAATATTTCCCGATGACAAGTCACAACACGATCTGTTTACTAACGTTGTTACTTGCTGCTCAAGTATATTTCTTGCCTCAGATACAGCAGATAAGACATAAATAAGTGTTTCCGCACTCTACTGGAAGCCTAATGTTGTTCATTGGCAGAGTAAGATTTAAGGGAGGGCAAATGGGGCCCTTCACCACCTAGGGGCCTTCACCACTTAGGATCATCCTGTATCCTCCTTCTTTCGATGTTAACTAAAACATTAACTATAATATATCCAGTGGTCATATTTATTGCCATAGGGACAAGGGATAAGTAGCTGCTAGATACCTTTACCTTTGGCACCGCTTAACTCCTGGATAAATAGTGGAATAGGAATGTTAAATTTCAACATACTAAACCTGGTTTCCCCCAAGCAGGCACCAGGGGACAGTGGGGCTGCCCTCATATGCATTAGATCCTATTGACATCAGAGGAATGTGATGAAAATGTTTATGTCAGCATAAGTTAGTCACTTATTATATGTCATTCCACACAACTGGAGAAGAAAAATGAAAGATCCACATATATGTATGTATATTGTGACAGACCATGTGGAGAGGTTGTGGATGGGGTCTATATTTCCCCAAGATTTCTGTCTTCTGCTATCTAAAAACAACCAGGGAATAAATTCAGCAGAGAATGTGGTTCTCCCTCTGCAATAGGTTTTATCTAAAACCTGGAAAAGGGCCTGGTTGTTGGAGTGGGGAGAGATGGGTGGGTCCCCACTCCATCCACACAGTCCTGGTCTTGGGCTGTCTAGCTATTAATCAGGGATCAGGTGTGATAGCCCTTTAAAAAGGCTGCAGTTCAGTCACACTCTCTTTCAGCCTTGGGAGAGGAGCTTGTGAGAGCAAACCGACTGCGTTCATAACAGGTTGTATGGTCTGCATGGTTTATGGTGCCAGGCATTAGGTCTGCACTGTGTTAGTTAGAATACCTACTGTATAGTTAGTGCCGGACAGGCATAGAGTTTTCTTTTGTTTGTTTTCTTTTACATTTCATGTACAAACCTGTAAATAAAACTGGCTGAGGCCAGTAGTACCACATCTTTGCTGTGCGGACTGAAATTTACTGGCGTGTTTGATACCGAGTGCCCGTCTACCCCAGGAGACAACTGTCCCGCTACCTAATTCCCTTACAATATATATATATATATGTATTTATATGTATATACACACACACACACACACACACACACACACATATATATATATTACTTGCAATACCATTCCTAACCATATGATGTGCTATAACTATAATATGATATACTAAAGCCGCACCTAGTGCTGGAAATATTTAGTGCAATAGTTTATATGTGGATAAATGTAAAGTTATGCATCTGGGTACAAATAATGTTCATGCATCATATGTCCTAGGGGGAGCTAAAATGGGAGAGTCGCTTGTTGAGGAGGATCTGGGTGTACTTGTAGATCATAGACTAAATAATAGCATGCAATGTCAATCAGCTGCTTCCAAGGCCAGCAGGATATTGTTGTGTATAAAAGAGGCATGGATTTGAGGGACAGGAACATAATATGACCACTTTACATAGCATTAGTGTGGCCTCATCTGGAATACACATAGAAAGGGTGCCCTATAATTGGAAATGGTACAAAGAAGAACAACAAAACTGATATGGGGCGTGTAGATCAGGAAGGAAATGTTTTCCTTATAGGGCAGATTGCCTCATGCCTTCCTCTGGATCAATGGAGGCAAGCAAAGTTTTAGATTTACCCCCCCCCCCCTTCGTTTTATCCACATCCTCCTTCTCCCCTGGTAGAACTTGATGGACACGTTTTGTTTTTTGACAACTATGTAACTATATGTTCTATGCAAATGGAAAGTGTTGACTACAAGGAAAATGTGCCAACAATAGTGGCCATACACTATATAAATTTAGCACACTTGTTCGCACCATTTTCTAATTCCAGATCTAATCCAAAAACTTTTTATAAATGGGCCCCATTGTGATAAGTTTCATCAATGTGCTAGAAGAACTGAGCAATGATCTGCCGCTTGGTATCACATCGCACTGTTCTGCTTTGCTAATTAGTTTCCCAGAATTGTATTTTAGGTATTGCAAATGCAAAGTTACTTATAACACCATTGGAGTTAAACAAAAAATATGCAGGAAGAACATTGTGCATCAAATTATTATTTTTTATCAAAGATATGACACGTCTGGGCAGTTTCCCTGGTTGCAGTGGGAAGTCTGTGTTATATTCTGTCTCTCTTCAGTGCAGAAGTCCATTATGTACATGGATCATTATTGACATCCTGACATTTGTCATCGCCTTTCAAAGCTATTAATTTTTGTTCTTTATCTGTAAATGTCATGTCATTTATTCATAAAACGATTTGTATTCCCAAAACCACCCAAAAATATGGCTTAATGGCAAAAGCTTGTATCTTACATTTGGGGAGATGATCTTCTTGAACAGTGAGGGGAAAAAAAACCAAAAAACAACAGTAATAAAATGGATCTTATACATTGCACAAAATCGACATCATAAAAAAGAATTATATAGTAAAGAATCTATAAAAACAAGAAGAGACATTTTGTGAGAAGTTTTTGGAAGATTAATTTAATTATTTGTTGATATATTTTCTTTCTTGTTCAACTAAAAAAAACAACAAAAAAGTTCATAATTAAAATTTATTGTTGTTGTTTTTCCATCGTGGAACACATTATAATGGCAAAGGGAAAACCACTAGGATGCACAATAAAAACTTTTTGATCTCTTGTTTTAATACAAGGTTATTACAAAACAGCAATTCTGGCATTAATAATGGGGGGGGGGGGATTTATCAACATTGAGCCGTTTTCGCCACTTTCGCCACATTTCTGAAAAGTATGCTTACAGGGAAATTACATGTGTACCAATATGGCAAACCATTAGGCCCTTGGCTTCCATGACAAACCATCGGCATCACGCGATTGAGTTGCGGAAATGCAGACGGGGGTAACAGTACCCCTTACTATGGCATCTAAAGAGTTAAATGGTCATGATCAGAGTTCACTGATCCCTTGCATTGCAGCAGGGTGTTAGCTGTATATAACAGCTGAAACCCATTGCTGGTGGCGCTGTTTGTATGACAATCTGCGTTCAGGCCCGCCCACCTGTAAATATACGTCATGGGGCGGGAAGGTGTTGAAAAAAAGCCAGGTTTCTTAGTGTCAAGAGAATCCCAGAGACTGGGCGAAGATTTAGTAGAGGTTTTATGCTCCATGCATGTTTACAGAAAATAAGTCATCCGACTGCTATAGTATGCCATGTATAACGCGGAATTACACTTTAAATAGATATTACATCAATTAACTTTCATTACATGACTATCTCAATCAGACAAACAAAAGAGATGCCACATGATAGGATCACAGAGCAGAAATGAGAGAGAGCAACCAAGTGTATGCTCACCTATAATGCTACTTTATAGGACAACGCTATTGTATGCGTACACTGACCTTAATGCTATGCTGCTCCTCCATCTGCAGAAGTTCAGCAGCAGAACCAAGACCAGATGAGTGAAAATAAAATGTGAAGGTTGCATCAAGACTAAAGCCTTTAGAAACGTAATGCCAATCACAAGATGGATCCGTTGGACCTGATGATGTGTCCATAGGAAAATGTGTGAGTGCTAGAAGACAGACAGGTAGGGTGGGCAATAAAGAGTACACCTTCAGCATTCACAGGAGGCAACAAACAACGTGGGCTGCAGATAACGGGGCCCATAAGAAAATAAAGATATGAGTCTCCCAAAGAGCAAGCAAGAACCTAAAATAATATAGATAATAAAAAAATATATTAAAGCACCTTTGGATGAACCTGCAAAGAAACAAAAAGCATACTTAGATAGTGTTGGACTCGGGTTCCTTGGGCCCAGCAGTGGAAATGTTTCTGATTGGCTCCAAAGTCAACTCCATATGGGGTTGTCTTCTGCTAGATCTTTGGGGTTTATTATTTTGTCACTGCAGAGGACTCCGGTGGGCCATTCTGTTGCTGTTCATATAACAACCACCTGTCACGGTTTGTGGGTATGTGGACCCACTAGGCCGCATCGCCGTAGCAGGGAGGCAGCTGGCCAAACAGGGAACCCCATTAATACAAAGTCCTGCACAAGGGTACCTGGATAGTCCAGACAGTACCCGCAGCTCTGGCACGGATGGAGGTGGGTGCAGCAGGTAACGCCAGATGTGGCGGATGACAGAAGGGGCCGCAGGTTGCGCCAGACATGGCGAATCCCAATGGACCTGGCAGATGACACCGGACATGGCGGATGACACAGGACGTGGCAAACAACAGCAGGTGCAGTAGACACGACTCCAACTAGTAGGCACAGGAACAAGAACACAGTATGGGATACAGGAACAGGTAATAGGGCACGGGTTACAACTGGAACGGGAAACACTAAGGGACCATTTGCAAGACAGACTTGGGATATACTAACAACGCTCAGGCAAGGATCAGAAGGGCTGGGGCCTTCTTATAGTCTAGGAAATCATGTGAGTTGATGATGATGATTGTCTTGATGTGCGCGCGCTGGCCCTATGGGACACAGCGGACCGGAGCGGAAGTGAGCACTGGCGTCTCCTAGGAAGGAGATGGGGACCTGCGCTCACAGATCCAGGAGGTGAGTAGACCCGACGGCCCGTGGTCATGGACGTTACACCACCACTACCTGCTCAGCTAGAACAGAAAGAAAATGGAGCGAATGGGACAAATGGGGTTTTTATATCAGCCTTTAAGCGACGGCACAGATGTTGTGCTGCTTATGAACATAAGGGAAATGAATTCTACTTTACTAGAATATTACTTTTCCTGTATTCGATGTTTCTCCTTTATTTCAGGCTTTACATAATTGTTTTTCCTCCACACAAAGAATATCAAAGATTTTCTAAAGACAATAATAAGCGCTGTCACCAACCATTGTTCCCCACTTCAGACATTTAATATGTAGAATCTCTATGATGCTTTCCCAATTGCATCTACATAAAATCAATCATTTTATGAAATATGTAATATTATCAGTCCAGTCATCCAGTCTGAATGCAGCTGAAATCTCCTGTTATCTGATATTGCATAAATTGTGTAGCGCTTATTTGTTATGTATTGTCGCTTATCTTTAGAAAGAATTTGTAATTTTGCCATATGCCATATGGCTCACTAATGCTGTCGCCACTATCTTTGCTTCAAAATGGAAAGAAATGTAGATAAAGGAAAATGAGACCTGGACAACACATGGAAATATGACTTTAATGTAGATTTGCTTCAGAATAATTTTACAGATGACATAAACAATCTTGTCATTGTCTACAGCTGCAGAAAATAAAATACAATATATTAAATTAATGCAGTTGGCATAAATATCCGTTAATATTAAAGGAATCAAATTATGCACACTAAAAAGTGATTGCCCTCTTTAGACTAAAAACTTACTTTGGACACTGCCTAAAGGGGTTGTAAGGTTTAGCAAACCTGTTTCTTAAATACTCTAGTAAGGAATTCTGAGGTGATAGAATAGGGTCCCCCTGTTTAGGACCCTTATTTAATAACAAGTGTGGAGAGAGGCTTCAAAGTTCATCTCTAGCTCGGATGCAGCCAACACAGACAGCTTCTGATTTCAACAGAAACTGTGTAATGCTTCATTTCACCTGTGGAGGCACTGCAGGGAAATTGAACTCTTGCTGCCAGGTTCGATCACATTTTACAACTAATTGCTCTGGGTCCAAGCAGCAGGACACGCTGTGATCAGCTTATTGTTGGCAGAGACTTCTAACAAAAAAAGATTGTCCAAAGTTAACAACCCATTTAAAATGACCCTATAATTTAGTTTGTTTTTTCAAAGTTCCAAAGTTCTGCGCTGATTAATTTAATAATATATCACTTTAGGGGTTATAGTTCCACTTTTCTTGTAAAGAGCAGCCACTTGGGGGAGCTTAAAGGGGTTTTTCTTGCACGGGGTTGTTTTGCATACTAATGACTTATCTATAGGATTAGGTCATCAGTATATGTTCGGCAGGGCACACAGACCCCGCACCGATCAGCTGTTGCGGCTGCCTCCGGGCACCAGATGTTATGCAGTGGCCGGTGTGAAAGCAGATGGCTCTGTACCCTGTATAGCGGCCGTGATATATTTATATTTATGATATATATATATATATATATATATATATATATATATATATATATATATATATATTGTGAGAGATTTAGTGTCAGTGGAGCGAGGCAAGCAACTTTACAGCAGTAAGAGACAGTGGCACAGTAAATATAGTCCAGACAGGGCCAGTGTTTTATTTTTATAGTCCAAAATGAGAAAAAATAAGCCTTTTACATTTCATGCAAAAAACAAAAGAATCCTTCTCGGTTGGGCACTAACTAGACAAATGCAGTCCCTGGCTACTCCAGGCGCCTTCCTACCAGGCACTGGAGACTCAGTAAAGCCTCGTGCACACGTCCGTATTCTTGTCAGTATTTTGCTACCAGTAGTGGAGCATAATCAGAGGAAACCTCTAATGGAAAGATTTGCACCTGGCTTCCAAATACTGACCAGAATACTGACTTGTGCATGAGGCCAAACACAGACATTTACTCACAGACAGCAGGTGCCGTCCCAGACTCAGGAGTCAGACCCATAAGTGAGCCAGTCAACCCTGTGTCTACACCTTCTTATTCAGAGTCTATAGGTGCAGCTAATTGACCAGCAGTCTCGCCGTAATGACAGAGATGGACTAGAGATTTGGGAATTCACTCTTCTATTCCCTAGTCCAACTCCAGGTATTTCCAACAAGTTAGCTTTGAGAAGTCTGAGCTTTCCATTTTAAAACAAACATTACCTGGCGACTAAGACACATACAACCGGACTCTAGGGGAAATTTACTTTCCCTCAATGACTTTATCTGTCACTGTCTCACAATATATATTTATTTTAATCAAATTGAAGGGGGTAGTTGGTGAGATTTGTGCCAAACTTATTAAAATATATATTTTTAAACTCGGTTTATTAAAAGACGTACAAATGACGTACCTTAATGAGCAAAAGAAAATAACAATTGTGACTCTTCACAAAAAGAAAACAAGAATCGAACTGTGCAATACCAACATACCACTATCTCTGAACATATCATACTTAAGAAATACAAAAAGGAAAAGGCGAATATAGATACAGGATATCAATACATCAATACACACCACACGCAGACGGAGTAGGGACATCATAAAGATACCAATATATAATACATGTGACAATATATAGTCATTATACTCAGATATTTCAATAGAAGAGTCATCAGGAAGGCAATGAATCCTGCGGTAAGGAAGCTCGAAGGTCACTTATATTGAAAGAAGTATGGGGAGACAAAGAGATGTGATGACATGGCGAATCAGTCCCTTCCAACGGGTCACAATCATAGATTCCACGTGAGCGAGCTTCTGAGAAAGCAAATAAGTATAAATGGCTGAAACCAAACCCCCTGGACCCTGAGTCCTAAGTACACCAATGAGGGGAAGTGTAGAAATTTGTGTTGAGTTGGACACAGTAAAAGGTATCCCTATCCGGGACGTAATATGTGTCTTTAATCTCTTGTGCTTTCAGGGTAGTGCCCTCCCCACCAAGCAAATGTTGAAGTCTAGTCGCTTCCAGGGCCTCCAAAAACACTGGGTCACTTAAGCCCTGAAAGTAAGTAAAACCAGGATGATATCATATAGGCAACTCATCAACAATACCAGAATAGTGAAGTATTTTTTATTACATGAGACCAAACCTGCTTTGCTAATTTGATAATGGGCAAGGAACGCCTAGGACTAAAACCATGAGGTTCAACTATGGGCCACAAGTTAGGAATACATAGAAAATAGACCAAATGATGTTCTGCATTATTCAAAGGAGGCTCTAGCCACAATTATTAGAGAGCAAAGACAAGAGACAAGATTTGCTCCAATTTATATACAGACCAGAAAACTTCCAAAACGTATCCATAATTGCTATAGCATTGGGAAGGGAGGCATTCGAAGTAGCCAAAAACAGTATTATATAGTCTGCATAAAAACCTATACGATCCTCACGTTGTCCTATACGATTACCATGGAACACCGCGTCCTGATGGATACGGATAGCTAAAGGTTTTGATAGCGACTGCAAAGAAAAGTGGTGACAATGGGCACCCCTGCCTCATGCCCCTATGGAGGCAAAAGGAATGGGACAACATCCCATTAACCACCACCGAAGCCCCGTGGCCTCCTTGTATAGAATAGATACCCAATTAATGAATCTTTCACCAAACCCGTTACCTAACAACGACCGAGGTCGCAAGCGCAGCATATCGATATCTACGGACTTAATCCGTGTCTGAAGAAGGTCGAATGTATAGACCGAAACTTTAAACCTAATTTTGGATTACTACTTTTCGCTATATGTGAAATAAAATATCATTTATTGCATAATACCTTGGAGTGCTGAGTTCCCATTTTTTTACTAATTTAAATGAAGCCATAGTAAAAGGAAAGACTATATATAGTATTATATATAGTACTATGTCTAAACACCACATAATTATTATAAATGTAATATATATAGGACATCATATAGGAATGTAAAAGTAGTGCACAGCATAAAATATAGAACAGAAACATTAAACAAATAAAAACATAGGAGCCAAACAGGTGTACGCAACATGCAAAGTAAGTTTAATGGGGGTAGATTCCACAGTTCAGGGAATTAACACTGAGGACTCAGAGATGGAATAAACAGACTCCAGTACATCCCCCCATCATCAGCTATATCAAGTCATGTTATGAGATTATAACTTAACTTCCATTAAAAAAAAAAAGGGGAAACAAATCTATCAAGGTAAAGACTGGCAAAAATACATACATTCCCCAAGTTCGATAGAAAAATGACCCATCGCAAAAATATATAATAACGATGCCCAAAGGAGATAGAGATGCAACGTAAAACATTAAGAGATCAGTAATCCACTCCACCATGTATTAAGAATAAACGAGCACATCATATAACATATACAGAGAGAAAAAAATGGGTTAGAATGTTCCGAAAGCATTAAGCAAATGCCTCATAACGACACATGGAGAGCCATAGCCACCGTCCCATAGATGATCCACAGTATTCAACATATAGGAGAGCTCCCATGTTTAGAGAACGATTCATCCGCAGCCTCTGGCGTAGTAAAAAATAAATAACGGTCTCCATCAACCACTCTCAATTGTGCAGGGTGCGCCATAGAATATGGGATTTGTTGCCCCCTAAGTCTCCTCTTGACGTATGATGCTCTTTGGCGCTGCAACTCCGGGGAGTAGGACAGTGTCCCGATCTTTGCAATTTAACAGCCTAGCCAATAATAGCCACGGGTTCACGCCAGGAGGTGGAGGTTTTGGCGGGAACTCTACGGGCCGTTTCAACGGCAAAGGCATGTGAAAAGAGACCGTCCATAAACAAATCTTTAAGCCATTTTCCAATGTATTCATCTGGCCGTTGGCCCTCTGCCCTCTCAGAAAGACCTATGGTGCGCAAGTTATTCCTCCTCAGGCGATTCTCCAGATCGTCAGCTTTTTAGCACCACAATTCCACCTTACAAGTAAAGGTCCTGTAATGTACGAGGCATGGCTTCTGTATGATCCTCCATGTCTGAGATTTTGGTTTCAGCCTGGGTAACTCGATCCCGCAGATTATGTAAATCCTGGTGCAGTAGACCGACATCCACCTTCACCTCCTCGATTTTGGAAGTGACTGGCCTCCTAGTGTCCAGGATAGCGGCTAGGAGAGTCTCTGATACTTGTTTCAGAGTTAACTTGGGAGAAGCAGCTTTCACATCAGAGGTGTGTACATCGGTCAATGTCGACATAGGAGCGTCTGTCGAGGCAGACCCTGCCATGGGCGATATCTTGTCCCGAACTTTGGACAAACTCTTTCGGTTTCTCGGCCACAGCTAATGCTTTAGAGGGTCCCATGTTAGGTCGTGGGAGTTTTCCCATCCCTTTTCCTCAAATTGTATGAAATATTGGCTTCGATATCTCTACCGCAGGATGAACAACAGGGATTGTTACAGGGAGCTAAGGCGACGTGCATCCGCTCACATCAGTGCCTTGCTACGTCCCCTATTAAAATATTTTTATGTTTAAGAATGACCTTGTAGGGGGCTGACAGAGCATAATTTCAGTATTTGCAGATGATACTAAACTCTGCATAGTAATGGACACAAAGGAGGATAATATTAAATTACAGAGGGATTTAGGGAAGCTGGAGTCATGGGCAGAGAAATGGCAAATAAAGTTTAATGTGGATAAATGTACGGTTATGCACTTAGACCGAGGAAAAAAAAAATCTACAATTATGCATTACATGATAAAACACTGGGTAAAGAGCGGGTGCAAAGGAGGGCAAACAGGGTAATTAAGGGAATGAGTGGAATGCATTACCAAGAAAGGTTATCAAACTTGCGGTTATTCAGTATGAAAAAAAGGGGTGATCTAATTACAATGTACAAATATACCCTCCTCAACATTGAAATTGCAACACCAAGAAGGGGAAGCTGTAAGATTATGTAAATCTAGGAAGTAGCAAGTGTCGCTAAAATCTGCAAATGATCAAAATTTCAAGCCCCCATCTCCAATGTGTGGCATAAAAGCCAGATTGAAAGCAAAGTTTTTTAGCCACATGAAACCTCAAAATTGGATCAAGAAGTCTGGGATGATTGTGCGATGCCTCCTGTTTGTCCATGTGCCAGGTATCGCAACTTGTCGCAAACTGAGAGGGACAGAATCCTTGAACTTTGAGACCTTGGTTTATAACTCCGGCAGGTTGCTACGTGCCTAGGCCATTGGTCTGGAGACCTCTTAGGCAATGCCTTGAATATGCCTTCACAAGGGAACTTCACAGCGCTCCTGGTGTGGTGCGGGGTGGCATTATGGTGTGGGGTGGCATAATGTACGGTAGCCGGACCCCTCTAGTCCTTATTTTTAGGTACGCAGCTCAGCGTTACGTTGATTTGGTCGTGGAACCAGTGGTATGGCCATTTCTCCAAAGTGTCCTAGAAGACGTTTTTCAATAGGACAACTCCAGGCCGCCTGTTGCTTGTGCTACTGTGAGCAGCCGGTGTTACCTAAACGTGCTACCATAGCCTGCAGCGTCTCCAGACTCATCATTCATCAAGCTAATCTGGGATGTCACTAATCGGCAATTGTAAGGGGCTGCCAGCAGCTAATCTTGATAATTTGTGTGCCCAAGTACATTCAGTGTGGCATAACATTCCTCAGACAAACATGAATAACCTAACTGATAGCATGCCAAGGCGTGTAAGTGCGTGTATTTCTATGCGTGGCGCTCATGCTCGATACTGAATAAATCAAGATGTTTGGAATATTTTGTTTCCATTTTTTTTAAAATTATTTACATATCAATAATATGTCTATCGATCCCGTGATTTCTACAATTCCAAAACTCTTTCTTATTGGTGGTTTAATTTCAATGTTGTATAAATAGATAGTACAGATATCTTTCCAATGATCTTCTTACACCTAGGCCTGTGACCATGACAAGAGGGCATCCTCTATGTCTAGAGGAAAAAAGGTTCCACCACCATCACAGATGGATTCTTTACTGTAAGAGCAGTGAGATTATGGAACTTTCTGACACAAGATGTTATGATGGTTGATTTATTGAGAGCTTGGGACGATTTTTATAAAAATTTTATATTACAAGTTATGAGTATTAGAGTATTAGATTCCGGTGATGGGACAGTGATCAGGGATTTATCCTTTTTGCTATATTTGATACTCATGCATACTCATGCATACTCATGCATGTCTTTTGTAGGAACAACCAATTCAGTGGCGTCGCGCTGTAGCAGCCATAGCGCCTGCTAGCGGAGCCTCCGGCCATGGAGGGGCCTGTGCCGGCGGGTGGCACGGGCCCCCTCATGCTGCGGGCCCCGTATCAGCCGCTACGGCTGCAATAGCGGTAGTTACACCACTGATTATAACTGAAACTAGACAGAAGACACATGCACATGTTTATATGGCTCTTTGCTCAGGCAGTTGGGCAGATTTTGCATATATCGTCTGGCATACCAGCCACAGAGTGGCGACTGGGAGCGGCAGACATTTCCAGAGTGCGGTGAGGTAAGCTTTACAACCCTGGGAAGCCATGGGAAGAAATTGACTTGTGACCAACAGCTCTATGATGTCAGGAGCCTTCCAGAAATCTCCCTACATCACAACTTACTGGATTCTAGTAAGCATGACATGGAGGGTATAGAAATAAATAATGGGGCTAAATAAAGTCATACCTGCACGTCATAATTATTCAGAAACAACCGTCAAAATAATTTATTAAGCTGACAGAAAACAATGCCACGTCTGACTTGGCCTTGCTTTAGCCCCCGCACCATATTTATCAAAGGGGGGTTCACCTTGTTGGTAATTCTGGTACAGTGCTCAGATGGTGTGCCAGTATTAACAAACCTTCTCTAATACCTTCCTATTGTCATTAGCTTCATCTTACATAAAGCCGGAAACAGTTGCAGATCAAGGTAGAGACCGATCAGTGGTTTGGTTTTTATTTACGTCGTTGTCGTCCAGAACGACAACCCTCACAGACTGGCCATCTCAAATCAATAGTGTATGGCCAGCTTAAGACATCATGCACACGGTAGAGCCATCTGCATTGAGTCTGTACGGTGGCACATGGAGTTCCTGTGGTTGTGTACTACGGAGGATGCCGAATGGTGCTTCCGTATGTCACCTTATTATGGAGATGTTCTCTCCTAGAGGCAATGCTTCCAGGTAAGAATACAGATGGAGCAATTTTTAACTGGACTTAAAGCGTTAAATACACTGTTGAAAGAAACTGTAACCTTTTCCCACCGCAGTCATTTTTCAGATTTACATTTTTTTTCTCCCCACCTTCCAAAGGCCATATGTTTTTTTATTTTTCTCTCGATATAGCCATATGAGGGCTTGATTTTTGGAACGAGATGTCGTTATTTTTATTGTACCATATAATGTATTAGGAAATGGGGAAAAAAATCTTTGTGGGGTGAGTAATTAAAAAAAAAAAAACAACAATTCCTCCATTGTTTTTTGCATTTAGTTTTAACAGTGTTCACCCTGCAATTATAACAGCATGTTAACTTTTTTCTGTGGGTCAATACCATTACGGCGATACCAAATTTATATAGTTTTTTTAATATATTTTACTACTTTTACAAGGAAAAATCTGACTGTAAAAAATAAAATTTATTTTGTGTTTCCAAATTCTGAGAGCCATAACTTTTTCAGTTTTCTTTCGGTTGAGCTGTATGAGGACATATGATTTGTGGGACAAGCTTTAGTTTTTATTTGTATAATTTTGGGGTACATGCAAGGTTTTGGTCACTTTTTATTAATATTTTTGTGGGAGATGAAGTGACCAAAAAACTGCAGTTCTGGCATTTTTTTTTTTAACCATGTGGGTTAAATAGTGTTATATTGTAATAGTTCAGACTTTTACGGGTGCGGCGATATCAATTATGTTTAGTATTTTTTTTTTTTTACAGTGCTTCAGGGGGAAAATGGGAATAGTTTTTTTTTTTTATCTTTTAGGGTCAGTTCACACATAGCGTAAATACTGCGGTTTTTCCCTGCAACGTATCTTGTTGCGAAAAATCCGCAGCATAATAAAGTAACAGCAGAGTGGATGAGATTTGTATAAATCTCATCCACACGTTGCGTAAATGGTAAGCAGAAAAACACGCTCAGAAATTTACCTGCAGTGCGGGAATCCCTGCTTTTCTGTTGCGGGTTTTCCACATTGAATTCAATGGGGAGGTAAAACCTTCAACAAATAGCAGATGTTGTGATTTTTGCGGCGGAAAATCTGGGATTCCACCGCAAAAATTAAAAAATCGTATACTTACCCAGAATTCTGTGCTTCTTTGTCCAAGCCGGCCTTCTGGGATGACGTTTCATACCATGTGACAACTGCAGCCAATATTGGATGAAATGTCACCCCAGGAGGCCGGTTTTCAGAACGTCAGAGGGTAAGAATGGGCCTTCTTTTGTTTTTTCTTCTGGTTTCCGCAGCAGACATTCCGGCCGAAAAACGGTACAACAATTTGGTAGGGGTTTTCAGCCGGAGTTCCCTGTGGTCGCCAGGGCAGATACACTATGTACTTTTTACGCAGCGTATCTGCCCTGTATGAACATTCCCCTAATATTTTTTTGTATGGAGCGGCTCAGCCCGTGAGCCCGCTTTATGCTTCCCCTACCCGGCTATGACGTACCTGTGGGTATGACGTATACTTGACTTTTTCAATGGCTTTTCAACTTGACTTTTTCAATGACTTTTATTGTGTGATATCACGCTGCAGCAAGTTATCTGAGTCAAGTTAAACTTTGCTACATTTGTATCTCCATAACACAACATCATTTTTTTTTGGGGATCAAGGGGAAAAAAAATCTTCATATGGCAGTATATTTATTCAGAGTATTACGTTAGTACAGTATGGTTCTCTAGACTTCAATTGAGGTTTCTCAAAGCCGTAACTTGTGCAGAGCAGTAATATGGCCGTAAATAAGAAGTTTCAGGTTTCGCTGTTATATCATCCAAGCAGCACAGCACGTTGAGATATTTTCCATATATTACATAAAAATAGCAAAAAAACAAAAACTTGTTTATATTTTTACAGAAACAATCCCATCTGAAGCACGCTATAAAAAGGCAGTTGCTTCTAAACATAATAGCAGTGTTTGGAAACCATATGATATACATATAAATAGAGAAACCAGCTGGAGTCATGTAATGATGAAAATCATCGCCTGCTGAATTGATGGCACAAGATGATTTACTTAGGAAGAAGCAGATGCATTATCAACTGGTTTTTGTATGATTAATTGCTAATGTCTAACAAAGTGAAAGGCACTTAAGGATATTTCGAGCATCAATATGGATGTACACATATGTTCTCCATTTAAAGTAAAATGGTAATTTTTTAGAATAAGGGTTTATACATATTTTATGCACAAAAAAAAACCAAAAAAACACAAAAACATATTTGTAGTTTTCAGGGGTTCTGCTGCTGGTAACGTCTTTTTGAAATGACACTGAAAATAGGACTATGAGGATACTGAATTATTACTCTATATGTACATAAGTGGATATATTAAATGGTCCTTATATTACATGATCTACTTCTTTTACTATGTTTGTATTGTCAGCACTGCGTAAGTTAGCTTATAAAATAACTAAGCATAGATAGAACAAAACATTCCTAGAAACAGCAAACAAGTGGGTTTACAGCAATACAGTTTATTTTTTCAACCACTGTTTTAGGTTATTAAAGTGGTGCAGAGGAGACAGAACCTGAGTATTTCCTGCATTTTCATATTTACAAATCACAGATAAGAGTGGTTTGAATGACAATTGATATGAAATGGCAGTCACTGTATACCATAAGCATCTAATAGTAAGGGGCTTAACCTCTGGGACCTCCACCAACTGTGAGAACATGGGTTTTGCTTGGCTATTTCTGTAACTCCCATAGACTTTAATGGAGAGAATGGCTTGCATGCACACCCCCCTCTCCATTTAGTCCCCCCCCCCGGATACAGCCCCTGCTGGTCATCCCATTTTGAATAATAGAGTCAGGGGACCCCTGTTTTCCCAATCTATGGGGGTTCCAGCGTTGTGACCCCCACCTATCAGACATTTATGGCATATCCTGTTGTTAATTATAAACTCAGGTGTGAAGTTGAGATGTCTTTCAACAATAAACCAGGTTGAGGCGGGTCTAGTTTTAAACTGTTTGTCATGGTTTGGGCTGAGTATCTTGGACTTTGATTACAATTAAGACAAATCCTAATGCTACAGTATACAACTGCACTCTAGAGAATTGTTTTCTCCGAACTTTCATAATACTCCTCCTGCGAAAAAAGTTAAATCCCAAAAATTATGGTTTGCCCAGTTTGATATAGAAGACCTTGACCTATCTGCACAGAGCCCTAACCTCAGCTGCATTAAGCACAAGTTTAGCAAAATGGAATGCCAACTTCAATGTACTGAAAAATTGGAGAAAAAAATCTTTGTGAAGTGATTCCCTCATGGTTTTTTGGGTTTTGTTTTTCTGGCGATAACCATTGTAACAAAATGACATGTTAACTTTATACTGCGGGTGAATATGATTACGACCATACTAAATTTATATAGTAATTGAAAGCAGCAGCACTCTTTAGGGGTGCACAGCAGTCATTGTCCTGCTTTCCAGACAATCAATACCATAAAGTAGAAGAAAAACAACAGTAGTTTCTCTTCTACTTTACTAAATTTATTTAGTTTTATGATTAAATACTTTTACAAAGAAATAAATAAAATAAAAAAAGTTTGGTGTCGCCACATTCTGAGATCCCTATTTTTATTTTTCTGTCGATTGAGCGTTATGAGGGCTTTTTTTTTTTTTTTTTTTGCAGGATGAGCTATAGTATTTGTTAGAGTGCATACAACTTTTTGATCTCTTTTTATTCCATATTTTGGGAGTAATGTTTACTAGAAGAACAGCAATTCTGTCATTTTAGTTTTTTTCTTAATTTTATGGCATTCGCTCTGCAGGTAAAATAACGCTATATTAGAATCGAGGATTATAATTATGTTTTTTTTTTTCATTTTCAACATTGCTTTAGCAGGAAACATTTTTTTTTATATGTCTAACGGCCTTGATGCCGCTGTTACTATTCACCGCAGCATCTAGGTAGCCAAGCGGCCGGGATCGGAGTTATCTCCGATCCTGGCTGTACATACAAAATGTCAGCTGTAATACACAGCTGACACTCACAGCGTATGGAGCTCCATGTCTCTCCCTCGGTGCCATGACGTACACGAACCTCATGGTGCAGGAACGGGTTAATGAATATAAATCCTAAATCGGTGTTTTACAAATGTAAAGAAGAAAAGAAAGCCTTCTAAGAAGAATGTAGGCTCTCATAACAGCAGAAGAGAACCAACTCCATATAATGCCATTGTTTTTTGAACTAGATGTTCTTCAAGTTCCTTTTGATCTAATGTCTGAAACTTTTGCAAAATAGCTCTCCTCCACAAGGAAGAAAACTGTCTCCGTAGTGTCACCTTTAGGGAACTACCCTGTAAGTCGATGTCGACTCTTTATAGAGTCTTGAAACATGACTCAGGTTAATAGCCAAACCAGAGACATCCATCTGTAGTCAGCACGGTTTTGGAGTTGTTGCTCCTCATCAGTACAGAGTAGGGTTCTGGTTGGCTGTGTGATATTCCTTGGATGCAGCTCTCGGAAGATACTGATTATTCTTCTTGCGGAAATCCAGCTGGTAGGATTTTTTTTTTAAGGCAAACTCTCCCAGGAAAGCTGGCATTTGAGAGATGGTTTTCTATTTTGAATACTTTCCCAGGGATGATTGCCCTTGCGATTCCCTACCAGGTGGATCTCCGCAACGAGAATCAGTATCTTCCACAAACATTTGGACATATTGTGTGTTCTGGGCTGTATTATTTGTCCACATTAACCAAAAAAGCTTCAAGATTGTAAAATTGTACTAGCCTCTCAAGTTGACTAAGGCTAGAAGTAGAAGCTACTGGTACTAGGGCCCATGCACACAACTGTGCCCGTAATCGCGGTCCGTGATTACAGGCATGGCCGGCCACTGCAGTCGTCCGCATTTGTGGGCCCTGCTCCCATTATAAAGTATGGGGGGCACGGTCCATAAAATAAAAAATTTTTTTACGGAAGCTTTCTACGACCCGGACACCTTCCCGTAAATATACGAGAAGGTGTCAGTCCGCCATAGGAATAAATGGGTCCGTAATTACGGATGAAATCTACGGTCGTGTGCATGGGGCCTAAGTGTTATATGTTATATGTTGCCACATTGTTCATCTTTTAAATCAATCCTTGTGTGGTTTGATTCATTCCAATCGGATATGATACTTCATGGAGTCATATGCCACTTCCTGTTATATGACAGAACTCTGTGTTTAGGTCTAACCTGATTTGTGTAAGTCGAAATCGGTTTGCTCTTAAGAAAACTTGAGACATTCAAAACATCCTCCTCCGGTTTGCAATGATGATAAAAGCTCTGCAAATAAATTTTTATCTTGGGTGTTCCAATGCGTAAAATCTGTTCTCTCTGCCTCCAGGGCCTCCTTGAATATTAGCTTAGCCCATAATATAGCGGTGGATTGCCTAGTCACAGGATAGTGATTAGCAATTACATTATCAATATAGACATAATCCTACTTTTTGCAATAGGTTCCTCTAACAATACTTTATCCCTGCGGGAATGTAAAAGCTTTAAAACTTTAAGCCTTTTTACTTTTTAATCAAAGATAATGTACAATATATGGTATTGATCGCTAGACAATGTTCAATTCGTCTAATACTATAAAGAATAGACACATCTTTCTTTTGATTTTCTCTAGTCTACAAGAAAAAACTATTCAATTGATGGAGCTAATTTCCTCAACTTTAGGGGGAAAATGTTTGTATAAAAATGTATAAAAAAGCGTCATTATCTGAGCGTCAGACTGCTGGGTTGCTTTTGTTGCAGAGATCAGTTTGTATAAAGGAACATGACAGAGAGGGAAATCTGCAACTAAATACAATTCTAATTATCTGAAAAGGGTTTTTTCTCTAACATTTTTTTGTAATATGTTAACTAGCTGCGGGCCCCCTCATAAGCATGAATAGGAGCTATTGACAACTACTCTCATTATAGGATTCATTTGAAGTTGGAGTGGCTGAGCATGGCCAATCACCTCTTCATCTTCAAAATACGTCCTCTTTTGATAGAACCTCCTTTACAGGTTTTCCCATTGTAACAAGTTATGGGATATCCTAGCGATCAGTGGGGGTCCAGCTGCTAGGACTTCCATCCACTATAACTAAGGGCCCCACTCAGGGGCGTAGCTAAAGGCTCATGGGCCCCGATGCAAAAGTTCTTATTGGGGCCCCCCCCGCAAACTTCTCATGGCCAACGGTCCGCAGCTTTCAGCTGCATCGCTGGGTCTCCTAAGTGACCCAACAATGCAGCACTAGCAGCCAGGGGTGTCACTAAGGGTTTAAAATGTCAGGGGAAATAGCCCCAATACATATGTGTCCGCCCCCAAAAAATGTGTGTGTGTGTGTGTGTGTGTATAGGAGACAGCAAGTCTATAGCACTGCGACCCTATAAACTATGGATAGGATTAGATATAGTGGCTCAGCAGACCGTATCACACATGATAGGATTAGATATAATGGCTCAGCAGACAGTATCACACATGATAGGATTAGATATAAAGGTCAGCAGACAGTATCACACATAATAGGATTAGATATAAGGCCCAGCACACAGTATCACACATGATAGGATTAGAGATAGGGCCCAGCAGACAGTATCACACATGATAGGATTAGATACAGTGGCTCAGCAGACAGTATAACACATGATAGGATTAGATACAGTGGCTCAGCAGACAGTATCACACATGATCGGATTAGATACAGTGGCTCAGCAGACAGTATCACACATGATCGGATTAGATACAGTGGCTCAGCAGGCAGTATCACACATGATAGGATTAGATACATGGCTCAGCACACAGTATCACACATGATAGGATTAGATACAGTGGCTCAGCAGACAGTATTACACATGATTGGATTAGATATAGGGCCCAGCAGACAGTATCACACATGATAGGATTAGATACAGGGCCCAGCTCGCTGACATTGCGGCTCCAGCGCTGGACCCAGGAAAGGTAAAAATAATAATTTTGCTTCTTTATGTGTTACTAATTATTTTTGTGTGTTTGTTGGACTTCGGATACGAGGACTTCAATGACGGCGTTTTTTTATTCTCAATAAAATGGTTAATGAGGGTTGTGTTTGTTTTTTTATTTCAATAAAATATTTTTTCTATGTGATTGTATCTTTTTAAACTTTATTATCACCGCCTTAGTAATGGCTGCTGGCTGATTGACAACCTCCATTACTAAGGCGGGGCTTAATGTTAGCAGGTGCAGAGGCTAACTCAAACCCCCATTATTACCCCGGTACCCACCGCCACCAGGGGTGCTGGGAAGAGCCGGGTACGAACCAGTACCCGACCATCTGTAGTGACGGGCAGGCACCAGGGCGGCCGCAGGCTGGTAGTATTAGGCTGAGGAAGGCCAAAACAATGGCACCTACCACCCTAGTAATGCTGCCTGCTGCTGCTGTGTTGTATCTGGCTGGTTATGAAAATTGGGGGGGGGGGGGACCCGACATCGTTCTTTCCAATAATTTTTTATTTTAGTTTTTTTTAAATGACTAGGGGTCCCCCCCATTTTTCATAACCAGCCAGATACAATAAAGCAGCAGTAGCCTAGCATCACCAGGGTGGGAAAGGCCACTGTTTTTGGCCTTTCCCCTCCTGATAATACCAGCCTGCGGCCACCCCAGTGGCCGACCATCACTACAGATGGTCAAGTACTGGATGGTACCCGGCTCTTCCCAGCATCCCTGGTGGCGGTGGGTACCGGGGTAATAAAGAGGGTTAGTGTTAGCCTCTGCACCGGCTAACACTAAGCCTCGCCTTAGCAATGGATGCTGTCAATCAGCCGGCGGCCATTACTAAGGCGGTAGTAATATAGTTTAAAAAAAAACACAAAGACATAGAAATTTTTTTTTATTGAAATAAAAAAAAACCCACACAACCATTTTATTGATAATAAAAAAAAAAATGCCGTCATCGAAGTAGTTCTGGAATCCGACGTAGTCCAACGACCGAACTTGTAAGAAAACACACAAAAAAAAGATTAGTAACACATGTTAGGCTTAGATACAGGGCCCATGTGTGATACTGTCTGTGGGACCCTGTATCTAAGCCTACCACAAGGTAGGCTTAGATACAGGGTCCAGCAGACAGTAATCTTATACAGTATAAGATTACTGTGTGCTGGGGCCCTGTATCTAAACCTACAGTGTGGTAGGCTTATATACAGGGCCCATCAGACAGGATCACACATGGGCCATGTATCTAAGCCTAACATGTGATTGGCTTAGATACAGGGCCCAGCAGACAGGATCACACTATCTGTGATCCTGTCTAATGGGCCCTCTGAGCCTGCTACATCGTAGGCTTAGAGGGGTTGTGCAGTCCCTAAACATTGATGGCCTATCCTCAGGATAGGCCATCAATAGCTGATGTGTCGGGGTCCGTCTCCCGGGACCCGCCAATCAGCTGTTTTGAAGGGGCCGCAGCACTCGAACGAGAGCTGCTTCCCCTTCATTTCACTACTCGCTCACACTGTGAATCGCCGACACTGATTCATAGTATGACCGGAATGAAGGGGAAGCAGCTCTCGTACGAGTGCTGCGGCCCCTTTAAAACAGCTGATTGGCGGGTCCCGGGAGTCGGACCCCGCCAGTCAGGGCTACTAATCTTACCTTCCTCTTCAGCCGCAGCGGATGTCCTGTCCTCTTGATGTTTTGTGCGCGGCGCATAGCGCTGTGACATCATGCGCTGCGCACAGCGCTTGACGTCAGGACCTCCGCTGCGATCCGGAACCAGGACACTAAGTACAGTCTGTTACTATAGTAACAGGGGCCCGCGGCCCGAGTTACTATAGTAACTTTTTATTGATGTGGTGCGGGGGGGCTGTGGGCCCCCTGGCTTCAGGGCCCGGTCGCAATTGCGACCGCTGCGACCCCTATAGCTACGCCAGTGGCCCCACTTTTTCTACGCTCGGTGCCGCTCCTACCTAGGAGTTCAGGCTAAGTTTGGGGTAAGTTCACATTGGTCGGATTTGCTGTGGAAAATTCAGCAGTCAATCTAATCTCAGATTCCGCAGTTGATTTCGGCAAAACTACTGAACCAAATTGTGTTTGATTTTTGTACAGATTTTTGGCCAGATTTGCCGATGTGGATAACAGAGGAGGGCATAAATAAAAATAGCTTACTCACCTCCCCTGGCTTTCCCGTAGCAATGCCTCCCTGTTCCCCCAGCTGGTCTCTGTGCAGCTGACCTTCTGGGATGATGTTTCATCCCAAGTGACGCTGTTGTAAAAATTCAACATTTGCCATTTGCTGCACATTTTCAATGCCTCATTGAGCTCAGTAGGGAAAATATGCCACACATGCACAACCATTTTGGCTGCGGATTTAACAATCCGCAACCCAGGTCAATTCCTGCATGGAAATTTTCTGCTGCATGTGGTTTCGATTTGTTAAAATTTCATCCACTTTGCTTCTACTGTAATACGCTGCAGATTTTCCGCCCACAAAACTGGATGGAAAATCTGCAGAAATTCCGCTATATGTGAACGAAGCCTTGCCGTACCCGCACAGTGCCTGGGTGCTGTGCAAGGAAAAATCCAGGAGAGCATGTAGTGCTCCAGGGGGCTGTGGCTCCTTCATTCTAATATAGACCCCCACCCATCAGCAAGTCATGGCATATCCTAGTGATATTCCATCACTTTCTTAGGTGGGCATGCTAGTATAGTGTTCATTAGAATACAGCATCCTGAACAGCTCCCCCAACAGGCGATCACCATGCAACAGCGCCCACTAGCAGAGTTTTGTTGGGAAATCTAATAGATTCCCTTATATGCAGAGGTTATCTTGCTGACAGACCCTTGCAATAATGATATAATGATATAATGCTTCTTCTTCTTCTCTGAAGCTTGTTCTCTTACATTGAAGCAGTCAGATCTGTGTCTCACTTTACAGCGCTGTTATGTGTTTCTGACATTTTACCACTGACCTTTTTTTTTTTAAGAATATATTTAAATAACTTAATGAAAGACGCGTTATTCTGTAAAAAGAACATCGTCGTAATAACAATTTTGTCCCCACACAAAGAATTTCAGAAAAGGGCAGGAATCTCTCTGACAAAGACACCATTAGCAGGAATATGTTCGGATGGAGAATAAAAAGAGGAAGGAGACATTTTTTTCCATCATAGAAGTAAAAGGTCACCTGTCAAAAGGCCAACTCTAATGTGTTTTATTTTCAGCTTAAACTCCTACAAAATATTGTAACAAGCGAACGAGACTTCGAAAAGCCTGAATACCAACATAGCCATTTCCTACTGACATTTTCTATATCTAGTACGAAGGGTTAATGTGAGAAACTTTTCTGTACAGCGTTTTAAAGATATAAAATATTCCTTACGTACATTTCCAACTAAATCTAATGCCATTATAAAGATTGTATGTATGTTAACATCTGAACTATATTTCTTTATCTATCTGCTCCCAATTCCATTCTCTGTTCATCCTTAGGCCCCATGCACACGACCGTATATTTCATCCGTAATTACGGACCCATTCATTTCTATTGGCCACGGACACCTTTCAGTATTTTTACTGATGGGTGTCCGTCAGGGGCGTAGCTAAAGGCTCATGGGCCACAGTGCAAAAGTGCTTCTTGGCCCCCCCAAACTTCTTCTATTGGCCGACGACATGCAGCTTTCAGCTGCATTGCTGGGTCTCCTAAGTGACCCAACAATGCAGCATTAGCAACCAGGGGCGTCACTAAGGCCTTAAAACGTTAGGAGCAATAGCCCCAATACATATGCCCCCCCATTAGATACAGTGGCTCAGCAGACTTTATCACATATGAAAGGCTTAGATACAGGGCCCAGCGCGCTGACATTGCGGCTCCAGCGCTGGACCAGGAAAGGTAAGTATAAGAAATGTTTTGCTTTTTTTTATGTCCAATGGATTATGCAGAAAAATTCACTCCTCCTCAAGGCGCTCCTGTATGAACGTGGTGTATTTTGTGGTTCCCCTTCCCTTGGGTAAGGAACGATCCACTCCCGTTTTGGGTAAAATTTTGAATTTATTCACTCACTTCCGTTTTTGGGTAAAATGTAGAATTTATTCCATACATATGATGAAACGATGAAAACAAATAAAACAGTACTGGTATGCTACACGTTTCGACCCAGAACCTGGGTCTTCACCAGTACTGTTTTATTTGTTTTTATCGTTTCATCATATGTATGGAATAAATTCTAAATTTTACCCAAAATAGGAAGGGAGTGGATCGTTCCTTACTCAATGGAAGGGGGACCACGAAATTCACCACATTTATACAGGAGCGCCTTGAGAAGGAGTGAATTTTTCTGCATAATCCATTTGATATTATTTTTCAACAGAGGATTAGGTGTCTACCTGCCGCCAGTGTTAACTCCAAAGGCTAGCATACTATATGCTACGAAGTTTAAACGTTGAGTTGTACCGATGAACTTTGCACAACTCCAAAGGGTGAGTAAACTACTTCACCAGCTAGACTCACCTATGCCTATGAGTTGCTGTCGTTTGAATCAATACAATACAAACGGGTCATACAATATTACCTTAGAGCAGCGCCTGTTCTCACCCCTCTTTTTTCTCCCACATCCCCCCCGCCCTCCCCCCCCCCCGTTTTTTCCCTCCCAATTCTGTTTTTGTCAAGACTACTTGCATTTTTATGTGTTACACATTTGTTTTGTGTGTTTGTGTTATTTTACAGGTTCGGATGTTGGACTACTTCGGATTCGAGGACTACTTTTTGTTTATTCTCAATAAAATGGTTAATGAGGATTGTGTGTTTTTTTTTATTTCAATAAAATATTTTTTCTATGTCCTTGTATTTTTTTAAACTTTATTAATAGCTGCTGGCTGATTCACAGCATCTATTACTCAGGCGGGGCTTAATATTAGCCAGTGAAGAGGCTAACACTAACCCCCATTATTACCCCGGTACCCACTGCCACCAAGGGTGCCGTGAAGAGCCGGGTACAATGCAGTACCCGACCATCTGGGGCCGCCCCAGGCTGATATTATTAGGCTAGGCTAGGAAAGGCCGGAAAAAGTGGCCCCTCCCACCTTGGTAATGCTAGCCTGCTGCTACTATGTTCTATCTGGCTGGTTATGAAAAATGGGGGAACCCCACATAGTTTTTTCCAATGAATATAATCTTTTTTAAATGACGTGGGGTCCCCCCCATTTTTCATAATCAGCCAGATACAACAAAGCAGCAGCAGCAGCCTAGCATTACCAGGGTGGGAAGGGACACTGTTTTTGGACTTTCCCAACCTAAAAACACAAACCCGCAGCCGCCCCCGTATCCCACCACCACTACAGATGGTCAGGTACTGGATCGTACCCAGCTCTTCCCGACACCCCTGCTTGCGGTGGATACCGGGGTAATTATGGGGGTTAGTGTTAGCCTCTGCACTGGCTAACACTAAGCCCCGTCTTATTAATGGACGCTATCAATCAGCCAGCAGCCATTACTAAGGCGGTAGTAATAAAGTTTAAAAGAACTACAAATACACAGAAAATATATTTTATTGAAATAAAAAAAAAACACACAACCCTCATTAACCATTTTATTGAAAATAAAAAAAGCCGTCATCGAAGTAGTCCTCGAATCCGACGTAGTGCAAAGACCGAACATGTAAAAAACACAAACACAAAAAAAACACATTAGTAACACAGACGGTAGGCTTAGATACAGGGCCCATGTGTGATACTGTCTGATAGGCCCTGTATCTAAGCCCACCACATGGTAGGCTTAAAGGTGTTGTCGAGTCCCTTAAAATTGATGGCCTATCCTGAGGATAGGCGATTGATAGCTGATGGGTCGGGGCCCGACTGCCGAGACCCCCGCCAGTACGAGCGCTGCCTCCTCTTCATTCTGGTAACTTTCTTACACTGTGAATCGCTGCGATTCACTACAGAAGCTTTTCCATTAATCTCTCTAGGGAAGAAAGATTGCTTGCCTGGTATTGAATTACAGACATGGAATTATGTCATCCACATAAGCATCTCACTGCAACTAACCATATAAAGATGTACTCAGGTAGGGGGTATCAGAGTGGCAGGCATTCTGAAAAGAATCTGAGGCTGACAGTTCTGGGGTGTCTGAGGTACTGTATGGGCATACCTGTGCTTTGCAGGCAATCAGGGGGTATCTGTGGCTTGCACTTTGTAGTCTTTTGTGTAGGTCTCTCTGCGTGGCATCTCTGTGGCAGGCAATCTGGTGGCATCTGAAGCTAAGCCACATATGCGGCATCTGTGGCTGTCATACACTATTGAAGGATTGTTAGGATAAAAAAAAAACATTAAAAGTGCACTACATTACTTAGACTCATTTTCATTCGGGGGAGGGGAGGACTTATTACATCTTTGCAGTGAATCCATCAATGTCTTTGGCTATTTCACCTCTAAAAAAAGGAAGTTACCCTAGATGCTCATCGCCTAAAGATGGATTGCATCACCTACCCAAATGTAAGGCACTGTATTGTCCTCACACACAATAGTGGACGCCTTTAGCACCTCCTGCTGGCTTCCTGCTGGTTCTTTATGTTGTCTCCGGCCAAATACTTGTGTCTGCTAAACAATAGAAATTGCAGCCTGGAAATACAGTTTGAAAGAAATATAAATTTCTAATAAAAAAAAATGTATAAAATAAAAACACCTTTCCAAGAAAGAGAATGATTTTCGTAGCAGAGTGATTTTAAGGTCTAAGAAAAGATACATGGAGATAACAATAAATCTGCGGGAAAAAACTCATTTGGAATTGACCATAAAACTTGCTTTTATTTTACTTCCAAACTGAAGCCGTGTGTATACGAAACAATAAATGTCACTTGATTCAGAACGTAAAATTAACCTTAAGAAAAAGAAAAGTCTTCAACAATATTGCAGCAATATTTCATAGTTCACCGGTTATTGTCACTTGCCAAAAGTAAGGTCAAGAAAGCAGCAATTCTTATTTGTTGCCTACAGTGTCTATGACTAAATGTTCATTGTCAAATATAACCTTTATCAAAAATTGCACTGGGAATGTAATTCTCAGGTAGGCTTTTTCGTTTTCCACCCTGAAAACACAATTCTCCAAAAATTAAAATGAAACAAAAACTAAGCCTGGGGGCTTCACATCAAGAATCATTATACTGGGCAGTGAAATATGGTTTCGAAATGGTAAAAAAATTTAAGGAATTTAAAGAAATCAGATTTTTTTAATTAAATGGGTCTTAGTAAGGAATATAATAGTAATCATCATTATGTGTATAGTGCCAACATATGCTGCAGCGCTTTACAATTCATGCACTCCCAGCCCAGCAGAAGTTTAACCGGCTGGATTCTGGAGGACAACTGTGGCAGGCAGTTTGGGGGGTATCTGAGGCACTGTATGGGGGGCACCTGTGGCTGTGCAGGAAATCTGAGGGATATCTCCGGCTAAGGCACTATATGGGGGTCATCTATGACTGGCACTGTGGAGGCACCTGCTGCTGGCACTCTTGGGGCATCTTTTGCAGGTGTAGGGGGTATCTCTGTGGCTGGCACTCTGTGGGATATCTGTATAAAGGTACTATATTGGTGTATCTGTGGTTGGGCAGGTAATCCGAGCATAAGAGCCTAAGGCACTGTATGGGGTCATCTGCAGCCGGCACTGTGGGGGCATCTGCGGCTTGCACTTTGGGGGCATCTATGGCTTAAGCTTTGGACTCTCCGCCGGTTATCTATGTGGCAGGCACTCTGCCTCAAATATCACCAGATTTTTTTTCACAGAGATTCCTGCAGACCTCCAAAGAGCAAGCCGCAGGTGCCCACAAAGTAGAAGCCACAGATGACCCAATACAGTGCCTCAAACTCTGATGCCCAGATTGCCTGCACAGCCACTAGTACCCAAATAAAGTAGTTAAGATGCCCCAAAAATGACAGCCAGAGATTTCTTCCACAAAGATACTGTTATGGCCGCGGTCGCAGACCGTCGGCATTACTCACCCGCCGATGGCCGCTACCACAGACCCACAAGCTCATGCCGACGTCTCCCTCCTCTGAGACGCCGGCACACTGTACTGTCCTCAGCTGCTGCTGGGGAACCTTAAAGGGCCAGCGCGCGCACCTACAAAAAGCTCACTGTCCAACCCCTACTCTCCCTGCTGTATAAAAAGAACTCTTCCCCCTTCCTCCTTGCCTGATCGTTGGTGTTGTCTACCCATGTTCATATTGCAAATGGTCCCTTAGTTGTATCCTGCTCCCAGTGTTCCCGTATCCTGCTTCCTGTATCCTGTATCTTGTTGCTGTGTTTGTTCCTGAGCCTAAGCCTTTTGCTGGAGTCATGTGTGCCTCATCTGACATGTCTGGTATCGTTTGCCACGTCTGGTGATATCTGCCACTTCTGGTATCATTAACCACATCTGGTGCCATCTGCCACATCAAGCATCATCTGTGCCACAAACCATCTGTGCCGAAGCGTCTCCTACATCTTGTGTCTGTCTGGTGTAATCTGCCATGTCTAGTGTCATCTGCCACGTCTGGTGCCATCTGCCACGTCTGGTGCCATCTGCCACGTCTGGTGCGATCTGCCACTTCTGGTATCATCAACCACATCTGGTGCCATCTGCCACATCAAGCATCATCTGTGCCACAAACCATCTGTGCCGAAGCATCTCCTACATCTTGTGTCTGTCTGGACTCTTACAGAAAAATCTTGTGCTTAAGACTTTTGACCTGACTGTTGTTTGGCCAGCTGCCACTCCGCTACGGCGGAGCGTCCTAGTGGGTCCACATGCCCCAGGATCGTGACAGTACGCTCAGGCCATGGATTCCGCTGGTCAACCTAAAACTGAGATCCAGCTGATGCAAGTGGACATGCGTGACCTCCAGGCATACCAGGATCAACTCTTACAGGCTGTGAATTCTGTTATAAACTGTTTGGATCGTCCTTCTGCTCCTCCGCTGGCTGCTTTCACTACTCTACCACTTGCTATCCCTCCTGCCTGTCCTGGATCTGTTATTTCGTTGCCTCTACCTTCTCACTACGGCGGGGATCCTAAGACCTGTAGAGGCTTTATCATTCAGTGTATGATTAATTTCAAGTTATGTGCCCATCTCTTCCCCTCTGACAAGGCGAAGGTCTCTTTTATTATTTCTCTCTGGCAAAGCCCTGGCATGGGCGAACAACATCTTGGAACAAGAGGGTCCGGAGTCCTCTGATTTGCTACTGTTACTTGAGACTTTTCGTACGGTGTTCGAGGAACTGGGGCGAACATCCTCCGCAGCTGCCTCACTGCTGACTCTCAATCAAGGGGAGTCAACTTTTGGGGAGTATGCCATTTCCTTTCCCATGCTGGCAGGGGAGCTGGCGTGGAAAAAAGTGGCCTTAGTTGCAACTTTCTGGCAGGGCCCTGCCGCTCATATAAAGGATGAGCTGGAAGTTCTAGAGCTTCCTACTACCTTGGATGCCTTCATACTGCTGGCAACTCGAATCAATATTAGGATCCAAAAGCGCACTTGTTAAGTTCGCCGGGAGAAAAGATCTTGTCAATTGGCACCTAAGTTCCTAAGACCTTTTCTGCCTTCTCCTGTTGTACCCCTGGAGGAGCCAATGCATTTAGACAGAATCAGACCGTCCGTCCAAGAGCGGTAACGCAGACGTTCTGGATTGCGTCTATACTGCGGTCACAAGGGACATTTTGTGCGCCAATGCCCTCTGAAACAGGGAAATCTCCAGCACCTAGGCTTGATTGGAGAGACAACTCTAGGTTAATCCACCCCTGCTACTGAATCCTCTCCCAGACTGTCTATTCCTGTTTCTATTGTCACTAGTGAAGGATTGCACAGTGTGCCTGCTTACTTGGATTCCGGAGTGGCTGCAAATTTTATCCAGCAGGACCAGGTAGACTTGGCCACTGTCCCTCTGGAGAAACCTCTGGAGATCGCTTCAGTTGATGGACAGCCCCTGCCAGATCCTATTCTGTCTATCACCAAGCCACAGACTACAGATTGGAGTCCTCCATTCGGAGTCAATAGCCTGCTATGTCTTAACCAAAGCTACTAACCCCCTCCTGCTGTGATTGCTATGGCTTTGCCTGCACACTCCAGTCATCAATTAGAATTCTGGAGAAGTCCTCCAGTGGGGACCCAGATTCCTTCCACGCTGTCTCGCTCCGGTTTCGACCTGTCATCTCTCCTCTGCCTCAATCTGTCTCAGGACTACCTCCACAATATGCTGGTTACACAGATGTTTTTAGCAAAAAGGAGGCAGAAATCCTTCCTCCTAATCATCCTTATGACTGTACTATCGAACTGTTTCCTGAAGCCTCTCCCCCTCGTGGACGGGTTTATCCTCTCTCCTTGCCGGAAACCCAGGCCATGTCGGAGTATGTCAGGGAGAACCTGGAGAGGGGGTTCATCAGAAATTATACTTCGCCATCTGGAGCTGGATTCTTCTTTGCGGAGAAAAAGGATGGATCACTTCGACCATGCATTGACTACAGTGGGTTAAACCAAATCACAATAAAGAACAAGTACCCCTTGTCGCTTATCTCCGAGCTCTTTGACAGGATTCATGGAGCCAAGGTGTTCACTAAGCTGGATCTACATGGGGCCTTTAACCGTATCCGTAGCCGCAAGGGTAATGAAAAGAAGGCCACATTTAACACCCTAGACAGTCACTACGAGTATCTCGTAATGCCCTTTGGACTGTGTAACGCTCCAGCTGTGTTCCAAGCATTTGTAAACGACATCTTCCGTGATCTTCTGTATGTCTGTGTGGTGGTGTGTCTGGATGACATCTTAATCAACTCACCTGATTTGATGACACATCGGAAGCATAGACACCAAGTCTTGTTGAGTTAAGGGGGAATAGCCTATACGTGAAGCTCGAGAAGTGCGTATTTGAAAAAAAATTATTGCTTTTTCTGGGGTATATTATTTCTGATTGTGGCTTTCAAATGGATCCAGAAAAGGTGAAGTCCATCTTGGAGTGGCCACGTCCTCACGGTCTCCGAGCTATCCAAAGATTTCTCCGATTTGCTAATTTCCATTGTCAGTTTACCCAATTTTCTCATCCCTTACTGCTCCCATCTCTGCCCTTACCAAGAAGGGAGTAATTGCCAAGGACTGGATCTCTGAGGCAGAGCCGGCATTCTTCAACCTCAAGAGCGCCTTCACTTCTGCCTCTGTTTTTCATCATTCTGATGTGACTCTACCGTTTTTCGTAGAGGTCAATGCCTCTTGCATTCCTGCTGAGCGCAACTATTCCATTGGGAACCGAGAATTGCTTGCTGTCAAGTTGGCCTTAGAAAAGTGGAGACACCTGCTGGAGGAGGCTAATCATTCCATCATCATCTACACAGATCATAAGAATCTTACATATTTGCAGTCCGCACAGCGACTAAATTATCTTCAAGCCAGATGTTCGCTGTTCTTTGCTAGATTTAGATTTCTTCTTCACTTCCGCTCTGCAGACAAATAAGGCTGATGCTATGTCCCGGTGATTCGAGACTGATGACTCTGAAGAAAGTCCTCAACACATCATTGATCACTCAAGGATTGTTGCCGTAAACCCTCTAGAGATCAATGAAATTCCTCCTGGAAAATTTTTTGTCTGTTCCACTGACAGGAAAATAATTCTCTGCTAGGAGCATAATTCCAAAATGGCTGGTCACTCTGGTGTCCATAAAACATGGGACTTTATTGCTCGTCACTACTGGTGGTTCACGCTACCCAAAGATGTCGTGGACTATGTTTCTTCGTGTACGAACAAGGATACCCATTCTAAACCTGCAGGCCTGCTCCTACCTCTGCCAGTTCCTGATTCCCCCTGGCAGCACATCGCCATGGACTTTGTTACCAACCTTCCTCCTTCTGCTGGATGTACTACGGTTTGGGTCGTTGTGGACTGCTTCTCAAAGATGGCACATTTCGTTCCTTTAACTTGTCTTCCCTCTGCTCCTCGTCTGGCAAGTTTGTTTATCCAACACATCTTTCGTCTGCATGGCCTTTTCCTCCATATTGTGTCAGATCAGGATGTACAATTCACATCTAAGTTCTGGAGAGCCCTGTGTGGACTTTTGGATGTGAAATTGGACTTTTCTTCCGCTCATCACACGCAGTCTAATGGCCAAGTTGAAAGGATCAACCAGGTACTTGAAAATTACCTTCGTCATTTTATTTCAGCTCAACAAGACAATTGGGTACAGCTTCTGCCATGGGCCATGGGTTCTCTTACAAAAATCATTCTAGTGAGTCTACTGCTTCATCTCCGTTCTTCATTGTGTACAGTCAATATCCATGTATTCCTCTTCCTGTGCCAGCTACGTCTCAAGTGCCTGCAGCCAATTCTTCTTTCCGAGTTTTTCTTCATCTGGCAGCAAACTAAGTCTGTGATCCTTCAGGAAGTTGATCGCATGAAGTCATTTGCAGAAAGGAAAAGGAAAATTTTTCCTCAGTATTCTCCCGGAGTCAAGGTCTGGTTGTCTTTCAAAAACATACATCTGAAGATCCCTTCCCACAAATTTGCTCCCAGAATCCTCGGTCCCTTTGAAATATTATAACAGATAAACCCTGTGCACTATAAGCTTTGGCTAACTCCTACCCTCAAAATTCCAAACTCATTCCATGAGTCCCTCCTAAAGCCTGTGGTCCTGAACCGATTCAGCAAATTCCCTAGTTCTCCAGATGCTCCCTGCGGTTCTGACATCTTTGAAGTAAGAGAGATCCCGAATTATAAGAGGGTAGGAGGGAGGACCTTCTACCTGGTGGACTGGAAAGGGTTTGGTCCTGAGGAGAGGTCATGGGAGCCTGAAGATAATGGCGATGCCCCGGCCCTCATCAGAAAATGTCTCTCATGCTCTGGACCTAAGAAAAGGGGGCGTAAGTGGGGGGGGTACTGTTATGTCCGCGGTCGCGGAACGTCGGCGTTACTCACCTGCCGACAGCCGTGTCCGCAGACCTATGAGCTCATGCCGACGTCTCCTCCTCTGAGATGCCGGCACACTGTACTGTACTCTGCTGCTAGGGAGCCTTAAAGGGCCAAAAAGCTCCCTGTTCAATCCCTACTCTCCCTGCTATATGGTGTCATCGGCCCTCGTCCGGTGTCATCGGCCCTCGTCCAGTGTCATCGGCCAACGTCTGGTGTCATCGGACACGTCAAACATCATCTGTGCCACTAACCATCTGTGCCAAAGCGTCTGCTACATCTTGTGTCTGTTTTGGACTCTTGTGCTTAAGACTTTTGCATAGACTGTTTGGCCAGCTGCCACTCCGCTATGGTGGAGCGGCCTAGTGGGTCCACATGCCCCAGAACCGTGACAGATACAACCTTAGTGTATCTACCCAAATTCCCCCAAAATAGTGCCTCAGCCCCAGATATCACCATTCTACAGGGGTCTTCTGGAACTGGCCTTCTGTGACTGGCACACAAACCTACAAAAATTAAAATGAATAAAAAAATCAGAATACTCAGCTGTAAAATATGATTTAGGAAAAAATATTAGTAAGTTAGGAAAAATCTTTTTTAACGGGGCTTAGTAAGAAATATAATAATAATCTTTATTTATATGGCGCCAACATATTTAGCAGCGCTTTAGAATTTGGGAAGTAACAAACATGTAAATTGACAAATAATCAAAACAAATGAACAAACAATGAAACAAAAGGAGAGAAGCCACTGCCCATAAAAGCTTACAATTTAACTGGAAGGAGAGGAATGACACAAAAGGTGCTAATTTTGTCCAGGGAACCAGACAAAATATAAATTGGTCTTCTTACTAAACTTTCCTCTCTCAAATCTTTTCTGAATGCAGCAGCCAAGCTTATCCTTCTTTCCAACCGATATAATAATGCCTCTACACTTTGCCAGTCACTTCACTGGTTGCCCAATCACTTTAGAATTCAATTCAAACGTATTAGTCTTGTCCACAAAGCTCTCCACAGTGTTGCATCTCTTTACATTTCCTCCTTTATATCTGTCTACCACACTGCCTGATCCCTACGTTCTGCCAACAAACTTGGATTAACATCCTTTATAATCTGAACCTCCCATTACCGTCTCCAAGATTCTTTCCGTGCTGCACCAGTCCTCTGGATAGCGCTACCCCGCACAATCAGATTAGTTCCCAACATCCACATTTTTAAGCGTGCCCTGAAAACACATCTTTTAAGACAATCCCTGCCCCCAAAAAAAATTCTAAAAGTTTTTCAATACATTATATGCACCTAAAAATAGTGCCGTTGAAAAAATACAACTTGCCCTTCAAAAGATAAGCCCTAATACTAGGGTGACAAAAAAATTAAAACATTATGGCTCTTGGAACACAGTGATGAAAAATCAAAAACAAATCTCTTGAAAGCGAGCTTCAAGAGAACCTTGATATGTGATTTGGGTTATAAGCCAAACCAGATACACCCATCTGTAGACATTGCTGTTTTTGAGTTATTGCGCTAGCAGAACAGACCTCTTTTTCATAGATGAGAACCATTTCGTATACTTATTCCAAGGGAGCATTTCCCTAAAGACTCCCAGGTTCTCTGCTAGGAAAATCAGTACCTTCTGAGATACATTAGACTTTTTAGTAACCTGAAAGAAGAGAACAGCTCAAGGATCTGTATTGTAAGTGGATAAAACAGCTATACATGCTGTCCCATGTAAGGGCAGCATATTACAGCTAAAGATCTGTATTCCTATTATCCAAGAGTGATGTAAGTGTAATACTAGTGAGGAAAGAATACAACGGGCCTCATAGTTAAAAGTCCAGTGTATCGAGGTGAGTGCTCCCCCCTCCCCTCTCCGCAGTGACTGACAGGCTGCTGGTTTTGCACCTATACGCTACAAACTGTCAGCCACCGCGGAGAGGGGTGGGGGGAACGATCACTACGTGAACACAGTGAACTTATAACTGTGAGTCTTTTGTATGTTTTTTATCACTCTTATTACCCTCACTCCTGTTTAATAGGAGTATGAACCAGCAGATGTAATATTCAGCTGACAGATCCGCTTTTATAGTGATTTAGACTCCACAATACTAATTATGTAACACTCTCAGATTCAGCATGCTTACAATGTAACAGCTATAATAAATCATAGAAATATATAGGAAAAAAAAATAGGAGCAAACAGAAATGTTTTGGGAAGGAATAAAAGCTGTAGCCAAGCTGGTGAATGTACAGAAATTATTAATATAACACCTTTTTTTACCAGGATTTTTAAAGAATTATGTAAACCAGCCCTGATTTCCAAATGCAAAATATTTTTCTTATTGTAAACCAATTACAATCTGCAGCGAGCTCAGTCCAGTTGATTGAAGTAGTCATCAAGCATCCTTCATTTCAGGAATAACACCTCCGAATTATTAATGTTATTAAAGCTCGAGCCAAAATTGAGAAGAAACTACCTCACAAACTGATTTACAGTACAACACATCTGGCCACTCAAAATTACTGAACCCCATCTATGACGACAAATTCCTTGCTTCGCCTTCCTCAAATAATAATAATAGTGTTGATAATAATAGTAATCTACATGTATATAACACAAGCATATTTTACCACCCTTTAGAATAATTAAGGCTGCTAAAAAACATTAGAAACTATAAAGTAGAGGAAACTGACTGAAGACGGAGGTTTAAAAGTAGTTGTCCAGGCTCCCCTCCCCAGAAACAGTGCCACAGCTGTCCATGGGTTGCGTCTGGTATTGCAACTACTCCATTTTAAAGATAATGGGGCTGAGCTGCAATACAAGACACAGCCTATGAATAAGGGTGGTGTTGTTTCCTGAAAAAAAATCTGATTTTGTTCCTAATATTGATTAACCTCTTTAACATCTTCCCGTGTTGCACCATAAATGTACGGTGCGGGCTGGTGGGTCTTAATGTGACTCGCTGTACATGTACAATCAGGCATGATAGAAAGAAGTTGGCACCACTCGTTGTTTCCACAATACGGAACAGATATGTAGATGCAAATAAGGGCAGGGTTTCTTAGTCAAACAAACTTCGGTCGGTGCTCAGCATAGAGAGAGACAGACTTGCAATATTATGTAGGCAAGGAAAATGAGAATGCGGCACTCACCCGTTTGTATTTCTTCTAGACTTCATTGTAATATCTTAGCAAAGATAAAAGCGTTACAGGGAGGACAGCAAGTTTTAGGTTACAGCCTGTTTCGCGCTAGAGATAGCGCTTCTTCTGACCTAGAACGTCATTGCCTTTGAACTACCGTCAGCTGTAACTACCTTAGTAACGTGTGTAGCAACAGTGAACAGCTTCTGAGACACACCCCTTTATGTTAATTCCTTTCAGAGAGGAAGAAACTTCATTATATCTTGACTGAAAAGATTCCAAGAATCTCACATGGTCCTGACCTTTAGACCGCTGAGAAAAGAACATTTGTATCGCGGCTACATCAGACTAATATAGGTAAGTGGGATTTTGACAGTAGAGGTTTAAGAAAAAACCTTTTAATAAATGTCGGGTGGTGGAACTTAGAACCATATTTAATTAAATAAAGTATTATTAAATTGGATTATCCTTAAATATCGATTTTTAAAAATAGATACGATATAGGAAGCCGTTCATTGTTCCTGTACAGAACGCATAGTCCCACTGTTGTACACATCAGTAAAGATAAAATGCAACACATATTTCAACTTGTGACAAATTTAAAACTAAACTATAAGCACAAACAAAAAATCATTCTAAAAAAATTGCCATGTCATTTTTATCATTTAGACCAGCAGGTCCCATTGCATTGGCACGTATAATACATCCTGATTCTTTTCTCAATAGTATCCTATGTCTATCCCCCCCCCCCCCATTTTCTGGGATTGGGACATGCTCAATGCCTGCAAACCTCAGCAGACTGGAACCTCCACCGTGGGCTCTATTCATATGATTAATTAATCTTGGAGCTCCCTCGTTTGTTGTTATTGACTTGCAATGTTCTCTAAATCTGACATATAGGCATCTGATGGTTTTCCCTATATAGAATCGTCCACATGGACAAAAAATTATGTAAACAACAAATTTAGCTTTACAGCTAATAAATTGCTCTATTTTTTGTGTGATGCCCCCCAAAGTTCAATATTTTTGCTTGGAGGTTAAACCTACAAAAGGTACAGTTACCACACCGATGGTTCCCTTTCGGGATTTGTTTGTCAAGCCAATTATGTTTAATTTCGGAAAATCTACTGCGCACCAGATTATCTTTTAGTGTAGTACTTCGTCTGAAAGAAATAAGGTTTTTTTTATTTCTATGTTTCTCAGACAAGAGTCGCCTTCGATTTTTTCATTTTAGTAAATCATTCTGATTTTTCATAAAGGCAGTATTCATTGCTTTATCTACTATATCAAGCGGAAAACCTCTTTCCAGTAGGCGTTATTTTAAAGCATTTGCCTGTTTTAGGAAGGATTCATCAGTATCGTTTATGCGTCTTAGTCATAAATTGGGCGTATGGAATTGCTTTCTTGACGTGTAGAGGATGAAAGCTATCATATCGTAACAAAGGGTTTGTAGCAGTTGGTTTTCTAAAACCTTCTGTATGTAACATATTTCCCCTAACTGTTAATTTCACGTCAAGCAAGTCTAGTTCCACAGGGTCAATTCTACTTGTAAATTTCATATTCATTTTATTACAATCATTCAAATAGGTGACGAAGAGCCCGAACTCTGATTCTGTACCGGACCAGACCATAAAGATGTCATCAACAAATCTGACGAACAATTTGATTTTAGTTAAGAACGGATTTAGGTGTGTGATGATATATCTATTTTCAAAAACTCCTAAGAAGATCTTAGCCAAAGTACAAGCTACTGGGGTTCCCATGGCAGTACCATTATTTTGTATATACCAATTATCGTTGAATTTGAAAGCATTATGTGTGAGGATAAAGTTTAGACCTTCACTAACAAAAGAGATGACATTTTCACTCTTATTAGCTAAAAAGAGGAGCTTTTTCACTGTATCTACACCTATATCGTGATGGATTCTGGTGTAGAAACTTTCAACGCCTATAGACGTGAGATAGAAGTCTTTTTCCCAAGTAAAGTTCCTGATAACATTCAGAAACTCATTAGTGTCTTTTATATAAGATGGAATACATTTTTAATAAAGGTCTCAACAGCCAGTCGATATATTTAGAGAGGGGCTCAGATAAGGAGCCTACACCCGAAACTATCGGGTGGCCGGGAGGATTTTTTTCATTCTTATGTATTTTTGGGAGAAAATACCATGATGGTTTTGAAGGAAAATCAAAGTATAGTTTCTTTGCCATTTTTTGCCATTTTCTAAATTTTTTCTCAAAAAGGAGTGTAGTTTTAATTGGAACTTATGAGTAGGATCCCTTTTTAATATCGAATATGTACTCGTGTCAGACAATTGTCTCAAAGCTTCAGAGAGGTAATATTCTCTTGTCATCAAGACAACATTACCTACTTTGTCTGCTTTCTTTATAATTACATTATTCATATTTTTTAATGAATTCAAAGCTCTTTCTTCCCCTTTCGTGATATTACTCTTAGTTCTATATAAAATTGATTCTACTTCATTTTTCACAGCTATTGAAAAGAGGTCTAGACTACTCCCTGAAAATATAGGAGGTGAAAAGTTAAAAGCAATTCCGCCCCTAAAATAATCTATTTCACTACCTTTACATATATCAGTATCTTTTTCGGGAGAGTTATCAACCAAGATTCGAAGACCAGCAGATTCTGACTCTGAAAAATTTCCACTTACGCTAAAGCCTAAGGGTCCCACTTCACAAGGTATTTCACATTCTTTTCTGATACTGATATTATTGGTCGCAAAATGTATAGTTTTATGTAAATTAAATTTCCTTATACTTTTAAATAAATCTACTTCAAAATCTACCATACGAAATCCTCTACCAAACTAAAATTTAGACCTTTCTCCAAAAGACTAACACAATCCTTATCCAAAACCAGATCTGTAAGGGTATGTGCACACGATAACGGCATTTACGTCTGAAATTACCGAGCTGTTTTCAGGAGAAAACAGCTCCATAATTTCAGACGTAATTGCATGTACTCGCGTTTTGCGAGGCGTCAATTACGGCCTTAATTTGGAGCTGTTCTTCGTTGGAATCAATGAAAAACGTCTCAAATTACGTATAAAGAAGTGTCCTGCACTTCTTTTGACGAGCCGTCTTTTTTACGTGTCGTCGTTTGACAGCGACGCGTAAATGACAGGTCGTCGGCACAGTACTTTGGCAAACCCATTCAAATGAATGGGCAGATGTTTGCCAATGTATTGGAGCCGTATATTCAGACGTAAATCGAGGCATAAAATGCCTCGTTTACGTCTGAAAATAGGTTGTGTGTACCCAGCCTTAAGTTTATTATATTTGTGTTTGAGTAGTTTTTCCGGTCTTCTACCTCTTCTAAGTCACTTGTTCACTTTTCCGTATAGGTTTCCCTTCTTTTTTATCTATTTCTTTTTCGTCTACCCCCTCGTCTAATACATTTCCTAAAGGGGTACTTTGATTTTTTTGAATTTTACTAGAATCGTCCGAAATACTTGAATCAGAGTTCGTTGTCCAAATGTCGTTGTTAATATTTTTTCTTGCAGTGATGCGACTTTTCTTTTTTTGCTGGCGTTTATTCCCCCAATCAAATCTGATTTTGTTCCTAATATTGATTGGCCTCTTTAACATCTTCCCGTGCTGCACCATAAATGTTATGTACGATGCTAAGAGCCCGGCTCTCTGCAGTGTGTTCGGTCCGGGACTTGCGGCCGAAATACGTTCCGCCCTTTACATACCGAACATGCTTGTGTGAATCCAGCCTTAGATGCCATGGTCAATAGCAACCACGGCAACTTATTAGTTAGACAAAGAGAAAGGGCTCCCTTTGTCACCCCAAAAGTGCCCCTGCAATGCGATCGCAGGCTGCTTATGTGTTTCTATGGCAACTGGTGGCCTAGCAAAGAGCCCCAGGTCTGCCATCTTTGAACTCCTCTTAGGTAGGACCTAATACAGTAGGATGCCTGTCAGTTGTAACTGACAGGCACAAAACACTGCATTATCCCCTTAACGACCGCCGTAAAAACATGTGTTTTTATGGCGGCCATTCGGGGTAGTTCCTCTGAAGTGCCGCCTTTACACATCGGCAATTCAGAAGAAGTTTTCCTGCATCGAGAAGCGTGCTACTGAAGCTCGGGCTGTTGCTAACAGCAGTGGTCTCCGATCGTGTTTAACCCTTCAGATGCGGCGCTCAATAGCAAGCGCAGCATCTGAGTGGTTTTAGAGGGAGGGGGCTCCCTCTCTGAACTCACTGACATCCCAGGTTTGCCTCTCCAGGCCTACACTGACAGGCAATAATACACTGCAAAACAGAAGTATTGCAGTGTATTATAAAAGCGATCTGAAGATCTCATAGTGAAGTCCCCTAGTGGGACTAAAAAAAAAAAGTTTAATAGAGTTTAAAATAAATAAATAAAAGTCCCAAGTAAAAAAAAATGTAAAATCCACTTTCTCCCCTTACAAAATACTTTATTATGAAAAAAAGTTAAAAGTTACACATATTTGGTATCGCCGCGTCTGTAATGACCCCGACTATAAAACAGTTATATTATTTAACCCGCATGGTGAACGCCGTAAAAAATAAAATAAAAAATAATGCTAGAATTGCTGTTTTCTCTTCATCCTGCCTTCAAAAATAGTACCAATATAAAATACAAGCCCCGTAAAAAAAACAACCCTGATACAACTTCATTGATGGAATAGGAAAATGGTTATGGGTCTTAAAATATGGAACAAATAGTTTTGAAAAAAAAAAGTGCTTTTACTGTGTAAAAGTAGTAAAACATAAAAAACCTATATGAATATGGTATTGCCACAATCATAACGACCCGCTGAATAAAGTTATTATGTTATTTATACCACACAGTAAACAGTGTATATTTAAGACGCAAAGAAGAATGGCGAAATTTCCATTTTTTTACACTACCCCATCAAAAAAGTAAATAAAAAGTTAATCAATAAATTATATGTACCCCAAAATGGTGTATTTAAAAAATACAACTGGTCCAGCAAAAAAAGTCCTCATACGGTTATGTTAATGGTAAAATAATTTTTTTTATAGCTCTTTGAATGCGATGATGGAAAAACTTTAAAAATTGCTTAGTCATTAAAGAGGCTCTGTCACCAGTTTATAACTTCCCTATCTCCTACCTAATGTAGTAGGCGCTTTGATGTAGATATCTACTGTTTTTTTAATAACGTTTATTATTGACCAAGTTGTGAACATTTTTCAATTTATGCAAATTTTTTCTAAATGCCCAACTAGGCGTTTTCTTTCTATTCAACAAGTGGGCGTTGTATAGAAAAGTGTATGACGCTGACCAATCAGCGTCATACACTTCTCTTCATTCCAGCCGAGCTTTACTCACAGCTGTAACGTCTATGGCCGCAGACCGTCGCCCTGACTTACCCTCTGACGGCCGCGGCCATGGACGAGTGAGTTCCCGGCGGCATCTCCCTCCTGAGAGACGCCGGCACTCACTTCTTGGTCCGGACACTGTCTTCTGCAGGGTATGCACACCCGTCCGCGCATGCACGGTCTTAAAGGGCCAGTACGCGCACAGTTGTAGAATACTGAAATTAGCCCAGAATGCTTCGGGACTATAAAAGGGGCTCTGCCCTCTCGATCCTTGCCTGAGCGTTGTTGTGTTACCTTAAGTTTTTCTTTGCAAATGGTCTCCTAGTGTTTTCCAGTTCCCAGTGTTACCCGTTCCTGCTGCCTGTACCCTGTTTCCCGTGATACCGTGCCTCTGTGCCTTCAAGAGTGGGAGTCGTGTTGTGCCCTCCACTGCATCTATTGTGTCGCACCCCGCTGGGTGTCTGTGAACTGTCGGAGCCTCATCTTAGCCTGAATTTACCGCTACTGTCTACATTGCCTCAGGTAGCCATTTTGAAATATGGACATTGCATTGTACCTGTTTGGCCAGCTGCTATCCCGCTACGTGGTACGGCCCAGTGGGTCCACACCCCATGCTGTGACAGTACGCTCAGGCCATGGACCCCGCTGGTCAATTCAAGGGCCTATCAACCTTCAAAGCCATGCAAGCGGACTTGCAGGACCTGCGAACATGACAGGATCAACTTCTTGTGGCAGTAGACGTAGACTCCAGGCGTTGGCTGCTTCCTGTTCTGCTCCTGTTCCAGCATCTCCGGCTGATCCTTCTGCTACACCTCCTGGCAGCACCGGTTCTGTCCCTCGGTTTCTCCATGCTTCTAGCACCTAATGTCTACGGAGTCGCAAACGCGTGCTGGGGATTTCTCAACCAGTGTCATATCCACTTCACGCTGCACGCCAGAGAATTTCCCTCAGATGGTGCCAGGATCGCCTTCATTATTTCTCTACTTGCTGGCAAGGCCCTGGCGTGGGCGAACCTAATCTGGGAACGACAGGGACCCGGGACCCGAGACTTCCAGGGGTTCGGGCAGTTATTCCGCACTGTGTTCAAGGAGCCTGGATGAGTCTCGTCGGCAGCTGATTCTATACTGAACCTTCACCAGGAGGACACCTCCGTGGGCAAGTACATCATCCAGTTCCGGACCGTGGCAGGAGAGCTGTCCTGTAACAATGAGGCATTAGTAGCTTCTTTCTGGCATGGTCTGTCATCCGAGATCAAAGACTAACTAGCTGCTCGTGATCTACCACCTACCTTGGACGACCTAATTTTACTTTCCACCCGGGTGGACATGAGGCTCAGAGAAAGATCCCAAGAGGTTTGTCAAGAGAGAAGGCTTCCTGGGTTGGCTCCCAACTTCCAGTAACCTCTCTTGTCCTCATCTGCTGCTTCATCCCAGGTTCCGATGCAAGTAGATCGGCTTAGTCTATCTGTCAAGGAAAAACAGTGTAGGCGCACTTCTGGACTCTGTCTTTATTGTGGCCTCGTTAACTATGTCGTGTGTCTGTGTTCCCAGAAGCCAAAAAACTCCAACGCCTAGAATTGGTTGGAGAGACAACCCTGGGCGACACAGCATTGGAAGAGAACTCTCCTCCAAGCTGTCCATCCCTATGACTATTGTTGCTGGCGGGAGGCCCCATCTGGTCTCTGCCTATCTGGACTCTGGCTCTGCAGCCAAGTTTATACGCAAAGACCTTGTGGATCGTCTTCACTTTCCCACTACCCTTCTGGAGAAGCCGTTGATCGTTCCCTCAGTAGATGGACTGCCACTGCCCGATTCAATATTGTCTGTAACCAAACCGCTGAAGCTTCAATTGGGAGCCCTTCATTCTGAGCTCATCTCCCTGTTTGTCACACACAAGGCCGTCAACCCCATGCTGCTGGGTTTGCCTTGGCTCCGTCTACACACCCCAGTCCTGGATTGGAACTCGGGAGAAGTTCTTTAGTGGGGCCCCAAGTATCTCGACCGCTGTCTGGGGCATATCCATCCGCTTCAGCCTCCTCCGCATCAGTCATTGACAGGGTTGCCCTCTTGCTACTCTCAGTTCTCGGATGTCTTCGACAAGAAGGAGACAGAGACGTTGCCACCACATCGAGCGTATGATTGTCCTATTGACTTGGCTCCTGATTCATCCCCTCCTCACGGTAGAGTATACCCTCTCTCCTTGCCAGAAACCCAGTCTATGTCTGCCTACATTAAGGAGGATCTGGAGAGGGGTTTCATACGCAAATCCTCATCCCCAGCCGGTGCCGGGATTTTCTTTGTGAAAAAGAAAGACGGCTTCCTCCGACCCTGCATTGACTACCGGGGTCTCTACCAGATCACGGTAAAGAACAGATACCCATTGCCTTTAATTTCTGAACTGTTTGATCGCATACGGGGGGCAACTTTTGTTTTCCAAACGTAACCTGCGGGAGGGCCTACAATCCAATCCATATTCGTCAGGGTGGCGAGTGGAAGACTGCATTTAATACACGTGATGGGCACTATGAATTCCTGGTTATGCCCTTCGGCGTGTTTAAGAGAAAGTCTCTACCCTTCCTGGGCTATATCATCTCCGATCAGGGCCTTAAAATGGATCCTGGGAAGGTAAAGGCTGTCTTGGAATGGCCACACCCTCAAGGCTTAAGGGCCATATAGCGCTTCCTGGGATTCGCCAACTTCCACCAGCTGTTCATCCCAACTTCTCCTCACTGACAGCCTCCATCTCCACCCTCAACAAAAAGGGCATAAAGGCCAAGGTGTGGACTCCAGAAGCAGAGGCCGCGTTCAAGAGCCTTCACGTCGGCCTCAATGCTTCATCATCCTGATGTGTCCCTACAGTTTTCGTTGGAGGTGGATGCCTCATCTGTTGGTGCTGGCAAACTTCTTTTCCAGATAGGTTCCAAAGGCAAGACTGTGGTATGTGGCTACTACTCTAAGCTTTTTTCTCCCGTAGAGCGCAACTACTCGATTGGGGATCAGGAGTTACTGTCTATCAAGCTGGCTCTGCAGGAGTGGAGACACCTACTAGTAGGCACAGCTCATCCAATCCTGGTCTTCACGGACCACAAGAACCTCACCTATCTCCAGACGGCCCAATGGCTGAACCTTCGTCAGGCCATGTGGTCGTTGTTCTTCGCTCGGTTCCAGTTTGAGCTCCACTACCGCCCTGCCGACAAGAATGTGAGGGCCGATGCCTTGTCTAGGTCATTCGAGACAGAGGACACTGTGGAGTCCCCACAGAATATCATTGACCCTTCCTGCATTATCTTTGTCAACCCTCTGCAAGTTAGAGACATTCCTCCGGGAAGGACCTTTGTACGTCTGGCAGACAGAGGAAGAATCCTCCACTGGGGACACAGTTCCAAGCTGTCAGGTCACATGGGTGCCGGTATGACCCGAGACCCGATTGCCCATCAGTTCTGGTGGCCCACGCTGCCCAAAGACATCACAAATTTGTCTCCTCCTGTACGGTGTGCGCAGCAAATAAAGTTGCCCACTCCAGACCAGCTGGCCTGCTCCAGCCACTGCCTGTGCCCGATGGCCCCTGGTGACATATTGCAATGGACTTTGTCACAGATCTGCCTCTCTCTGCTGGATGCAGTGGAGTCTGGGTGGTGGTGGATCGATTTTCCAAGATAGCTCATTTTGTTCCACTGACTGGTCTGCCTTCTGCTTCCCGACTGGCCGGCCTCTTCATCCAACTAAGGGGGGACATGATTAACTTATATAAATATATTAATGGCACATACAAAAAATATGGTGAAATCCTGTTCCTTGTAAAACCCCCTCAAAAAACAAGGGGACACTCCCTCCATCTGGAGAAAAAAAAGTTCAAGCTGCAGAGGCGACAAGCCTTCTTTACAGTGAGAACTGTGAATCTATGGAATAGCCTACCACAGGAGCTGGTCACAGCAGGGACAGTAGATGGCTTTAAAAAAGGGTTAGATAATTTCCTAGAACAAAAAAATATTAGCTCCTATGTGTAGAAATTTTTCCTTCCCTTTTCCCTTCCCTTGGTTGAACTTGATGGACATGTGTCTTTTTTCAGCCGTACTAACTATGTAACTATGTAACTATGTAACACATCTTCCGTCTGCACGGCTTGCCTCTGCATATTGTCTCGGATAGAGGGGTCCAGTTCAGCTCTAAGTTCTGGAGAGCACTCTGCGGTCTCCTCGGTGTAAAGTTGGACTTCTCCTCAGCCTACCATCCCCAGTCCAATGATCAAGTCGAGAGGGTTAATCAGATTATGCAGAACTATCTGTGGCACTTTATCTCCAGGCAGCATGATGACTGGGTGCAGCTGTTTTCTTGGGCTGAGTTCTCTTATAACTAGTGAGTCCACCACCTCCAGCCCGTTCTTCATTGTCTACGGCCAACATCCACGAATACCTCTTCCTGTTTCCACTATGTCCCAGGTGCCTGCAGCTGACTCTACCTTCAGGGACTTTGAGGTAAGAGAATGAGGAAAAAAAGGGGGACCAATGGAGGCGCTGCTATACCAGTTAAGGTTTTTATTAATTGAATGATTACAGGTGGCTACGCGTTTCGACGCAGGACTTGCGTCTTCATCAGGCCATGGTCAAGTCATGGCTTGATGAAGACACAAGTCCTGCGTCGAAACACGTAGCCGCCTGTGAACATTAAATTAATAAAAACCTTAACTGGTATAGCAGCGCCTCCATTGGTCCCCCTTTTTTTCCTCATTCTCTTACCTCATCACTAGCGGTGAATTCCCATTCACCGGCTCTTGGACCTTGGCAGCAGCTACACCTTTGATCTGGCTTACACACCTTGGGTGTGTCTCCTGTGCACGCATCTCTGCAGTGTTGCTCTGTATGGAGATCGCCCTAAACCTTGCAACAGCGTTGTGCCTGGTCAGCATAACCCGTCTAGGTGAGTGCATTTTCACTAGCATCATTTCTCCCATGACCCTTGGATAATTGCACTATGTGGCGCCGTGTACTTTTTCTCTTTGTATAGTTCAGGGACTTTGTGCAGACATGGCAACAGACCCGATCTTCTATTCTGCTGGCGGTCGACCGAATGCAGAAAAAGGCAGACACTAGAAGTTTCCTCAGTTTCTTTCAGGTACTAAGGTCTGGCTGTCTTCCAAGAATATCTGGCTGAAGGTGCCATCTTGCAAGTTTGCCCCCAGCTTCCTCGGACCCTTCGAGATTCTGCTGCAGATAAATCCTGTCTCTTACAAGCTTCGGCTGCCTCCCACCCTCAAGATCCCAAACTCCTTCCATATCTCCCTGTTGAAGCCTGTGGTCCTTAATCCTCTACTTCAGGACTCCTAGTTCCGCAGTGGCTCTTGGTGTGGGAGATCCTGGCCACCAAGAGAGTAGGAGGAAGGATGTTTGATTTGGTCCAGAGGAGAGGTCTTGGGAGCCAAAGGAGAACATCAATGCTCCTGTCCTCTTGAAGAGGTTTCTCTCCCGCTCTGGCCCAAGAAGAGCGGATGTAAGAGGGGGGATACTGTAACGTCTATGGCTGCGGACCGTCGTCCTGACTTACCCTCTGATGGCCGCGGCCATGAATGAGTGAGTTCCTGGCGGTATCTCCCTCCTGAGAGATGGCAGCACTTACTTCCTGGTCCAGACACTGTCTTCTGCAAGACGCGCGTGCACTGCCTTAAGGGGCCAGTACGCGCACAGTTCCAGAATACTGCAATTAGCCCAGAATGCTTCGGGACTATAAAAGGGGCTCTGCACTCTCGATCCTTGCCTCAGTGTTGTTGTGTTACCTGTACCATGTATCCCGTGCTATCGTGCCTTCAAGAGTTGGAGTCGTGTTTTGCCCTCCGCTGCATTTATTGTGTCGCACCTCGCCGGGTGTCTGTCTACTGTCGGAGCCTCATCTTAGCCTGAATCTACCGCTACTGTCTACATTGAGCAGAAAAAAAGAATATCCAAAAAACCCAGAATATTGTGGCTATGATGCCACACGGTGCCGTCATAGTAAATGAACCAAAAACAATAAACCAAAAAACTATCCAGGACATAACAAGCACTCATCTGGGTAAAGCAATTCAAGTATAAATATATAGTAAATGAATTTATTTATAAATATTATAGTATAAAAATATAATTTTATTTATAGAGAAAAAAGAGAAAGGAAAATATTGCGGGCCAATTCCCACATAATCCTTATACAATAATGAAAAACAATTTAAAAACGACCTGGCCAGGAATAATTTTAAGTATATATCTATATATGCATGTATATGCTAAATATTATACAAAAGGATATATCGACAAATACATGTAACCAGATACAGCCAAAGAAAAGCAATAAATTCAAGCCTGTCGGGACGGCAAAATTATTAAGCACATTCAAGAGCCAAGATACAGACGGTAAAGTAGAATGAGCAGTGGAGGTATATAAAATCCACAGTGGGTTTCAGCATACTCATCTGTTGTATACACATCAGTCCATAGATGGTCTAGATTGCTCTCGAGATTTCAATGCAATTTAACCCCTACCCGCACCAGGACGTAACTGTCCGTCGTTGCGGGAGGTTACTTCCCGCACGAGGACGTATAGTTACTGAGTTTTTCCCGGTGCACACTGTCGGCGACAGTGTGCACCGGGAACCGGGAGGTCAGCTGTCACCGACAGCTGACACTCCCCTCTTGCCGGCCAGCGGTCCTTTGCCGCGGATTTAGGCGAATTAACCCCTTAAATTCGGCGATCGGGTGCAATCGCCGAATTTTGGGGGTTTCTAACATATCGGCAGACCCCGGTCCGAAATAGCGTAGTGTAGTGTAATGTATTCTAGCAGCGATCAGACCTGCAGGTCAAAAATGAAAGTGCAGCCTCTCTCTCTGTCTGTCTCTCTCTCTCTCCACCATGTCACATGGCACCCACTGTCTACATTGCCTCAGGTACCCTTTCTGAACTATAGACATTGCATTGTACCTGTTTGGCCAGCTGCTCTCCCGCTATGCGGTACAGCCCAGTGGGTCCACATCCCGTGCCGTGACAACAGCACAGCGTGATCTTGTGAGATCATGCTGTGACGTGACTTCCTCCCGCAGGTCCATCAACGGAGTGACGGGAGAATGACCAGACATCGCCTCTAGACGTTCCAGGATGTTTATCCGAATCTGCAGCGGCTGGAGTAGATGTCTGTTCAGTCTTTCATTGCTCCGGTGAAGGACCTGCGGGTGGAAGTGACGTCACAACCTGATCTTGTGAGAGCACGCTGTGCTGTGAATCAAGCTGGGCTGAAATTAAGAGAAGTGTATGACGCTGATTAGTCAGCATCATACAATTTTCTATACAACCCCACATGGTGAATAGAAAAAAAACGCCCAGTTGGGCATTTAGAATTTTTTTTAAATAAATGGAACAATGTTCATAACTTGCTCAATAATAAAAGTTTTTAAAAAAAACTAAAAAACCCACTACTTTTTCTACAACGAAGCGCCTATTAGATTAGTTAGGAGATAGGGAAGTTATAAACTAGTGATGGAGCCTCTTTAACCTGTTAGTGACCGCCAATACGCCTTTTCACGGCGGCCACTAATGGGCTTTATTCTGATGCATACTCCTTTTCACGGCGCTGCATCAGAATAAATAAACAGAGCAGGGAGCTGTTAAATCTCCCTGCTCTCAGCTACCAGAAGTAGCTGAGGGCTGGCGGCATCCCTGCTCTAACGGGTGAGATCGATATCAGTATATAACCCCTCAGATGCGGAGCTCAATAGCGAGCACCGCATCTGAGTGGTTTTGGAGTGGTTCCCACCGGCACCCGGCAATAAGATCGCCGGGTGTCATGTCTTCTATGGCAGCCGGGGGCCTAATAAAGGCCCCCAGGTCTGCCTGTAGTGAATGCCTGCTAGGTCATGCCAGATACATGTCCTAGCAGATGCCTGTCCGTTTTAAACGGACAGGCAGTAATACACTGCAATACAGAAGTATTGCAGTGTATTATAACAGCGATTGGATGATCGCATAGTAAAGTCCCCTAGGGGGACTAGTAAGAAAAGTAAGAAAACAGTTTAATAAAGTTAATTTTAAAAAAAGGAAAAACTCACTTTTTTCCTTTACAAAATGCTTTATTATTAAAAAAACCTAAATAAAGTAAAAAATTACTCATATTTGGTATCACCGCGTCTGTAACAACCCCAACTATACAGATATTACATTCTTTAACCCGCACTGTGAACGCCGTAAAAAAATAAAATAAAAAACAATGGAAAAATTGCTGTTTTGTGTCAATCCTGCCATAAAAATGTTTTGATAAAAAGTGGTAAAAAAGTTGCATCTACTCGAAAATAAGAACTACAAGTCGCAACGCAAAATAAAAGCCCTCATACAACTGCATCGGCGAAAAACTAAAAAAGTTATGACTCTTCAAATATGGAGACACAAAAACAACTAATTTTGAAAAAAAAGGGTTTTTACTGTGTAAAAGTAGTAAAACATCCAAAATCTATACAAATTAAGTATCGTTGGAATCGTAACAATCCGAAGTTATTGTGTTATTTATACCACACAGTAAACGGCGTAGATTTAGGATGCAAAAAAGCGTGGCGAAATTTCAGTTTTTTTTCTATACCCCTACAAAAAAATGTTAAAAAAAAGTTAATCAATAAATGATATGTACCCCAAAATGGTGCTATTATAAAATACAACTTATCCTGCAAAAAACAAGACCTTATACAGCTATGTCGACGCAAAAATAAAAAAGTTATAGCTCTTGCAATGTGACGATGGAAAAACGTAAAAAATAGCTTGGTCATTAAGGTCTAAAATAGGCTGGTCATTAACCTCTTCCTTCTTTGGCCACTTTTGACCTTCCTGACAGAGCCTCATTTTTCAAATCTGACATGTTTCACTTTATATGGTAATAACATCGGAATTCTTTCACATATCCAAGCGATTCTGTGCTTGTTTTCTCGTGACACATTGGACTTTATGTTACTGGCAAAAGTTCAGTATTTAATTGTGAAAAACACCAAAATTTAGCTCAATTTTTCTCAATTTAAATGTATAGTTATACCACACAAAAATAGTCGCTAATTAACATCCCCCATATGTCTACTTTAGATTGGCATAGTTTTTTGAACATCCTTTTATTTTTCTAGGACGTTACAAGGCTTAGAACTTTAGCTGCAATTTCTCACATTTTCAAGAAAATTTCAAAAGGCTATTTTTACAGGGGCCAGTTCAGTTGTGAAGTGGCTTTGAGGGCCTTATATATTAGAAACCCCCAAAAAGTCACCCCATTTTGAAAACTTCACCCATCAAAGTATTCAAAACAGCATTTAGAACATTTCTTAACCCTTTAGATGTTTCACAGGAATTAAAGCAAAGTAGAGGTGCAATTTACAAATTTCATATTTTTTTGCAGAAATAAATTTTGAATCCATTTTTTTTATAGCACAGAAAGTTTTACCAGAGAAAGGCAACTCAATATTTATTGCCCAGTTTTTGCAGTTTTAGGAAATATCCCAAATGTGGCCCTAGTGTGCTACTGGACTGAAGCACTGGCCTCAGAAGCAAAGGGGCACCTAGAGGATTTTGGGGCCTTATTTTTATTAGAATATATTTTAGGCACCATGTCAGGTTTGAAGGGCTCTTGCGGTGCCAAAACAGCGGAAACCCCCCACAAGTGACCCCATTTTGGAAAGTACATCCATTGAGGAAATTATCTAGGGGCATAGTGAGCATTTTGACCCCACAGGTTTTTTTCAGAAATTATTGGAATTAGGCCGTGAAAATGAAAATCTTCATATTCAAAATAAATGTAGGTTTAGCTAGTTTTTTCTCATTTCCACAAAGACTAAAGGAAAAAAAGCTCGCAAAATTTGTAAAACAGTTTCTACTGAGTAAAACAATACCCCATATGTGGTCATAAACAGCTGTTTGGACACATGGCAGGGCTTAGAATGGATGAAGCGCCATTTGGCTTTTGGAGTTCAAATTTAGCAGGAATAGTTTGCGGAGGCCATGTCACATTTGCAAAGCTCCTGAGGGGACAAAACAGTGTAAACCCCCCACAAGTGACACCATTTTGGAAACTAGACACATTGAGGAAATTATCTAAGGGTATAGTGAGCGTTTTGACCCCACAGTTTTTTTGCAGAAATTATTGGAAATAGGCCGTAAAAATAAAAATCTACATTTTTTTAAAGAAAATGTAGGTTTAGCTAATTTTTACTCATTTCCACAAGAACTGAAGGAGAATAAGCACCGCAAAATTTGCAAAGCTATTTTTCCCAAGTAAAACAATACCCCACATGTGGTAAGAAACCGCTGTTTGGACACACGGCAGGGCTTAGAAAGGAAAGAGCGCTATTTGGCTTTTGGAGATCACATTTAGCAGGAATGGTTTGCGGAGGCCATGTCGCATTTGCAAAGCCCCTGAGTGGACAAAACAATGAAAACGCCAAAAAGTGACTCCATTTATGAAACTACACCCCTTGAAGAATTCATATAGGGGTGTAGTGAGCATTTTGACCCCCACAGGTGTTTCATAGAATTTAATAGAATTGGTCAGTGAAAATAAAAACAATCCTTTTTCTTAAATAAGACGTAGCTTTAGCTCAAAATGTTTAATTTTCTCAACAAATAAAGGAAAAAAGAACCCCAACATTTGTAAAGCAATTTCTCCCGAGTACGACAATATGTGGTCATAAACTGCTGTTTGGACACACAGCAGGGCTCAGGAGGGAAAGAGCGCCATTTGGAGCGCAGATTTTGCTGGATTGGTTTCTGGGCGCCTGTGGGACCAAAACAGTGGAAACCACCCAGAAGTGACCACATTTTGTAAACTACACCCTTCAATGCATTCACCTAGGGGTGTAGTGAGCATGTTAACCTGCAGGTGTTTTGTAGAAATTAGTGTGCACTCGATGTTGCAGAGTGAAAATTAGATTTTTTCCATAGATATGCCAATATGTGGTGCCCAGCTTGTGCCACCATAACAAGACAGCTCTCTAATTATTATGCGGTGTTTCCCGGTTGTAGAAACACCCTACATGTGGCCCTAATCTTTTGCCTGGACATTCGACCAGGATTAGGAGTGAAAGAGTACCATGTAAAATTGAGGCCTAATTTGGCGAGTTACAAAGTATTGGTTCACAATTGCAGAGGCTCAGATGTGAAATAATAAAAAGAAAGTGACTTTTGGATTTTGGAAACTGCACCTTTCAAGGCATTTATTAAGGGGTGTAGTGAGCATTTTAACCCCATAGGTCTTTTCCATAAATGAATTCGCTGCGGATGGTGCAAATTAAAAATTAATATTTTTCCCTAGATATGCCAATTTAGTGGCAAATATTTAGTGCCCAGCTTATGCCACTGGAGACACACCCCCCAAAATTTGTTAAAAGGGTTCTCCCGGGTATGGCGATGCCATATATGTGGAAGGAAACACCTCTTTGGGCACGCTGTAGGGTTCAGATTGGAGGGAGCACCATTTGGCTTTTGGAGAGCGGATTTTGCTTGGTAGTATATTTGTTTGAGTATTGTTGGTGTTTCCGTTTATAATGTGGGGGTACACGTAAACTGTGCGGAGTACATCAGGGGCATAGTCAGGTGGTATAACAATGGGGTAAAGAAAATAATAAAATAATCCATAGATGTGTGTTACGCTGTGACACATTCCTTTCTGCACAGGCCAGTGTCGCACTGATAAATGTCCTTTCTTATGCCCCTTTTGGTCCACACACCGCACCTTTGCAGTTTGGGGAATTTTGCTGGGAAAGTGTTGTCCTGGTATAATACGGGCACCCTCGCTTCCAGCATATATGTTTGGGCCCTCCCCTTACTGGTTCCCTAATTTCAGGGCCTTGATAAATCGCCTCTTGAAACAGAAGAAATGTTCACCTCGGGCTGCACAACCGCATATTTTTTATTTCCTGACTTATTGGAGTTAACTAATTTTATTTTCTCATAGACGTAGTGGTATGAGGGCTTTTTTTTGCAGGACGAGCTGTAGTTATTATTGGTACCATTTTGGGGTACATGTGACTTTTGATCACCTTTTATCCTATTTTTTGGGAGGCCAGGTAACCAAGAAACCGCAGTTCTGGCACAGTTTTTTTTTATACAGCGTGCACCACGCGTTATAAATTACATGTTACCTTTATTCTGCGGGTCAGTACGATTCCGGCGATACATATTTTATAGCACTTTTTTATGTTTTAGAACGTTTTGCACAATAAAATAACTTTTGTAAAAAGAATGTATTTTTTCTGTCGCCAAGTTGTAAGAACCATAACTTTTTAACTTTTTTGTCGACGGAGCTGTATGAGGGCTTGTTTTTTGCGAGACGAGCTATAGTTTTTATAAGTATCATTTTTGGATACGTGCGACTTTTTGATCACTTTTTATTCCAATATTTGTAGGGCAAATTGACCAAAAAACAGAAACTCTGGTATAGTTTTGTAAAAAATGTTTACGCTGTTCACCGCGTGCAATAAATAATCTAATATTTTTATACCTCAGGTCGTTTATTTTATTACTTGAAACTTTTATTATGTTTTCAAACTTTTTTTAAACTTTTTTTCAAGTCCCACTAGGGGACTTGAAGGTCCAACTGTCAGATTTTTTTTTTCGAATACATTGCGCTACCTACGTAGTGCAATGTATTAGATCTGTCAGTTATTCACTGACAGAAAGCTGATTAGGCTTCGCCTCCCGGCGGGGCCTGATCGGCTTCCATAATGGCAGAGCAGGAGGCCATTGTGTCTCCTGTTGCCATAGCAGCAGTCGCCAGTCCTGATTGCCTGTCAGGGCTGGCGATCTGCTAGCAACCGCTAAGATGCAGCGATCGCTTCGATCGCTGCATCGAAGGAGTTAATGGCAGGGATCGGAGCTAGCTCCGGTTCCTGCCGTTACAGGTTGATGTCAGCTCTAACATACAGCTGACTTCCACCGCTTGTGACGCCGGATCAGCTCCTGAGCCGGCGCCATCTTGCCGGTGCCTACGGAAGCCGATCAGGCTCCGCCGCCGGGCAGGTCCTGGTCGGCTTCCGTGCTAGGCAGACTGGGAGGCCAGTATTAGGCCTCCGGTTGCCATTGCAGCCACCGCAACCCCGGCAATTTTATTGCTGGGGTTCAGATGAGATGCAAACACCTTAAATACAGCGATCGCGTTTGAGCGCTGCATTTAAGGGGTTAATGGCGGGGATTGAAGCTAATTTTGGTCCCCGCCATTACAGCCAGATGTCAGCTGTAAGATACCGTTGACATCCGGCGATGATGGCACCGGCTCAGCTTCTGAGCTGGTGCCAAGCATTTGGCGTATGGATACGGCAAAATGTGGGAAGCACTAGCTTTCCATGACGTATTCATACGGCAAATGTCGGAAAGGGGTTAAGTCATGTTTTAGTAAATACTTGTATTCCCCAATAAACAATGACTCTGGAGCATATTTTCCTACAACTCTGCCATTTCTCTTTTATTCCTCCTAGAAATGTATGCATAAATTGACAAATGGGCATTACCATTTGACTTGTCAAAGCGGTGTGTCCCTACACAGTCTGACACTATCAGCACTGATTGGACATTATCAGTCTATGTAGGGACACATCCCCAACTGGTAACACCCAGTTGTCAATTTATTCATACATTTTTAGGAGGCATACCAGAGGAATGGCACAACACAGAGTTCTAATAAAAGATGCTCCAAAATTGTAATTTTATGGGGAATACAAGAGTCGGGTCCTCTTTAAACCTTTTTATTACAAGTCTCAAAAGGAAAGTTACCATCCAATACCATCAAATACACAATTCACTGCAGTAAATACATACTAAACACCAAATAAAATCTCAATATTAAAATATAAGTGTAACCATAAAAATATTTTTTACTTTAAAAGTTTAGTTTTGGGGAGCACATGATATTTAAAAACACCTGCAAAGAATTAAGCTTGGGATCAGCAGGTAAGTTGGTCTCTGAGTTCAGATCATTTCCCAGGACGCTGTTATTCTTAAAGCTTTAATCAGGAGTGTCAATGGAAAACGGAGTCATGACCTTTGAAATAAAGCTCGGCAGGATATTAACAGAAGCTGTGAATACTTTAAGCACTACTGGAAAGTTTCCCTGGCTCTACTGTAACAAAAGACCTTGATAATTCAATGAGTGGGAGCTGTGGATTGTGAACATCATTTGGAAATTCTATATTAGAACTTGTTTGAACTGCATTGTGCTGACAAAAGTTAGAAATAAAATGTCAAGCCTGCTGTTCTGGCATTAAACACTCGCTCACACAATAAGAAGTCTGGAACCCCATGGATATGGACTTTTCTGTTTAAATCTTTCTGTATGGGACTTTCAGAATATTTATCTGGCGATTAAAAAGAAAAAGAATAGATGCTTATCGACTAATCCCATGATCTCTGCAACCTGTAAACAGACACTAACTGGTAACTTTAGGAAATATTGAAAGGTTCTTGAAGTGTTGTAAAGAATTAATGGACGTTTCCTCCAAAAGTGCGATCAGTGGCATCAGTGTACACAAATAAAAAATAATCCAATCCCCTTCTCTATAGGAAGTGACAAACATTGCCGTTTTGTGCTTAGCATTCTAAACTTTTCATGTTACCCCATTCATCACCCAAGGAAAGGACACAGGGTTGGAATGGCCCACCAGACTACCAGAGGGTCCCCCAGTGGGCCCGAGACTCTGACAGAATAATGTGCCCCTTATACAAAAGTGCAGCAGAAGACGACCCCATTTGAAGTTGATTTTGGATCCAATCACTTGACACAAGGATTTATTTCTTATGGGATGATTACAAATAACCTATTAGATATTATTGATGATACGTCCTGTGTGTACAATGATAGCAAGAAAGATTACGATGCAATTAAAAGTGGACGTACACATGTTCTGTATGGATGGAGGGTGGGCACTCAGAATCATTTCCCCAGTGGGTCCAAGGAACCCCCATTCAACTACAATTGTTCATATAACCATGTGGGGAACAGGATTTAACTCGTTAATGACCGCCGTACATGTTTTTACGGTGCCACTAAAGGTACAGTACGTATGCCACAGCCTCATGAAAAGTCGGCACTGTGACATAAGCCTGGCACGGGCACCTGCTATAGCGGGTGGGATTGAAATCAGCATCGATCCTGCCCATTTAACCCTTTAGATGCTGTGGTTAAAAGCGAATGTGACATCTAAGTCGCTTTGGGGGGAGGAGGCTCACCCATTATGCGATCGCGGGGTGCCGATGGTTTTTATAACAGCCGGAGGGCCTAACAAAGGCCCCCGGGTCTGCCTTTAGGAAATGCCTTTTAGGCCCTGCCAAAGGCATGGCCTAATAGATGGCTGTCAGTTTTTAACTGACAGGCATAATGCACTGCAATATAAGAGTATTGCTGTTAAAGCGATCAAAATATTGCACAGTAAAGTCCCCTAGTGGGACTAAAGAAAAAGTAAAAAAAAAGTTTAATAAAGTTTATAAACAATAAATAAAAATACCAAGTAAGGCCCTGTTCACACAGAGTTTTTTTGCAGGCAGAAAAATCTGTCTCAGAATTCCTTGAGGAATTTTGAGGCAGATTTTGAACTGCCTGCACTTATTTTTCCGCATTTATGAATCTAATGCAAGGACTGCGGGCAAAAAACGCTGCGAAAACCACTCTGAAACAAGCACCGCAGGTTTATTCTGCCTCCCATTGAAAGATGTCTGGGAAAGCAAACGCCTCTGCCTACCATTGAAATCAATGGGGGCAATTTTGGAAGTTTTGGACGATTTCCGCGTCAAAATCAGCGCCAAAAAGCCCTGTGTGAAAAGACCCTTAAATTTTTTTTTAAAAACCCACTTTTTCCCCTTACAAAATGCTTTATTATGAAAAAAAAAGAAAAGAAAAAGCTACACATATTTGGTATCACCACGTCCGGAACATCACCAACTATAAAACTATTATGTAATTTAACCTGAATGGGAAACGCTGTAAAAAATAAAATAAAAAACAATGCCTGAATTTCGTTTTCTGTTCATCCTGCCTTGCAAAAAGTACAATAAAAAGTGTTCAATGTACCCCAAAATGGTACCAATAGAAACTACAAGTCGTCCTGCAAAAAATAAGCCCTCATGCAGCTGCATCAGCTACAAAAAAAAAAAAGTTATGACTAGAGATGAGCGAACTTATGAAAAGTTCGGTTCAGCTGGTTCGCCGAATTTCACGAAAAAGTTCGATTCGGACCGAACTAGTTCTGACCGAACCTGTAATTTCCGTGCGCCGAGCATGGTACTGTCCAGGGTGCTGAAAGAGTTAATGGGCTGCACTAACTTTTTCAGCAACCTTGACAGTACATGCTCGGCGCACGGAAAATACAATTTTAATGTAATAAAAAATAAATAAATACGTTCATACTTACATTCCTCCTGTCCGGCCTCCAGCGATGACGTTTCATCCATGTCGTCGCTGAGCCAATCACAGGCTGTAGTGGCGGTCACGCACGTCACGTGACCGCCTCTGCAGCCAGTCACAGGCTGCCGCGGCCTCTACAGCCAATCACAGGCTGCCGCGGCTGTTGCAGCCAATCACAGGCTGCCGCGGCCTCTGCAGCCAATCACAGGCTGCCGCGGCTGCATTCACAGGCGGCCGCTGCAGCCAATTACAGGCTGCCGTGGCCGCTGCAGTCAATCACAGGCTGCCGCGTCAGGAAAGAAGGTCGGACTGGAGGAAGAAGAGGGACTCGTCACCATGACAACGACCGGGTACGTATGAAATGCTTTTTATTTTATTTTTAATCAGCAGCCTCTTTTCTCTATCAGTGATTGATAGAGACAAGTGGCTGCCGATTAGTATAATATTTTTGTAATGTTTTTTCTGCCCGCCCGGGTTCGGTCAAAACGTGTTCGCGAACTTTTCGCGATGTTCAGACCGAAACCGGGTATGGCTGTCCCGGTTCGCTCATCTCTAGTTATGACTCTTAAAATATGGTGACACAAAAAAATTATTTTATTGTGTAAAAGTGGTAAAACGTAAACAAATCTATAAATTTGATATTGCCGCAACTGTAACGACCCACTGAATAAAGTTATTATGTTAATTATACCAAACAGTAAACAGCGTAAATTTAAGATGCAAAAAAGAATGGCGGCATTTCTGTTTTTTGGTTCCATTATCCCCCAAAATAATTAATAAAAGTTAATGAATAAATTATATGTACCGCAAGATGGTGCCATTAAAAAATACAACTTGTCTCACAAAAAACAAGACCGTATACTGCCTTGTCAACGGAAAAATGTATAAGTAATAGCTCATTGAATGTCACGATGGAAAAATGAAAAAAATTGCTTGGTCATTGGGCTATCCTCACCTCTGGAACTCTCATCCTATCAGATCTCCTGCAGATTTATAATAAACTCATTTTACCTTTCATACTCTAGACTGTAAATCACTCAGATTTTTGGAGAATTTTGAACCTGGGAATAATTTTTACCATCTCTACTCCTTGTAGATTATGAGATTATGAGCTGTGCTCTCCTGTGTCTTGGTTTTTCATTGTTGGCTTTCAGCTTGAAGTTCTCCAGATTTCTTTTAGAGCTGGTGTCCTGGGTCCGAATCCGACTAAGGTCAATGTCTGCATAATTTGTATGTTCTCCCCGTGTTTGCGTGGGTTCCCTCCAGGTACTCTATTTTTCTCCCACACTCCAAATCATATTGATATAGAATTTAAATTGTGAGCCCCATTTGGGACAGTGATGACAAATTCTGTACAGTGCTGTGGAATATGTTGCTGCTAATATTGTCTTTTTTCAACCGTACAAACTATGTAACTATGTAACTATGTATGTTACATTTATAAATCTAAGAACTAATGTTGATGGACTTGTAAAAGAATTTAACTGGACTATAATGCAATTGCATTGGGAAGTATATAGCACGACAGTTAACAGCGGATCTCTCCAAGCTAAAAGCTTAAAAGGGCACAACACTGAAGAACATTGGGTGCCTTTTTATTCAAGTCCTCAAGGTGGGTCCAGCACATGGACCCTCATCTATGAGAATTTGGTGATCACTCTAGTGTCTGGACTAGCTTGTAAAAGAAGATATTTTACAGGCTAAGCAGAGAAGACGTTGTCAAAGGGCAAAGAGTAGGCGCTATTCACATCACTTTTGAGTCTTTCGTCGAAGGTATATGTCGGCAGGATTTCCCGACGTATATCTCCGATGGAAGGATGCCATATAGGCCATTGTATAGACATACAGTGACCTGCGTTATGCATATGACCCTGTAGTAAAAAAAAGCATATATGGTGCGGTATACATTTTTATCTCTACTCCTCTGTATAGCATAAAAAAAGGAACGCTGATGCATGCCGGTCTGGCGTATGCCGAAAAGACACTCTTTTGACATATGCCCAGTTAGTGGGGCCCTGTGGATATGTCACAAATTCAACTCTGCTACACCTCTAGTGACCTTGACTTAACCAATGATAAATCAAATTGGGATGTTACTTAACATATGCAAATAATTCCACATTTAGCTGTGCCCAATATAAATTGTACAGAACCAACTTCTTGTACTTAACTTTCACTGCAGGGGGTTTCCTAAGAACATGCAATTTCAGTTTAAAATAGAAAATTCTGATATTTCAGCAAATATATAATTTTTGCACAATGAGTAGAAAATTACTTTTCTTCCATTATTTATGTGGATACTAATTATACTTTTTGATACATCCATAACAAAGCTAGACACAGCTGGGATGCTATGTTGGATTTGCTGCTATAAATAAAGTTTTTTTTTAAGGGCATCTTTTCTCTTTATTTAGAGCTTTATGATGACTACCGTAATGGAAACGATATTGTGCTTTCAATAAATAAATGTCATTGAAGTCATGGTGTAAAGTTTTTTCTAATGACTTGGGTATAGGACTTGTTGTATGTAGGTTATATTCTATGCGTCTTACAATGAAATACATTTTCATATGGAAACATTTTCATTGCATACAATATAATAAAGGATGTTAATGAATTCAGATTTAGGTATTTAGTCCTTTACTTTGTAGAACTGGGTTGCACTTGCTGATGGATAGGGCTGCATGTTATTGCAATGGTGCATATATATGCTTACTGGGCAAGCATGGCTGAGACAAGGGGTAGGCAAAGTAGGCGGCAGTGGGTTATGGATGAAAAAGAAGGTAAGGGATAGAGTCACAGACGAGCTTTATGGTTACTTGGCCTGTTGACCCCTCAACCATGACTTTACATTTGTAGAAGTGATGAGGGTGGAGGAGAGTGCGGAGTATCGAGTATGTGTTAGAAATAAGATATAGGGATTAGAGGGTTGGGGGTGGGAGAGTGGCAATTAAATGTATGAATCTTCATCTGATAGATATCATGCTGATCTTTAGGGATCAAGTGTGGTGGAACGCATCTTGAAACCTCTGCCTTGAGCACCAAGAGAGATTGTACGACCGCCGAGGTCAAGGAACAAGATAATAATAAGATAACTCAAATTATTAAACTGAGCAAAACCTGGATGTTTGGCCGCTTGGACCTTGTGGTCAGATCATTCTTGGCTTTATTATCATCTGTAGTACAGTCAAATACAATATGAACAGAGACGTAGAGGATGATAGGAAATGCTGATTCAGTTGACTTACACGGTTAGTCATGGTCCATCACCAAGACAGCTTGTATTACTGGGGGATGTTTGGACCGCTTCATATTAGTAAGGAAGAAGTTTAAGATAGTCTGAAATTCACCTCATGTCTCATAAGAGGCAAGAGGCAATTGATAAGTTTCTCCTTATGCTTTAAACTGCAGCTCAGCTGTTGTGTATAACAGCTCATCTACTATGAGTTCAAGAGAAAGTCTGATTTCCTTTACAACATAGACCAAGATTAGAAATGAATGTACAAATGACAAAAAAATTGGATGACTGCCACACAAATACTGATCGATCAATTCGATGAAAAGAACGAAAGCTTGGTAGTGCTCCTAATCATCGGAGTCAGGGTACAATAAGATTATCCAGTTTTTTTGGGGATGCGTTTCGATGACAGACAGGCATCTTCATCGGACCAAATATACAAAATCACGTAGACTTAATGGTTTAAAAACACACAAAAAAGCGAAAAAACACAGTAATGATGTCATGAGTGGCAGGTCATGGTTCAAGTCCCCTAGGTGTACTATTAAAAAAGTAAAATACAGTTAAATTAAGTATTTTTTCCATATATATATATATATATATATATATATATATACTAGTATATAAAAAATTTATATAGCCACATCAAAACGACGGGACCCTGCAATTAAAAATACATCCAAAATTCAATATTAGAACAATGTTAGAAATACTGAGGCAAAAAATACTCTGTAAGGGGGTGGTGCTTTCTAAATAATCCTCTTCTTTGACTTTGGCTTTTTAGTTTATTATTTGTGTTTTGACTTTATTTCTTTACTATAAAAGTTTTGCACAGAGGTCTAATATCTGAGTTATCTCTGTAAAGTTATAGAAAATGAATGTGAACATCCTTACAAAACATCACATGGATGAATGTCCGGGTGTATTTCCTGCATTTTCCCGATGTATGATAAGGACTGTATATGACCTGGAATGGAGATATTCAGGCCCCTCTGGAATAGCCTGGAAACCTTGCAGACATTTTATGGCTTCTTGAGGCTTTTATCAGGTGTGTCATTCTATAGCCCTGTTGTTTAATCACTTTATCTCGCTGATTGCAATTTACAATAATGACTAATTAATTATAATAATAGAAAAAACGGGTGAAGGAAGAAGCTAAAATTCTTCACTTTCCAAGGATTTGAACCATTGTAAAGGTATAATCACCGATTTTGTTGTAATTTAGTTTGAATATGCATGAATTGCATTAAATGAAATCTCCCTGGAGACAATCATCATAATGTAAAATATATATTCATAATAATATCTCAGCTTTAAGTGCCACACTTAAGAAGACACTTGATAGGACAAAAGAAAATGTGCACCGTGCACTTGTATTCTTTCATTCTTTTTAACCCGAATAATTATGTTTTCAGAAGGAAAAGGAAGCTTCGCTGAACCTCCAAGTGTCAGTAGTTGGATTTTTTTTTAATGTCTTCTCTCTTTATCATCAGGGACAATTTAAAACATTGGTGGAACCAGTGTAAAGATATCATGAACACCCCCCCACCCCTACAAATGTGAAAATTAAGCCTAGCACAGATTATTTGTCACAGAGATTGCCACCAAAGTGCCAGGTACAGATGCCCTCATACCATGCATCAAATGCCACCACAGTGCCTGCCACAGAGATGCCCATAAAGGGGCTATTTAAAGTGTATCTCATGTCTCCTAGGCGGGATTCACACGACAGGGTTTCCCGGCCGGGTGCCGGCCGTTCATAAATCGGCCGGCACCCGGCTGCATTGGGAACAATAGACCCCTAATGGGGCTATTCACACAACCGATTTTTTGACGGGTCGGAAAAACGGCCGTCAAAAAATGGGACATGCCCTATTTTCGGCCGGGTACCCGGCCGCCCGGCCCCCATTGAAGTCTATGGGGCCGGGTAATACACGGCCATCACCGGAATGTGTCCCGAGTGATGGCCGGGTCTACCGTCGCTCGCGCACTCTCTCCTCCTCCTCACAGTGCAGAGTGCATGTGAGGAGGAGGAGGAGTTGATGCCATTCAGACGAATGGCTACGCTGGAGATACTGTGTGGCAGGGCCGGGGTGTACAGCAGGTGGAAGGGAGCACTGTGCTGGCTCCCTTCCCCTGCGCAGGGGCGTAGCTAGGGGGGGGCAGGCGGGGCATGTGCCCCGGGCGCAGATCAGAGGGGGGGGCCAGCGCCACCGCCAGCGCCACCTCCTCCTGCACTATAATTGTACCTGTGTCGCAAGGACACAGGTACAATTATAAGCAATGAATGACCGGGCACGTTCCGTGCCCGGCCATTCAGCGCCTTTCCACGAATGAAGCAACTGGTACCTTTTGTACCAGTGAAGCTTCCGTCGATGAAAGGCGCTGACTGACTGACAGGGAAAGTCATCCTGCCCAGCCAATCAGCGCCTTTCATAGACGCTGCGTTCAACCCCCTGGAGACCTGCGCAGAAGAGAGCAGGTCTCCATGGCTGCCGGACGGCGTGGGAGCGGGAATAATGTGAGTTTGAATATTTTTTATGTTTCTTTTTTTTAATTGTAATAGAAGTGTGTGGCTGTATCTACGGGGGGGACTTTGTCTACAAGGGGGACTTTATCTACAAGAGGGACTTTATCTATGGGGGGGGTCTATCTACAGGGGGACTATATCTACAGGGCTGGGCTATATACAGGGGGACTATATCTACAGGGCTGGGCTATATACAGGGGGACTATATCTACATGGCTGGGCTATATACAGGGGGACTATATCTACAGGGCTGGGCTATATACAGGGGGACTATATCTACAGAGCTGGGCTATATACAGGGGGACTATATCTACAGGGCTGGGCTATATGCAGGGGGACTATATCTACAGGGCTGGGCTATATACAGGGGGACTATATCTACAGGGCTGGGCTATATACAGGGGAACTATATCTACAGGGCTGGGCTATATACAGGGGGACTATATCTACAGGGGGGCTATATACTGGAGTGGGCTGTCTATAGAGCACCATATACAGGGCTGGGCTATATACAGGGGGACTATATCTACAGGGCTGGGCTATATACAGGGGGACTATATCTACAGGGCTGGGCTATATACAGGGGGACTATATCTACAGGGCTGGGCTATATACAGGGGGACTATATCTACAGGGCTGGGCTATATACAGGGGGACTATATCTACAGGGGGCTATATACTGGAGTGGGCTGTCTATAGAGCACCATATACAGGGGGGGCTATATAGTATATAGCCCCCTGTAGATATAGCCCACCCCTGTATATGGTGCTCCATAGATAGCCCACCTCTGTAGATATAGTTGCCCTGTATATAGCCCAGCCCTGTAGATATAGCCCACCCCTGTAGATATAGCCCACCCCTGTAGATATAGTCCCCCTGTAGATATAGCCCACCCCTGTAGATATAGCCCCCCTGTATATAGCCCACCCCTGTATATAGCCCCCCTCTGTAGATATAGCCCCCCTGTGTATAGCCCACCCCTGTAGATATAGCCCCTCTGTGTATAGCCCAGCCCTGTAGATATGGTCCCCCTGTAGATATGGTCCCCCTGTAGATATGGTCCCCCTGTAGATATGGTCTCCCTGTAGATATGGCCCACCCCTGTATATAGTCCCCCTGTAGATATAGCCCACCCCTGTATATAGTATCCCACAAATAGCTCCCCCTATAGTGCTCCACAGAAAGCCCACCCCTGTATATAGCCCCCTTGTACATATAGTCCACCCCTGTATATAGTGCTCCACAGATAGCCCACCCTTGTATATAGTATATACAGGGGTGGGCTATCTGTGGAGCACTATATACAGGGGTGGACTATCTAGTGGAGCACTATATGCAGGGGTGGGCTATATACAGGGGTGGGCTATCTGTGAAACACTATATACAGGGGTGGACTATATGTGGAGCACTATATACAGGGGTGGGCTATATCTACAGGGGGGCTACATACATGGTTGGGCTATCTGTAGAGCTCTATATACAGGGGTGGGCTATATCTACAGGGGGCTATATACAGGGGTGGGCTATCTGTAGAGCACTATATGGGGAGTTATTTGTGGGACACTATATACAGGGGTGGTCTATATGGGGGCATTATCTACAGGGGCTCTATGGCAGGCACTATCTAGAAGGGGCACAGTGTGTGTGTGGGATACGGTGTATGGTGCTATTATAATTAGAGGTGCAGTGTATGGCGCTATTATATTTAGGGGCATAGTGTGTGGTATAATGATAACTTTATCTTTATTTATAGGTGTAGAAATGTAGGAAAAGTGAGAAGCTGAAGACATGTGAGCGGCAAACTGCAGAAATGGGCTGTGACTGGGAGAAGTCATCATAGAGGTCTGGACCGGATGGAGAAAAAGAACTAGAATCTGAGACGTCACCGGTGAGTCACTTAATGTAAATGTTTATTCTGCCTCTAATCAGTAATGTAGTCACTGTATGATCTGCAGCGAGATTATGGGTGGTATGATTATGATAGGATTTATTTTTTGTGAAACGGCATCTCCCAGCATATCCTTACCATTGTTCGGGCCATGCTGGGAGCTGTAGTTTTACGCCGTACACACCTATACAACAGGGGTTGCACTAAATTGAGCTGTATTTGTGCTGGTGTTGTATATACAGTGAAGGAAATAAGTATTTGATCCCTTGCTGATTTTGTAAGTTTGCTCACTGTCAAAGTCATGAACAGTCTAGAATTTTTAGGCTAGGTTAATTTTACCAGTGAGAGATAGATTATATATATAAAAAAAAAAAAAAGAAAATCACATGGTCAAAATTATATATATTTATTTGCATTATGCACAGAGAAATAAGTATTTGATCCCCTACCAACCATTAAGAGTTACACGCTCCAAATCAATTTGGTGCCTGCATTAAAGACAGCTGTCTTAAATGGTCACCTGTATAAAAGACTCCTGTCCACAGACTCAATTAATCAGTCTGACTCTAACCTCTACAACATGGGCAAGACCAAAGAGCTTTCTAAGGATGTCAGGGACAAGATCATAGACCTGCACAAGGCTGGAATTGGCTACAAAACCATAAGTAAGACGCTGGGTGAGAAGGAGACAACTGTTGGTGCAATAGTAAGAAAATGGAAGACATACAAAATGACTGTCAATCGACATCGATCTGGGGCTCCATGCAAAATCTCACCTCATGGGGTATCCTTGATCCTGAGGAACTGAAGTGAAACAAAAAAAGAAAAAAAAAAAAAAAAGAACACGGCGCCAAACTTGCTGTATCAATATATAATGCGCGGAGAAAAAACAATATATGCTCACCTCCAAGGTTGTAAATTACCGGCATGTAATTCGTGATAGAGAAGCTGCTGCCAATCCCAACGCAAACTCCCAAGGGGTTGCCAAAATGGTAGAAATACAGGAAGAAAAAACGTTTTTTCTTCTTGATCCTGAGGAAGGTGAGAGCTCAGCTGAAAACTACATGGGGAGAACTTGTTAATGATCTCAAGGCAGCTGGGACCACAGTCACCAAGAAAACCATTGGTAACTGTAAAGGATCTGCCAGGCACAGCTTCGGGGTTAACTCCCTTAATTAATCAGTCAGCACCTGAATCTACATCCCTGAGACTGACTCCAGCTTCCACCACTCAGGCTGGCAGGCTTAGGAGCGGGAGAGCCTATCGCAACCTGGCCAGACTCAGCTAGCTCCCGCCCTCGGTCTATTTAAGCCTGCCTTTCCTGTTCCTCCAGTGCTTGTGATTCTTTTTCGTGTGGTTTCATGGCCCAGCTACAGCTCCTTCTATTTTGTTCCTGCTCCATACAGACCCTGGCTTACTGACTACTCTTCTGCTCTTCGTTTGGTACCTCGCACACTCCTGGCTTGACTCGGCTCATTCACCACTCTGGTTGCTCACGGTGTTGCCGTGGGCAACTGCCCCTTTCCCTTGCTTGTATTCCCTTGTATGTTTGTCGTGTTTGTCGTGCACTTACTGAGTGCAGGGACCGCTGCCCAGTTGTACCCCGTCGCCTAGGGCGGGTCGTTGCAAGTAGGCAGGGACAGAGTGGCGGGTAGATTAGGGCTCACTTGTCCGTTTCCCTACCCCCCGGTCATTACATAATCACAAGCCCATACCTAGTCTACCCTGGTCCCTGACACCACTATGGACCACCGTGAGACCCTGGCTCAGCAAATGCAGGGTCTCTCCCTACAGGTCCAGGCCCTGGCTCAGAGGGTCAACCAGCCTGATGCTACCTTGGTAGTTCCCCCCACCGCACCTCTTGAACCCCACCTCAAGTTGCCCGACCGGTTCTCAGGGGACCGGAGGGCTTTTCTCTCCTTTCGGGAGAGTTGTAGGCTTTACTTTCGTTTAAAGCCTCATTCCTCAGGTTCTGAGAGCCAGCGGGTGGGTATAATTATGTCCCGGCTCCAGGAAGGGCCCCAAGAGTGGGCCTTCTCCTTGGCTCCTGATGCCCCTGAACTTTCCTCCGTTGATTGTTTCTTTTCTGCTCTCGGACTCATCTATGACGAGACTGACAGGACTGCCTTTGCCGAGAGTCAGCTGGTGACCTTACGTCAGGGTAAGAGACCTGTTGAGGAGTATTGCTCTGACTTTAGGAAGTGGTGCGTAGCTTCTCGGTGGAATGACCCTGCCTTAAGGTGCCAGTTTAGGTTGGGTCTGTCGAATGTCCTGAAAGACCTGCTAGTTAGCTATCCCTCTTCTGACTCCCTAGACCAGGCTATGGCTTTAGCGGTACGACTTGACCGACGTTTCAGGGAACGACAACATGAACGTTTATGTGTTTTCTCCTCCGACTCCCCCATGATGCCTCCCGAAGTTCCGTTGCTTCGTTCCTCCCCGAAAGACTCAGAGATACCTATGCAACTCGGGGCCTCCGTGTCCCCCCAACAACGTAGAGAATTCCGCAGGAAGAATAGTCTCTGCTTCTACTGTGGGGATGACAAGCATCAAGTGAACAACTGTCCTAAGCGTAAGAATGCAGCCAGAGAACTTCCGCGCCTAAGTGATCATCGGGGAGGTCACTTGGGCGCACAGGTATTTCCAGTAAATAGGAAACGTACTAAGATCTTGCTTCCCTTTCAGGTCTCTTTTGGTGGTAGGTCTGCTACCGGCAGTGCCTTCGTGGATTCAGGGTCCTCTACTAATATTATGTCTGTGGAATTTGCTATGTCTCTTGCTATGCCTCTGATTGATTTGCCTAAACCTGTCCTGGTAGTGGGTATCGACTCCACTCCTCTTGCTAATGGTTATTTTACACAGCATACCCCTGTTTTTGAACTCCTTGTTGGCTCCATGCATTTGGAGCAATGCTCTGTACTTTTGATGCAGGGATTATCGTACGATTTGGTTCTAGGCCTTCCCTGGTTGCAGTTGCATAATCCCACGTTTGACTGGAATACTGGGGAGCTAACCAAATGGGGTAATGAATGTTGTACGTCATGTTTTTCTGTTAATTCTATTTCTCCCCCTGAGGAGGCGAATACGCTACCCGAGTTTGTTCAGGACTTCGCTGATGTTTTCTCTAGGGAGGCCTCCGAAGTGTTACCTCCTCATAGAGAATACGATTGCGCTATCGAATTGGTACCAGGAGCTAAGCTTCCTAAGGGTAGGATATTTACAGGCGTTACAGTGTTTTTTGGGGTTCGCTAATTATTACAGGAGATTTATTGCTAACTTCTCGGTCATTGCTAAGCCTCTTACGGACCTCACTCGCAAAGGTGCTGATCTCCTCCACTGGCCTCCTGAGGCTGTCCAGGCTTTTGAGGTCCTTAAGAAGTGCTTTATCTCGGCCCCGGTGCTGGTTCAGCCCAACCAAATGGAGCCATTTATCGTGGAAGTTGACGCATCTGAGGTGGTAGTGGGGGCTGTCTTGTCCCAGGGTACCAGCTCCCTCACCCATCTCCGCCCCTGTGCCTACTTCTCCAGGAAGTTTTCGCCAACTGAGAGTAACTATGATATTGGCAACCGCGAACTCTTAGCCATTAAATGGGCATTTGAAGAGTGGCGCCACTTCCTGGAGGGGGCTAGACACCAGGTAACGGTCCTTACCGACCACAAGAATCTGGTTTTCCTAGAATCTGCCCGGAGGCTAAACCCGAGACAAGCTCGATGGGCGTTATTTTTTACCAGATTCAATTTTTTGGTTACCTATAGGGCTGGGTCTAAAAATATTAAGGCTGATGCACTGTCGCGTAGCTTCATGGCCAGCCCTCCTTCGGAGGAAGATCCTGCTTGTATTTTGCCTCCAGGTATAATCATTTCCTCGATCGATTCTGATTTAGTCTCTGAAATTGCTGCTGATCAAGGTTCAGCTACCGGGAACCTTCCTGAGAACAAGCTGTTTGTTCCCCTTCAATTCCGGCTAAGGGTACTTAGGGAAAATCATGACTCCGCACTATCTGGTCATCCAGGCATCCTGGGTACCAAGCACCTCATTGCCAGAAATTATTGGTGGCCTGGGTTGCCTAAAGATGTTAAGGCCTACGTCGCCGCTTGTGAGGTTTGTGCTAGGTCCAAGACTCCCAGGTCCCGACCAGCGGACTTACTGCGTTCGTTGCCCATTCCCCAGAGACCTTGGACACATATCTCCATGGATTTTATCACCGATTTGCCTCCATCCCAAGGCAAGTCGGTGGTGTGGGTGGTGGTAGACCGCTTCAGTAAGATGTGCCACTTTGTGCCCCTCAAGAAACTACCCAACGCCAAGACGTTGGCTACCTTGTTTGTCAAACACATCCTGCGTCTCCATGGGGTCCCTGTCAATATTGTTTCGGACAGAGGGGTACAATTTGTTTCATTGTTTTGGAGAGCCTTCTGTATGAAGTTGGGGATTGATCTGTCCTTCTCCTCTGCCTTCCATCCTGAAACCAATGGCCTAACGGAGAGGACTAATCAATCTCTAGAACAATACTTAAGGTGTTTTGTCTCTGACTGTCAATATGATTGGGTCTCATTCATTCCCCTTGCCGAATTTTCCCTTAATAACCGGGTCAGTAACTCGTCAGGGGTCTCTCCCTTTTTCTGTAATTTTGGGTTTAATCCACGGTTCTCCTCCGTTTCACCTGGTAGTTCCAACAATCCCGAGGTAGAGGTCGTTCATCGGGAACTGTGCACAGTCTGGGCCCAGGTTCAGAAGAACCTAGAGGCGTCCCAGAGCGTACAAAAAACTCAGGCTGATAGAAAACGTTTTGCTAACCCCCTGTTTATGGTCGGGGATCTGGTGTGGTTGTCGTCTAGGAACTTGCGTCTCAAGGTTCCGTCCAAGAAGTTTGCTCCCCGGTTTATTGGGCCGTATAAGGTCATTGAGGTCCTCAATCCTGTCTCCTTCCGGCTGGAGTTACCCCCGTCTTTTCGTATACACGACGTGTTTCATGCCTCCCTCCTTAAACGCTGCTCCCCGTCCTTGGCTCCCTCGAGGAGACCTCCTGTTCCCGTCCTCACCCCTGAGGGGGTGGAATTCGAGGTGGCCAGGATTGTGGACAGCAAGATGGTCCAAGGCTCCCTCCAGTACCTGGTCCATTGGAGAGGTTACGGGCCCGAGGAGAGGACTTGGGTACCCGCCCGGGATGTTCACTCTGGGGTATTGGTCAGGAGGTTCCACCTGCGTTTCCCCAGTAAGCCAGGTCCACTTAGAAAGGGTCCGGTGGCCCCTCATAAAAGGGGCGGTACTGTAAAGGATCTGCCAGGCACAGCTTCAGGGTTAACTCCCTTAATTAATCAGTCAGCACCTGAATCTACATCCCTGAGACTGACTCCAGCTTCCACCACTCAGGCTGGCAGGCTGAGGAGCGGGAGAGCCTATCGCAACCTGGCCAGACTCAGCTAGCTCCCGCCCTCGGTCTATTTAAGCCTGCCTTTCCTGTTCCTCCAGTGCTTGTGATTCTTTTTCCTGTGGTTTCCTGGCCCAGCTACAGCTCCTTCTATTTTGTTCCTGCTCCATACAGACCCTGGCTTACTGACTACTCTTCTGCTCTTCGTTTGGTACCTCGCACACTCCTGGCTTGACTCGGCTCGTTCACCACTCTGGTTGCTCACGGTGTTGCCGTGGGCAACTGCCCCTTTCCCTTGCTTGTATTCCCTTGTATGTTTGTCGTGTTTGTCGTGCACTTACTGAGTGCAGGGACCGCCGCCCAGTTGTACCCCATCGCCTAGGGCGGGTCGTTGCAAGTAGGCAGGGACAGAGTGGCGGGTAGATTAGGGCTCACTTGTCCGTTTCCCTACCCCCCGGTCATTACAGTAACACATTACGCCGTAATGGATTAAAATCCTGCAGTGCCCGCAAGGTACCCCTGCTCAAGAAGACACATGTACAGGCCCGTCTGAAGTTTGCAAATGAACATCTGGATGATTCTGAGAGTGATTGGGAGAAGGTGCTGTGGTCAGATGAGACTAAAATTGTGCTCTTTGGCATTAACTCAACTCGCCGTGTTTGGAGTAAGAGAAATGCTGCCTATGACCCAAAGAACACCGTCCCCACTGTCAAGCATGGAGGTGGAAACATTATGTTTTGGGGGTGTTTCTCTGCTAAGGGCACAGGACTACTTCACCGCATCAATGGGAGAATGGATGGAGCCATGTACCGTCAAATCCTGAGTGACAACCTCCTTCCCTCCACCAGGACATTAAAAATGGCTCGTGGCTGGGTCTTCCAGCACGACAATGACCCGAAACATACAGCCAAGGCAACAAAGGAGTGGCTCAAAAAGAAGCACATTAAGGTCATGGAGTGGCTTAGCCAGTCTCCAGACCTTAATCCCATCGAAAACTTATGGAGGGAGCTGAAGATCCGAGTTGCCAAGCGACAGCCTCGAAATCTTAATGATTTACAGATGATCTGCAAAGAGGAGTGGGCCAAAATTCCATCTAACATTTGTGCAAACCTCATCATCAACTACAAAAAAAAAGTCTGACTGCTGTGCTTGCCAACAAGGGTTTTGCCACCAAGTATTAAGTCTTGTTTGCCAAAGGGATCAAATACTTATTTCTCTGTGCACAATGCAAATAAATATATATAATTTTGATAATGTGATTTTCAGTTTTTTTTTTTTTATATCATCTATCTCTCACTGGTAAAATTAACCAAGCCTAAAAATTCTAGACTGTTCATGTCATTTGACAGTGGGCAAACTTACAAAATCAGCAAGGGATCAAATACTTATTTCCTTCACTGTATGTACTGAGCTTGGTTCTGGTGTTGTGTGTAGAACCATATTGCTTGTAAAATGTACAAATATTTTTATGCTCGCGTTACATAAAAAGAAATGACACGTCGATTGGTAGAGAAAACAAACATGGTGAGGGGGAAGGAGATGTCGGAAAAGAGGATGGGGGCGCCAAACTGAATCTTTGCCCCGGGTGCTGGAGAACCTAGCTACGCCTCTGCCCTGCTTGTTACGGTTCCCGACCGCTGGTTGTGTTTTTACGGCTAGCGGTCAGGGTCCTTAAAACCCGAGCCATAGACTTTTTACGGCTCGGGTTTTAACTTGCTGCCCGCACGATCGGGCAGCTGAATGTCGGGTCTCCGGCTGTCAGTGACTGCCGGGGACCCTGAGGAGAGGATAGAAGCAGCTTTCGCTGCTAATGTCTTCTCTGATCACTTGTACACAGCGCTCAATGAGCGCTGTGTTTAGGAATAGAGACAGCAGCAGCGGCGCTGTCTCTATTCCTCCCGGTGATCATGTGACTGGTCACATGATCGCCGGGTGCCATTAGTGACAGACTGCTGCTGGGTCTTACTAGACCCAGCACAGCCCAGTTAGTGACAATCGTCACTATGAGAGGGCTGATTTCCCCTGTAACTGGGGCTGCTGTGCAGCTCCAGTTACAGTGGAAAAACATGGTGTAAAAGAAAGAAAAAAAAAATTAAAAGTTCCAAAAAGGTATTTTTTGACCTTTGAGGGACAGACCATAATAATAAAAAAATAAGTAAAGTGCAAAAAATTAATCCGATTAAAAAACGGTCAGGGAAAAAACCGGATGCAAATCGGGTCCAAATCGGCCAGTAAAAACGGCAACACGGCCCGGAACGGAATCGGAAAACAGATGCAAACCGGATGCAAACCTGCCGGGTAAATCGGCCAAAAACGGCCGACACTCGGTCCCTGTCGTGTGAATGAGGCCTTATAGTGTTCAGTTGTTTTCTGATACACAAACAATTATTTATTGGAGTATGATCTTAAACCAAAGATGCGGGGACATCTAAATATGAAATTTCAGCTGCTTATAACAGATATGGCTGCAGTCACAGTCTGTAGATATGGGGGCAGATACACAGCTCGCATCTATAGGCGCTTTAGGCAAGTTGTTCACAATCCTTAACAGTCACATTTAGTTGGTTATCGGGTTGGCACGATGCCTCAGTGTCCATCAAGGAAAGGGCAAGTTAGGCATCGCCATTGGCAGCCACTCAGGCACGGCTTTTGTACTCAGGTATTTCTTTCAGCAGCATAACATTCCCCTTTCTGATTATTTGATGTCTGTCCTTTGTTAGACTGAGTTCACACAGGATGGAATTCTGGATGAAAAACTGCACCAAACCCTGTTGCAGTTTTTCGCCCGGAATGTCTGCTGCGGAAAACTGCAGCACCCGGGCCTCCTGGGATGATGTCTCATCCCAGGATACCGCTGCAGCCTGTGATTGGCTGCAGCGGCGGTCACCTGGGATGAAGCGTCCTCCCACTAGGCCGACGTTCTGACATCACCGAGGTTGGCTTCCTGGGATGACGATTAATCCCATGTGATCGCCGCTACAGCCTGTGATTGGCTGCAGCAGTCACATGGGATGAATCGTCATCCCAGGAGGCCGTGCTGGAGGGAGGAACACAGACATATGGGTGAGTATCAGTCTTTTTTTTTTCTGAGTAGTGTTTTTTGCGACGGGATCGCTCCAAAAAAACGCAACAACTGTTATTTGTTGCGGGATTTAGCTCCTCATTGAATTCAATGGGGAATTCCTGCAACCAATAAGCTGCTTTTACGCAAATACAGTTGACATGCTGCAGAAGAAATTTCCGCAGCACAGGTCAATTTCTGAGCATTTTTTCTGCTCAGTTATTAAGCAGCATGTGGATGAGATTTGTTTTTTCTCACCCACTTTGCTGCTACTGTATTTGCTGCAGATTTTCCACAACAAATTCTGTTGCGTAAAATCTGCAGTATTTACGCAACATGGGAACTGGCCCTTAATGGAAAGGTTCAGATATCTCAGGATACTTCATGACATCTTTTTCAGTTGGGAAGTTTCATCCAATTTGATCACAGGCTTCAGGAACATGGTAGCTGCACATGCAGAAACTGTAGACACATGAGAGACTACCAACTGACAGGGTAACCAGAAGACACACAAAGTAAAATTACAATTACATCCACAGACACACTCATATTCATCCCTCTTAGAGTGCTTGCCACAGAGATGTCTCCTAAATATCCTGCCCAAGATACTCCTCTAAATGCCAACCACAAAGAACCCCATACGATGCCTCAGGCTCAGCCTTAGATGCCCCCAGATTGCTTGCTACAGATGCCTGATACAGTGCTTAAGGTTACACACAGAGTGCCTAAGAAAGTTGTCCACCAGATTTCAGCCTACACTTACCGTCTCCGATTGGCTGGACCTCTTTGTCTGAGATGCATTATGCATGACATCATCATCCCCATATGATGCACTGCAGCTACACCGTTTGACCTATGATTAAAGTGTCACTGCATGGTGCTTGATTTAGTGAGGTCCACACATGGTAACAGCAGGAGATGGGGGGTGCTCCATAAACATCTACTTCAAATTGCACTGCATATGTTCAGAACAATTGCCTTTACACAGCCCTAAGAAGGATACAAATTTACAGTGGTACTATCTACAGAGGGCACTGTATGTGGTGCTATCTTCAGGGCACACTATCTACAGGGAGAACTGTGTGGGACACTATCTACAGGGGCACAGTTTGTGTGATTTTTTTTTTTACCAGGGTCACTGTATGGCAATGTCTACAGGGGGCACTATGTGTGACACTATCTACAGGGGCAATGTCTACAGGGGGTACTATCTACAGGGAACACTATCTACAAGGAGCACTGTGTGTGACATTATCTACAGGTGGAGGTGTAATACTTTCTCCAGAGGGCACAGCGTTTTTGTGGCGATTTATTATTAAGGAGCACAGTGTGTGACACGATTGTACTCGGGGCACAGTGTGTGGTGGTATATTCAGTGGTGCAGTGTGTGGCTGCAGTGTAAGGATTTTGAGTTAGTTTGTTGGTGCAGGGCTGAAAACACCTCAAAAATTAATCATGGCCATGAGAAGTCGTCATTGAAGTCTGAACCGGATGGAGAAGAAAAGAAAAGAGAATGACGTCAGTCACAGAAGACATTACCTGTGAGTCACTTAATATAAATGTTTATTCTGCCACTGACTGTGTCGGATCACTACTGTATTTACTGTATAATTATAAGCAAGATAATAGGTTGTAGCATGCTTTTTGTGAAACTCCCATGATTTCCTTACCATTGTTCAGGTCATGCAAGAAGTTGTGGTTCCACAGCACACAAATTTATATGGCAGGGGGCTAATCTGACTTTGCAAATATTCTCTGTATTTGTGCTTGTATTTTATATATAGAAACTGAGCTTGGTTTTGGTGCTGTATTTATTTACGTAGCTTGGTTCTGGGGCTGTATGTACGTACTTGCCTTTCGGTTCTGCGGCTGTATTTATGTACAGAGCTTTGTTCTGGTGCTGTATATATGTACTCAGCTTGGTTTTGTTGCTGTATTTATATACTGAGCTTTGCTCTGGTACTGTATTTATGTACTGAGATTGGTTCTGGTGTTGTATTTATAGACTGAGCTTGGTTCTGGGGCTGTATCTATGTACTGAGCTTGGTTTTTATGCTCTATATATGTACAGAGCTTGGTTCTGGTGTTGTATATATGTACTTAGCTTGGTTTTGGTGCTGTATTTATATTGTGAGCTTTGTTCTGGTACTGTATTTGTGTACTGAGCTTGATTATGGTGCTGTATATATGTACTGAGATTTATCCCAGAATCTGTATTTATGTATTGAGCTTGTGTCTGGTGCTGTATTTATTTTTGTGCCCTTGTTCTGGGACTGTATGAATGTACTGAGCTTGGTTTTGGTGCTCTACATATGTACTGAACTTTGTTCTGGTGCTCTACAATTGTACTGAGCTTTGTTCTGGTGCTGTATTTATGTCCTGAGCTTTATTCTGGTGCCGTATATATGTACAGAGCTTTGTTCCGGTGCTGTATATATGTACTGAGCTTGGTTTGTGCACTGTATTTATGTCCTGAACTTTGTTCTGGTGCTGTATATATGTAATGAGCTTTGTTCTGGTGCTGTATATATGTACTGAGCTTTGTTCTGGTGTTGTATTTATGTACTGAGCTTGTTTCTGGAGTTGTATCTATGTACTGAGCTTGGTTTTGGTGATGTATTTATATACTTAGCTTGGTTCTGGTGTTGTATATATGTACTGAGATTGGTCCTGGTGCTGTATCTAAGTATTGAGCTTGGTTCTGGTGCTGTATTTATTTATGTACCTTGGTTCTAGTGCTGTATTTATATACTGAGCTTGGTCCTGGGGCTGTATGTTAGTACTGAGCTTGATTTTGGTGCTCTATATATATATATATATACTGAGCTATGTTCTGGTGCTGTATATATGTGCTAAGCTTGGTTTTGGTGCTGTATTTATACACTGAGCTTGGTTATGGCGCTGTATTTATGTACTGAGCTCTGTTCTGGTGCTGTATGTATGTACTGAGCTCTGTTCTGGTGCTGTAAATATGTACTGAGCTCGGTTCTGGTGCTGTATATATGTATGAGCTTTGTCCTGGTACTGTATTTATTTACTAAGCTTGGTACTGTTGCCGTGTATACGTTCTGAGCTTTGTTTTGGTTCTGTATATATGTACTGAGCTTTGTTCTGGTGCTGTATATATGTACTGAGCTTGGTTCTGGTACTGTATTTATTTATGGACCTTGGTTCTGTTGCTGTGTATATATGTGCTGAGCTTAATTCTGGTGCTGTATAAATGTATTGAAATTGGTTCTGCATATATTGACTGAGCTTGGTTCTGCTGCTGTATATATGTACTGAGCTTGGTCCTTGTACTGTATTTATTTACTTAGCTTGGGTCTGTTGCTGTTTAGATGTGCTGAGCTTAGTTCTGGGGCTGTATTTATGTACAGCATCTCAAGAACCCCCTGGGGGGGGGGGGGGGGGATAAAAATGCTTAACATAAAAAAATTGGCACTCTGTCCATTATTTAAAAAATAAGAGGTATGTATAAGACAGTGGCTGCATAATGGGATCACACAGACCTACAGTATATACAGAGACCTAAAGAGGCTTATATTATGTATCTAGAGATACGTTTATTTGGCCTCCATCGCAGGCACTTGCCATACTTGTGCCCCTACAGACAAAGATGAAGAATTCACAGGAGTTTGTGGAGGGCCCCTTGATAAGTTACGGATGTAGCCATCTTTAACTTGACTCTGATAACTTGCTGCAGGGAGATATCACACAACAAAAGCCATTTAAAAGTCATTGAAAAGTCAAGATAAGGGATCTAGCCCCTGTTTATTTAATGTATTAAAGTCAAGTTAAAGACGGCTACATCCGTAACTGCTCCATATTCTAGATACCCTTAGACTTATCAAAGATTTCTTCCACAGATGTGTAGTCCTATGGAGCTGCCGGACACAATAGCCGGACACAGACCCCGGAAGTCCCATGCTTCTTATGGAGCACTTCAGGGGACTTTAGGTCCCCCGTTCTCATCGATGGGGGTCCCCGCGGACGGACCCCCAGCAATTACACACATATCCCCTATCCTGTAGATAGGGGATACATGTGTTTTGTGGGACAACACCTTTAAGCAGGAGAACTGCATGTGTACAGGCATGAGTCCTCTCTCCTCTCACACCGAGCTTTGTGCCCCTGCTCTGTGTACTATGATAATCCAGTAAGACCGAAAGCTCTAATAACTTTTATACATCCAGCAGACATTGCTTTGTGATCTTTGAATACATTATTGATTTATGGAAAACAAATTTAAATGATAGGTATGCCTAAAAAGTACAGTAAAGTAGCTTTTATATAATAATATTGGTCAATGTCCTTTTGGTTATCAAGATGTGAAGATTTAAAAGCAGCTTCCAGTTTCCACATTGCTGGTAAGTTAAGAATAAACTGAATACATTGAATAACAATAGATGGCAAAATAAAATGATAAACCTGTATTTCAGGGTACAGCAGGATAACAATTTCAGAATCTGCACTAATCCTTGAAATATTTGGAGATTGTTGCGACTAAGTTTATTTTTATTATAAGAGAATATTTCTACATCTTTTCCTCTCACCTGTCATATGCTCAGCACTGACCTTGCATGACAAACCACCTACTGGTTTTCCAGTGCACTTTTACTAACATATCTATTTTGATATATCAGTCTGTCTCTGTGGACTTGTACTTGTCAGAAAAGTGCATCTCCTACTCACATCTAAATAATACGATACCTGCTGTAAGGTATTATTTAGACCTCAGTTGGTGATATGAAGAGGCAAGTAATGTGTCAATACACCAGGAAACATCCTATTTCATAGCAGCTGTGAAAAACAAATTTAATTTAGAAATATGCCAAAGAACTCAAATGTCTGCAATGTATTTTACTGTATTATAGTAAAGTGTTAACTGCAGAGATATACATCCTATTAAATTGCCCATAGACTGTAAGGTAACTTCGACCATCCTCCTATGATATAGTGGTCAGCCTTTGTGTACAAAATGGGCACTGTATTTGTGTGTATAGTAATGGAATACCTCCCAATAATCCAATATTTTTGAGGGATAGTCCCACAAACAGGTCACAAATCGGGCGGTGCCTTTGCAAGTTTGCATAAAAGTGGGCGTTCTAGTGGTGGTTTGTAAGCATTTTCAGATAAAAATGGGCCAGGTCCCCGCGGATGGGGATGCAAATGTGGGGAGGTAAAGTAATGGTAATACAAATGTTTTTAAAAAGATGTAACAACTAGATTCTACTGAATTGTAAGAGAAAAAGGGCAAAGGAACTAAATGGACTCATCAAAGCAACTAGAGTACAGTACAAATAGTACGGTGCCACCAGGGAAATGTATACTAGAAACGGAAACAACAGAAAAACACCTAGAGAACAGAGGCACTCGACTATTGGGTTATAAAAATATCAACATTTATTAATACAAATATAAAAATGAATTTGATCAAAAAACAGCATTAAAGCTGATCCTATATCACAGTGAGGACATCACAAACCCGGCCGGGAGAAAACAATTAGCCAAAAAATGAGTAGTGCTTATGAATGCAGGAATAGTATGACATGAGATTACAAATACATAATGCATGAACCTCATACAATAATATACAAATTAATACTCAAGGAGTGAAAAATAGTTCAATATTACTGAAGCAACTAGAAAATGCTCTAAAGCAAAATATACATTAATACAGACAAATAATTAGCCACAACATGGCGTGACACTACAGTATATATTGGCATGCAATATAGCTGACATGGAACCTGACCTAGTATTAGAGCAAAGAAGCAGAAATGTTGGCAATGAATCAAAAGTAGATGACAATAACAAGCCAAGGCAAAAGTAGGTAGGTGGTCATATTAGACAACAAAAGGGATATAGGTTTTGGCCATATTGTGCCATAGAGACCTACCATAGGTAGATGCACCACATATACTCCAAATGAATAATATGTCCAGGAAAATAAATGGCAATATTAACCGCTAAAAGGTTATCGAAAATCTGTGAGACATAGTGGAGTAAAGAAAAAACAGTTACTCATCAGCCAATGGTGCACCTCAGCCAAGGTGGATGGACTTAGTCGGCCACAAATTGCGGGCATAGCAAGCTTAATAAAGTTGGTCTTGAGTAGGGTAAATCCCTATCCCTCTGGTGTGTGGATTTGCAGAAAGAGCTACAACAGCGGCAAGCAGCGTGGCTCCCCACTGTAGAGGATTATAGGGCACTGGAACAAGAGTATAGGAACAAGGCTTAGTTGAGCAGTATACGATCTCCGTGATCTCCTTTATCTCCACTGTCAGGTTTCAGGCGTTGTACTGTATGAGTAGTGTCACTGGCTAAAACGGCGTGCAAAGTGGCGTGCAGAACGACCTGCTCACAAACGTGGCTGAACACGCCTGATCCCAGGCTTGTGACGTCAAAACAATAAGTCATTTGTATATTATTGTATGAGGTTCATGCAATATGTATTAGTAATCTATTCCTGCACTCAAGTGCACTACTCATTTTTTGGCTAATTGCTTTCACCGAGCCGGGTTTGTGATGTCCTCACTGTGATACAGGATCCCCTTTAATGCTATTTGTTTTTTATCAAACAAACCCAAGAGTTGAGTGATTCTACTGAATTGTACTTACAACACCAGGGGTGAAGGTGTGGATTTTACTTATACCCAGAATACAGTAAAATCGGATATACAGTATGTCAACCAGAAAAATAAAAATTTAAATTAAATCTAATCCATTTCCTTGTGACACAGTACAATAATATAACTCAACCATCTGAATGATACCTTAGTCTGAAAATTCATTAGGCATAAATAAAAGTGTAGCTCTAGTGAGAAATAGAAACTTCATAGTGGTCTTAGAGCCTCATGTGCAGTAACTATGTTGATTTTGTATTATTTTAAAGAACAGCCATTTGTGCCCCTTCTTCCCAATTCACTAAAAGGTTGTTGTTGCTGTTTTTGTTGTTGTTGAGTTATTGATACCGGTACAGTGAAGCTGCAGCCGGTCACCGGTCACTGTTTCTACAAAACTGCTAGCCCACATTACACTTGACACTCCACACTACTACCCTCATCCAATTTAGTACACTACTACACACTGTTTGAATCAGTGCAGTGGCTGCTGTAATCAGATGACTCAATTGGCTACCAATTCCATTTACAGATACACATACAGATTTAAATTTCACGTTTTTTTCAGCTATCTTTCCAACTTTACCACAAATGAATGGAGTTTGCAGCCTGCCAGTGAGTTAATCTAATAATAAAATAGAGCACTAATTTTAGATTAGAAACTTGAATTTGCACACTGAGGGTCAAATCCTAAAATGATTTTACTGGGTCACTGAAGAACGGTTTTAAAATATTTATATTATTATGTAATTTTTTCAATTAAATACTATTAGATGTTCCTAGTTTATTCTACCTAAATTAGACTAATTTTCAATAAGTATTAGATTGTATGTCTGATTGGTGGAAAATCTTCATGAGTTTATTATTAATTGGGGTTCACACAAGTTTTTCCAAGCAACTATGAATTTTTAACAATTGTCTATGCCTTTAAACTGATACTAAACCTCTAGTCTCAATTATCTCTATATACTCTGCGTTTTAAGGTTAGCTCTTGGTCTCTAGGAGCAGTCACTCAGGCTGGGAAGGGGCTGACTGCAATGTTCGTAATGGAACTAGTATTGGAAGTTCCCAAAAAATCCTTATCTTCATGATTTCTATTTTCTGTACTGATGTAATGCTTCTAGGCCTTACAGATATTCAGGTACTCCGCTGGACAAAGCGGCGTACACAGCGACCTGCACACTAACATGGCTGTGTGCATGGCTAGAAGGACCTAAGTGGAAATTTACTCAGCGGAGCAAGTTGTATCCCATAACAAGCGGTCACACAGAATCGAAATATAGAATTATAGTTAGGGTCAAGTTAGCAACAGTGGGCAGCATGGTACTAAGACAAAGCAGAGTGAGTCCAGGCGTGAGGTTGGCAAGAATCAGTCATTCAGAGCACAAAGGGACAAGACTAGAGTAGGGTCAAAAAATTGAAGGACAAATATCTGGAATAGGAATACACACAGGGAACAAATAAGAATGCTATCACTTGTTCTGATACTTTGACTTCAGAATGCCCTTTGAATAAAGGCACCTGCAATTTTATCGGACAGGTGTTCTTATCATGTTTTATGCCCAGAGCAGCGGCCATGATTAGGCGTAATAGGCAGTCCTGGACCAGAATCATGTAAGTTCTTTAAGGCTAAGCACAATATCAATATGTAGGGAACACTGAAATATTTAAACTCATGAAACTGCAGAATTGTGAATGCAGCTCTGAATGACTCAGGATCAGTGCAGAGTGATATCTGATCTAAGATAACTTGTATCAAGGCACATTGTGCCAAATTACAGATTCAGCTCTGCCACATTTGTACTGTAAAGTGGTCTTTAAAGCTGAGCCTACCTTTTAATCTCCACATGTTCTTAACAAACACTGCTATTACTACTGTACAGAAAACACTAAAGAATTGGAAGAATTATGAGCTGTTCATATATTCATTTTTCATGTTAGTCATATTTTTTAATTTACTTTGCTTTTTTCCCCAAAAAAACATTGACTTAATTGCCTGGTGTGCAGCTTTACCTCAGAGTTCTGTTATCCATCCATCACCATAATAAAATATTGATTTTTCTCCCCTTCATCTCACATATTTATAAAAATCTAAAATTATTTGTATGTTCAATTACTTTTGGTCCTGCCTTCATTCTAGACCCGTGTCTTTTGATAAGTGAGTTATGGGGAAACATCATAAAGATTGATTTGTTCATGTTAAGGTACGCCAGTTATTCCTGACAGATTTGATATAAAAGATTATGCTTCAACATCAGATGCTTCTTTATGAACCCATTTGTAATAAATGACAGGACCAGGTGGCTTGCCCAGTCTGAAATTCTTTGCTCAAAGCCGTTTCTTACTCTTGCTGATAATTCATTAAAATAAGCATTTTTAATTTTATTTTTATTTTGTAAGAAAACATTATCCTTGTTAGAACAACAATTAGAAACATTATCAATTCTGTCAACTGTTCAGCAGCACCGATAATTAAAATCTGTTTTTTTCTTTAGACATGTAGCACCAAAATATTGCACAAAATAATACAACTAAATATAATTAAAAAAACAATATAATTAGACTTTTTGAAATGTACCAGTTATATTGTGGAGACTTCATCCAGCTCAAATGTTATTGAGGAAACACTTAACTGAATGGTCATATTGATGGTGGGAGTCCCACCCTGTACCAAAGCACCTAGGACTTGCACACGACCTGGTGGCTGTATCCTTCAGTTGCCTCTCTGGGTAATGGTGGCAGCCAACTACTACCTCACAGCCTATCCAAAATTAAGGCAAGTGCCCTCTGCCTTTACTTGTGCAAGGTTTCTAGTGACTGATATACTAAAATGGCATCTTGGGTCCTTGCCCTGACATAGGCGCAAACGCCACCGCTGGCATCAATGCCAAAAAATGCTCCATTGGAAGCACTTTTAAGGAAATATTGTTTATAGGGGAGAAATTGCTGGTGGGGCATATAAATCTTACATACAGAGCCTCATGGAATATGGAATCCCAGTGGCTCCGTAGGCCAATACATTGGGATGGTACTGTGTGCCCATGCCCTTAACCTACTATGTGTTCACATGTCACGGTCGAAAACACAATTTTACTGAGCTTTTTGCAACAAAACCCTATAAAACCACAAAATTGTTCCAAAAATCACAAATTGACAGTGAACATAGCCTAATAGCACTCCCCCTACTATATGCACAGCTTTCTTTCAGCACTGTAAAACTGATGATCTTGAACACGGCTTCTAAATCTTTTTCTACTGTGTCCTTACCGGCCAGAACAAAGTGATGCCGGAGACTCACCATTGGTCGTAGCCCATTTTCAAAAAATAACCTTCATTTATTTTAAAACTCTAAACTCAGCATATTAAGGCTATTTTAATGAACTATTTGCAAGGTTGCTTTATTAAGAACTGTTAAAAATTATGATATAACCACATTTTTTAAATTCGCCCATATACTTTTCCATGTTTTACCTTACTTTTAACGTTTTTGCCATTTTTGATACACAAACATGGTCCTGTTTTAATGGGAATGTGTTATGCTCCAATTCCTTTATTCCCAGGGAAAGAACCAACTGGATGGCACAATTTAACCGTTTGCAATGACTTTCGTTAGAGTGATCACCCTAACACTTAGGTGCCCCTTGCTAGTCCAGTGATTGATTTTATGTATAACGTCTAGTGGGAGTAGAGCCAATACAATAGAAAATAGCAGCAAAAAAGGGGAAAGATGGATCCAGCGTGGATGCGTTAAAAATGGAACGAGTTCCAAGTTTAATTAATCAAAATAATTCTAAAAAGAATAAGACTTGGTTGAAAGTGTAAGATCCTGGAGTGTGAGGAAAATATCCAGTGTAGAAAAAGCCTACACTGAATATTTTCCTCACACTCCAGGATCTTACACTTTCAACCAAGTCTTATTCTTTTTAGAATTATTTTGATTAATTAAACTTGGAACTCGTTCCATTTTTAACGCATCCACGCTGGATCCATCTTTCCCCTTTTTTGCTGCTATACACCATCGTGAACCGACACGAGGATCCGTGCGGGGTTATTCTAATGAACTAGCAATACAAGGTGAGCTGGAGGCTTTCTTCATTTCTTTGTTACAATAGAAAATAGTTGTAGGTACAGTTGCTATGGGCATGGACAAAAGTAAAGGTCACTCAAACTGTACCAGTTACTGTAGCACGGGAAGATGGGGATACAGAAGCGTGGTCAAACAGTCCTGCAGTTGGTAGCAGGGATTAAGCAGGTCCGCTTATGCACTATCGTTGGAGTATCACGAGATAGTATTTGTACGAGCCAAATTTACAGTAACGTGGTTCAGGGTATGTGGAGTCCAATAGAATTCTCAGGAAAGCTGGATCATGCACTCTCTGAATGCGCCACCTGGCATGCCTATAAACTCTGACTTAACACTCGTTACAGTGGCGGCAGGAGGGAGTAGAAGCTGGCGCTGAAGAAAGGCAAGGAAATAACATTATAGTATACTGTCATTTTAAATTTTATATAGTAAACTCTTTTAGGTCTTTTTAAATAAAATCTGAAAATATGTTTACTCGATTGAAATATCCTAATAGAAAAAAACGGTCTAAACGTATAAATAAAGACAATACTCGCTTGAACTTCTGCCAATGTAAATTGTATGCAACGCTTACAGCCTTCAACAGTCTGAATGAAGACTATTTACAATAAAATTAGAGGTTCTACTAAAGTACACTAACAAATGTCAAGACTCCGTGTGCACAGTCTGTAATTTGAAATGCTCTCACACTCGCTGCTTTTGTTATGTTTATAACACCTACTGTATTTAGATCCCCTAAATTAAATGTCAGCAACTCAAAGATACAAAAAAAAAACAAAGACAGTTGTATCCTGTATTGTTCCTCCGTTCCATTATTACAGAGTTTTTGAAAACATCTCTATTATATATTTCATTATATAGAACTTTTAAGAATTGTTATAACTAGTGGGTTTAAAAGGATGATACAAAAAATATAATCCGATATGATATGAGTACCTAAAACCTATATGCAGCACTTTGGACAATCCCTACTTGCTTGAAGGGTCCCTTGACAATAAGCAGATCACAAAGTCCCCCCCTCCTGGTAACCTCAGCGATTAGCTGTAATCTGTTGAGAAACCTGGCTTTAAGTGTTTAATTTCCCCTGCAGCACCACCACAGGAGAAATTAAGCATTACACAGTGTCCAAAAAAATCAGTGGGTTGTCTGTATAATGCATGACAGGTCCTCCAGTGAGAGAGAGAGAGATGCTCTTTGAAACAGCTCTCCAATGTGACCAAGAGATGAGAATCCTAAACAGAAGATTTCCCTCTATTAACTCAAGATTCCCTAATAAGGTATACAAAAATATATTTTTTTTTTTTTATAAGCTGGACAACCCCTTTAAACCCTGCTTCCTTGGTGGTCTGGGGTGGTGAATGGGGTTAATGTCAGCATCACTGTTGGTCTAGATTAATGGAGGGGTTAATGTCTGGAACCATGGTGGTCTAGGCTAGTGGAGGGTTTAATGCATTCTTCCCTGGTGGTCTGTTGTAGGGCAGGGGTCATTGCCTGGATTCCTGGCGTTCTAATGTAGTGGCGGGGTTAATACTTGATGTCCAGTTGTTATTCACCTGCCCATTTATCTCAAACTTAATGATAGAATGTGTGAGCTATATATTTAGGGCAATGATCTCCTTTCTGTGTTTTTAAAATTATATTCTTTTAATTGTACTTGCAGGTTTAAAAAATTGCATTATGATATGATATTTACATAGCAATGAAAATCTGAAAGTAGAAAAGTAGTATTCGAGAAAGGGCATAGACAAGTGGGTTAAAAAAAATTAAGTATCTCCTGCTTGATAAACATTTTAAAATTAAGCAGATCTTAAATCCTTCAAGTACCATATCAAAATATAATGCCCCTTTCTTTCTATAGAGAAGGCAGCTCCACAAAGTCTATGCTGCAGTCTGCTCAAATCTACTGACGTACCTTCGTCTTTAAATTCAGTGGAAATAGTTGTCCCAAAATTCAAACCAATAGTGACAACATGCAAAGAACCTTGGCTACAGCAAGAGCTTTAGAAGTTATGGCTTTCTATGCAGAAGTGGCTCCTTCAGGGTTGCCACATTGGATTCTTTCTGGAGGACCCGGCATGTCCATGCAGCACACAGACTGTACTTTCATTTCAATTGACACTGTGTGATGCTTCATTTGTGGCTTTTGAGCTTTCCCACAGATTACAGCTGATCGCTGGTGGTCCATTAACTTAAAGAGGCTCTGTCACCACATTATAAGTGGCCTATATTGTACATGACGTGATCGGCGCTGTAATGTAGATTACAGCAGTGTTTTTTTATTTATAAAAACGATAATTTTTGATAGAGTTATGACCTATATTAGCTTTATGCTAATGAGTTTCTCAATGGACAACTGGGCGTGTTTTACTATATGACCAAGTGGGCGTTGTGGAGAGAAGTGTATGATGCTGACCAATCAGTGACCAATCAGCGTCATACACTTCTCTCCATTCATTTATACAGCACATAGCGATATAGCTATATCACTATGTGCAGCCACATAAACACGCTATAACGTTACTGCAGTGTCCTGACAATGAATATACATTACCTCCTGCCATTTCTGTAGCGTCTGTGTGAGACTACAGCACAGCACAGCGAGATCTTGCTGTAAATGACAGCTTATAGTGTAATCTCGCGAGACTACACCTGCTATGCTGTAAATCACAGAGAAGTGCCAGGATTCTGAATAGACATCACGTCCTGGCTGGAGGTAATGTATATTCATTGTCATGACACTGCAGTAACGTTATAGTGTGTTTATGTGGCTGCACATAGCGATATAGCTATATCGCTATGTGCAGTATAAATGAAAGGAGAGAAGTGTATGACGCTGATTGGTCAGCGTCATACACTTCTCTCCACAACGCCGACTTGGCCATATAGTAAAACACGCCCAGTTGTCCATTGAGAAATTCATTAGCATAAAGCTAATATAGGTTATAACTCCGTCAAAAATGATTGTTTTTCTAAATAAAGAACACTGCTGTGATCTACATTACAGCGCCGATCACATCATGTACAATATAGGCCACTTATAATGTGGTGACAGAGCCACTTTAATATCAAGGCACCGTTCTAACAAAAAACCTACTATACTTTTGTCTTTTCTGGCACAAAAGTATTTAACATAATAAAAAGGTATGTAATGCTTCATTTCTCCTGTGGTGGTGCTGCAGCGGAATCAGTTGCCGCCTGGTTTCCCCTGAAAATTATAGCCGATCGCTGAGATTCCCAGCAAAACAGAACCTTTGATTAGCTTATTTTTTCAGAGGACCAGTCGAAAAAGAGATTTTTATAAAGTCTACAACCCCTTTGTATATTTTGAGTGTTAACCCCTTCCCACCACAGCCATTTTTTGGATTTCCATTTTCGCTTTTACCTCCCCACCTTCCAAAAGCAATAACTTTTTTTATTTTTCAGTCATTAAAGACGTATGAGGGATTGAGTTGTAGTTTTTCAAGGCAGCATGTATTGTGCCACATTAAGTACTGGGAAACTGTAAAATAAATCTTTGTGGGGTGGAATGTGAAAAGAACAGTGATTCCTGCATTGTTTTTTTTTTGTTTCGTTTTTAAGCCGTTTACCATGCAATATAAACAACATGTCAACTTTATTCTGCGGGTCAATACGATTGCTGCGATACCAAATTTATATCGTATTTTTTTTATTTTTTACTACAAGCGTTGTGAGTGCTTATTTTTTGCGGGGCGAGCTGCTGTTTTTATCGGAGCATAAGACTTTATAATCACTTTTTATTACGTTTTGTGGGAGATGAGGTGACCAAATAACAGTGAGTGCTAGAATCACTGTTATTTGGTCACCTCATCTCCCACAAAAATTGAATAAAAAGTGATTAAAAGGTTTCTTTTTTTTTTTTTTTTTTTTTAACTGCATTGACCGTGCGGGTTAAATAATGTTACATTTTCTTTTGTGGATGCGGCAATACCAATTATGTTTATTATTATTAGGGCTTATTTACACAAACGTGTTTCACGTCCGTGAAACGCGCGTGAAAATCACGCACGTCGCACCGACCTATTCAGACATTCCGTGTTTTTCACGCAGCACGTGTCCACTGCGTAAAACTTACTGCATGTCCTATACTTCAGCGTTTTTTGCGCATCACGAACCCATTGAAGTCAATGGGTGCGTGAAAATCATGGACAGCACACGGACGCACATCCGTGTGCTGTGCGTGATTCGCGCAACAGTTGCTCAAGAAATGAAGAGAAAATGAAAACCACCTCCTTCATTTCATTTTCATACGTCAAAACCACGTGACATAAGGATGCCTTACGTGCAAAAATAACGTAGACACGCACCAAACACTGATAACACACGGAACTGCAACACGCACAAAACGCTGTGTTTTTTACGTGTGCAAAATGCACACCTTCGTGTAAATAAGGCCTTATTATTATTATTGACAATGCTTTAGGTGGAAAATGGGAAAAGTGTTTTTTTTTTAACATTTAATATTTTTTTTGGTACTAAAAAAATCTGAAACTTGAACCAGTGATCACTTGATCGCTTGCCCGATATACTGCAATACTAATGTATTGCAGTATATTATGATTTTGATAGGCTCATTAATAGGGGCACAAAGATGGCAGACCTGGGGGCTTTATCCACAGTCTGCCATCGCAGGCATCGTCAGCCTGCGATCGCGTCACGGGGAAGTCGATGGGACATCCGAGGGGGCCTCCCCCTCTTTATAACCACTTAGATGCCGTTGTAGTGATGAGCCCGCTCCATTCCGCCCCTTGCCGGCTATGACGTAAGTATACGTCAAATTTCTGAAAGGAGTTAATATTAACAAACATCTAATCATATGGTAAAATTACACAAGATACTATAATTATATAAAGTATATAAAGTGCCATGTTACTAGTCTAGAATATGCTAGAATATGCAATTATATTTTCAAATTCTAATAGTCTTTACTCTCTACTATTATATTTTTACACTATATATACATTTATAACCAACATATAAAAAGTGATAAAGACAATCTAAACTCCGCACTTAAAAGCAAATCTTAAACCCACAACATAATTTTAGTCACTCCATTTGAATAACAATTGCGCTGCAACATATATTCTAATGATCAGTTAACTTCACACCCAAGAGGGTTGAAAAATGTTATTGTATTCAGCACAGTACATCTAACCGAGTGTGAAACCCATCTACAATGAGAGCAATGAGTGCTGCGTGATACATCAGGGTGCAATTTGAGGGGAAAACACAACGTACAATCCAAGTAATAAGGAATGACTTCAGATAAACAATTGCAGCCATTGTAGTGCATACCGCATGCCTCCTTACTAAGGCGGTAATTAAAACAAACTAAAAATATCATGCATGAACAGTATAATTTTCTGTATCAATTCCTTCGAAGACAAGACATAAAACCCATCAGTCAAACAGTTGGAAGCTGAAGTCATTATCCATCACATTAAGATAATTATGTAGAAATGAATATTGATGAGCATTCAGCGAGGAAAAAGGGCATCTAAACATTCTAAGAATATAAAATAAATGTTAGGTGTGAATTTTAATACGGGATGGCATTTGTTAAATTATGTTTTTCTCTTGACCATAGCTTTTAAGTAAAGGATCATAAAGATATTCTCATCATACAAATAAAAACAATGCAACATTTTTGAAAATATCAAATTTAGTTCTTTAGTAAAAAATATGATTTAAAGGAAATCTGCCATTGTACACAAATCTATTTACACAGTTTTTCAAGAGCATAAAATGGATGCATTTTTTGTACCGCTATATTATGGTTACAAGTCCTGGCCTTAGCACTGGTCTAATGACCCTGACTAATAGCATTAATTACCCAAACTTAAGGCTCTTTTACACCGGCCAATTCCCGATAATTGCCCTGTGTACATAGAACAACGATCAGCTGATGAACGAGCAAACACTCGTTCATTGGCTGATTGCATAATTTTAAATGCCTTAAATATTATCGTTGTTGGCAGCACATCTCCCTGTGCAAACATGGGATGTGCTGCCGACATGATAAAAATGTATTGGGATGAGCGATCGTAGTAACAAGCGCTCACCCCCATACTAGCTCCTTGTGAAAGAAGCAAACGAACGCCGATCAATGAGCTGTCTTATTGATCGTCGCTCGTTTACACTGCTCACGTCGGGCCATGTAAGACCACCTTAACAGCACCCAGGGGCGGAACTAAGAAACACTGGGCCCCATACTTTTGACTGGGCCCCCTCCACTGGGGGCCACACACAACCCGTCCTTGTAGATAGTGCCCCCCTGTAAATAGTGCCATACAGCCCCCTCCTGTAGACAGTGCTATACAGCACCCCCTGTAGACAGTTCTTTACAGCCCCCTCTGTAGAAAGTGCTATACAGTGCCCCCTGTAGACAGAGCTATACAGCCTACTCATACAGTGCTATACAGCCCCCCCCCTGTAGGCAGTGCTATACTTTCAAGTATCACAAAGAGGGACAATCGATGCGGCGCGCAGCGGCAAATTTTCTTTTCTTTTAAACCACGCCTCTAATCCCACCAAATCCCCACCCATACACACCCGGTTCAGCCCACACATTATCATGTTCCCATTTCTGCCACCATGCAGTATAATGCCCCCATACAGTATAATGCCCACACTGGTGCCCCATATAGTACAATGCCCACAGATGCCCCATACAGTATAATGCCCACAGGCATGCCCCATACAATATCATGCCCACACAGATGCCCCATACAATATAATGCCCAGACAGATGCCCCATGCAGTATAATTCCCACACAGATGCCCCATACAGTATAATGCCCACACAGATGCCCCCATGCAGAACAATGCCCAAACAAATTCCCCCATACAGCATAATGCCCCATAGCTGCCCCCATGCAGCATAATACCCCCAGAGCTGCCCCACACAGTATAATGCCCCTATAGCTGTCCCCACACACTATAATGCCCCCCATAGCTGCCCCACACAGTATAATGCCTCCCATAGCTGCCCCCACACAGTATAATGCCTAATATAGCTGCCTTCACAATATATAGCCCCCCATAGCAGCCCCCACAGTATAATGCCCCACCGAGTATAACGCCCCCTCGTAGCTGCCCCCACAATATAATGCCCCCCCATAGCTGCCCCCACAGTATAATGCCACCCATAGTTGTCCCCACAGTATATTAACCCCCATAGCTGCCCCCCATACAGTATAATTCCCCCCATAGCTGCCCCCACAATATAATGCCCCCCATAGCTGCCTCCACAATATAATGCCCCCCATAGCTGTCCCCACAGCCGTCAAACGACGACACGTAAAATGACTGCCTCGTCAAAGAAGTGCAGGACAGTTCTTTGGACGTAATTTGAGCCGTTTTTCATTGAATTCAATGAAGAACAGCTCAAATTTACGGCCGTCAAAGACGCCTCACATAATGCGAGGAGGAGCAATTACGTCTGAAACGACGCAGCTGTTTTCTCCTGAAAACAGTCTGTAATTTCAAACGTAAAAGGAAGCTAGCGTGTGCACATACTCTAAGGGTATGTGCACGCGAGAACTGGCTTTTACGTCTGAAAAGACAGACTGTTTTCAGGAGAAAACAGCTGTGTCGTTTCAGACGTAATTGCTCCTTCTCGCATTATGCGAGGCGTCTTTGACGGCCGTAATCTTGAGCTGCTCTTCATTGACTTCAATAAAAAAAACGGCTCAATTACGTTTCAAAGAAGTGTCCTGCACTTCTTTGACGAGGCAGTCATTTTACGTGTCGTCGTTTGACAGCTGTCAAATGACGACGCGTAAATGACTGGTCGTCGGCACAGTACGTCGGCAAACCCATTCAAATGAATGGGCAGATGTTTGCCGACGTATTGTAGCCCTATTTTCAGGCGTATATCGAGGCATATTACGCCTCGTTTACGCCTGAAAAAAGGTCGTGTGAACCCAGCATCACTCTCAGCCACTTCTGCACTGATTCTACGGCTGTAAGCGGCATCGAGGGGTCAAAAGTGCTTGTTCAAGAGGTGTGACCCGTATATATCAGACATTTATGGCATATCCGGTTGATAAGCCATAAATGTTTATGATGAGAATACCCCTTTAATCTCTATCCCAGGGGTAGTTATGGCAAGTAATATTGTCATAACTCCCAGACTACTGCTTTCCCACAGTGGCAACATGCATGTTGAAGTGGTAGTCTTAGGCTGGGTTCACACACACTATTTACGGACGTAATTCGGGAATTTTAGCCCCGAAATACGTCCGAAAATACGGCTTTAAAGTGTCGGCAAACATCTGCCCATTCATTTGAATGGGTATTATGATGTTCTGTGCCGACGGTAATTTTTTTTACGCGCCGCTGTCAAAAGGCGGTGCGTAAAAAAGACGCCGCGTCAAAGAAGTGCCTGTCTCTTCTTCAGACGTAAATGGAGCCGTTTTCCATGGACTCCATGGAAAAACAGCTCCAATTACGTCCGTAATGGACGCAGCGAAAAACGCCTGCACATGCCATTACGGCTGAAATTACGGTGTTGTTTTCTCCTGAAAACTGCACCGTAATTTCAGCCATAATGGACGCTGCCGTGTGAACATAACCTTAGACTTCCTACACTGGGCTGATGCCTGTAATTTGGTGTCAACGCAATGTTAGAATGGAGAAGGCACAACTGGTGACCTACTTAACCACCGTTTGTCCACCTGCTCAATTTTGTAAAATAAATCTAGCAATGAATGGCTACATACTGAAACACTGGGTAACTATAAGTCCCAGCATAACCTAGTAAATAATAAATACTCAGTGGAGCACTGAGGCCCTACTGGTCACAGCATAATCTAGTAATAAATATATAAACAGCGGATCACTGAAGCGTAATAAGTTCCAGCATAACCTAGTAATAAATAAATAACTATGCAGTTCAGCACGAAGGCACTACAAGTCCCAGAATAACCAATTAATAATAAATACACAGTGAAGCAGAACAGCATGGCTCACTAATCTTAAAGCGGACTATGGTCACAGGGACAGGCTGTGCGGTAGGGCAGACTTCGGGATTTCTCATCAGCTTGCAGCTCTAAGGACTTGTCCACGCATAATGGAATTGCTGCAATCTGTAGAAATTAGCTGGATTTCCGCTGTGGAAAAACCGCACCATTTCCTGCGTTTTTTACTGCAGAAAATGGTGCGTATTTTGCGGCGTTTTTCTTACATTTTGGGAGATGGTGACATCTCCTCTGAAAAATACAGCAATTCAGTTCACTTACCGCAGCAGGAATTGACATGCTGCAGGATGAAAAATACGCACCTCAGGTCAATTTCTGGTCAAAAATTTTACGCAGCGTCTGGATTAGATTTGTTAAATCTCACCCACTTCGCTGCAACTTTATTCTGCTGTGTATTTTCCATCCACAATTCTGGACAGAAAATACGCAGCAATTCCGCTACGTGTGGACAAGCCCTAAGGGCTCATCTACACGCTGCGGAATTGCCGCGTTTTTCCGGCCTGAATTTCGGACATAAAAAAACGCAGAATGTGGATGAGAAAAAGCTCATCCACACACTGCATAAAAATTCAGAGAAGAAATTGACCTTCGGTACGTATTTTTCTGACCGCAGCATGTCAATTCCTGCTGCGGAAAGTGGACGGAATTGCAGCGTTTTTCAGAGGAGATGTCACCATCTCCTAATATTGTGGAAAACACAGCAAAATATGCACCATTTTCTGTCGTAATAACTGCAGGAAATGGTGCGTTTTTGCCGCAGCTCCGGTCGAAAAGCACGTCAAAAAGGGCCTGTGGTGCAAAACCACTTAAAAAAAAACAGAGCTGATTTTTCCAGGCAGAATTTTCTGCCTGCAAAACGCTCTATGTGAACATAGCCTGAAGAGTGAGTTTAGTGAAACCATCCACAAAGCTGGACAACAATACAATGATGTAATCAAAACTTCTGAACTTCTAGATATCATTTTAATTTTAACAGCTAACCCCAAAGATAATGGTTCATATTTTGAGTCTGATTGGCTCCCTAGGTCCCACACACAGGGCACTACAGCCATATGGTGCCTCCACGTCTTACAGATATATTCTCCCCTAGAGGCAATTCTTCTAGGGGGAGAATATTCATTCTCAGTCATGCAGCATCTGATGTAGCATGGCACAATTCCGCTTTTCTGTTGGAATTATATGTAAACCTCTGTGTGCCTCTGTATGAAATCGAAGGCATACAAAGATATAGCAGTACCCCATAGTTAGGTAACGGTAGTGAGCCTAACTACCAGGGGCTTAGCTATACGGGGGGGGGGGAGCATTTGCACTTGGGCCCTGGGACATGAAGGTGCCCAAAGGTCCCTCTGCCACATAAGAAGACACGAGTATTATAAATGGCATATAGTGAGTGGGGAGCACAATTTGAAACTTTACATTCCAATCCATACCTCTACCCCTTTATGTCTAGGCTGGACGTCAGAAAAAACACTGAACAGTTTTTTTCCTACCATAAATAAATCTAGAAATAGGGCAGAAATAGAATCTTGTATCACTTACAATATTTAATAATTACATGTACCCCTATTTTCCATATCGTGTTCTCCTGCATTCCACCGTCCTACTTTTGATTTTTTTTCTGTTTCATTTAGAGAACAGTCTTTGCTTTATGCCTGGCATTAATGGTGTGTGACTGCTGTGTTCACCGTGGGTAAACGTATTCGCAGCCATGTGAAAAATGCAGTTATTGCAGAGATAATTGATCACCTGCCTATCAATATAGCGACATTTTCAGTGCGCACACTGCAGGGAGATTGTATCCTGTCTAGACCCTCCACTGGTTCATTCAGAATGGGCAAGGTAATAAGGACAAATATATTTACTATACATATAAAAACAAATGCTGAATGCGTAAAATAAAATGCCTCTGAGTTTCTTGATAATAATACTAATAATAATGATATTATTATTATTATTATTATTATTATTATTTAAAAATGCAATATTCATATGTAAAATCTAAAAAAAATAAGTTTTTATTGTTTTTAATGTTTTTTTCTTTTCCTTTTTTGTAATAAAAAAACCAAACAAACTTTAGAGAAATAAAGATGCAATATTATATATGTCATAAATGACCAAGTGTATTCTAACAGAGAAAACCGACAAGAGAATATGCATTCTGTGTTATAAGATCCCCAATATCCTGGGGCACACATATGGCAAATGGGGCCACCCTAGCAATAAACAACATCAAACCTTTTCTCTCCTATCCAATAAAGCTCCTGTCTAATTTGACCTGGTACTCCAACTCCTTTCCACTCATATACAAGCAAGTGTAGGACAGCACACAATCGCATGAATTCAATAACTTGGGCAGACTTTTATTACAGTTCCAGAGGTATCAACAAGTGTAGGCATTGTTTCAGACCAATACGGTCCTTCATCAAGGCCTTGTGTCAAGAAGCAGGACAAACTGTCGCCAGTGGCGGATTAAGTAGACCATAGGCCCTGGGCTGTTACCCAAACTTTGGCCCCCCTTCTTCACCTCCGCTTTGCCGCGACATGTCTATTGTTAACACTACCATTTTGTGCAAGTATTAATAAATGGGTGTTACAATTCCCGTTATCAAAGGGCCATGTCCCTACATACTTACAATCTACAACCATCGCTGACAGCATCACACTGTGCAGGGACACATACTCCTAACTATGGAAGTGCTAACACTCATTTGTCTATTAGTCCTAGACTTTTTGTGAAATACAAGGATTTCCTATAGTAAACATGTCAGGAGAGGTGACAGATTCTCTATAAATCCAGTGACTAATCGGTGTTATCTTCTCAGATTCTAGTCTGGTTTTTTCCACTTTTCTTCTCCATCCGGTCCCGACATCATGACGACTTCTCCCGACCACGCCCCACACAATGTGCCCCTAAATATACCAGCACCATACAATGTGACTCTGAATATAATAGTGCTACATACTGTGCCTCTGAATATCATTGTGTCAAACACCATAAAGTAAAGCACCGCACACACACACAGTGCCCCCTCTATATAGTGCCACTCACAATGCTACTGTAGATAGCGCCACCCCAGTAGATAGTGCCACACAACCCCCTGTAGATAGCGCCACAAAGCCCCCTGAAGATTGTGCCACACACCCCATCTCTAGATAGACCCAGATACAGCCGCTCTGTAAATAGCACCAAACAGCCCCCTGTAGATACTGCCACACAGCCCCTCTTGTAGAAAGTGCCATACAGAGCCCCCTATACATAGCGCCACACACAGCCCCCTGTAGATAATGCCACACCCACCCTCTGTAGATAGCGCCACACACAGCCCCTGTAGATAGCACTACACACAGCCCCCTATAGATAGCACCACATGCCCCTTTAGAAAGTGCCACACACCACCCCTGTAGATAGTGCCACCCCGACACGCGCTCTATATGGAGCAGGCTCAGCCTAATGCGGCAATAGATTGTCGTAGCTCTGCTAGCAACCAGTGAACCGAAATTAGGGGCCAGCTAAAAGACACAAATCTGTTTGACATCTGAACGTCTTGTACTAACACGCAGAAGAGTATGGTTTCACTGTCCACTCCCAGGTACTCATACTATATGGATAAAATTATTGGGACACCTACACATTAAACCTACAGGAGCTTTTATGAAATCCCTTTCTAAATCCGTCAGCACTTATAGAAAATCGCCCCGCCAAATTAAACCTCTCTTTTATAAGGCAAAATTTAAAGGGTAAATGCCTTTTAGGCTTAAATTAAAGAATATTTATCATTTAATGACACTGGAGACATAAATATTTCTATGTTGTGGTGTGTACATAAAGGATTCACAAGGGGTATTCTCATTTTAACAGCTTCCAGACTTAAAGGACAGAGGGAATAGCAATTGAATCATCTATTAGCCCAACTGGCTGTTCTGCATTCCCAGCACAAAATCCATCCTTCAGCCTCCTCTATGGAGCAACTTGTTGAGGCCTCATTTAAGATCCTTTTTGTTGTACAAATATGAGTTTTGAAACGTACCAAACCCCGTTATTACCATATGGGAAAAAAAGCAAGAGCTCTTTTAACAAAAAGATCAGATCAGAAAATAGCGACCTCTCAATTTGGTCTACAGTCACAAACCTTCAAAAAATAGCTGATGCTTTTGAAGATTATTATGAGCCTTGTATAATTTAAAGGCTGACACCACTACACAAACCTCTCTTGCCTTGATTGCCTCATTTTTGTATTTAGTTCCCTCCCCCCAAAATATTCCAAGACACAGTGATAGAATTGAATAACTTTATATCCAATTCTGAAATATCATAAGTTAGAAAATCTTCTAAATCACAAAATGCTTCTCGCCCTGATGGCTACGTTTCTGAATACTATCAAATATATCAAAAACCTACTATTGTGTCGTGGTGGTGGTGGGGGGGGGTGGTGATGTTTGGAGCGGGCTCACCCACTGAGCCCATTTCGTACGAAGCGGTTGTCTGCTGTGTATTACAGCTGACACCTGAGACTAATGGGCAGGAACAGCGATCGTGCTTTTCCTGGCCGTTTAACCCCTTAGATGCTGTGATCAATCACAATCGCAACATCCAAGACGTTAAAACGAGGGGGGGGGGGTGCCCTCTCTGACAGCTCATGTCCCCCCTAAAATGTGATGGGGGGGTGCCGATGGTTGTCATGGCAGCTCAGGGGCATAATGAAAAACCCCAGGGCTGCCTTTCTTCATCTCCTGTTTAGCCCATCTCCTGGCAAGGCTTAACAGGAGCCTGTAAAAATGACAATATACTGCAATACATTAGTATTGCATTGTATTGTACCAGCGATCCAACGATCACTGGTTCAAGTCCCCTTGGGGGACTAATAAAATGTGTAAAAAAAATGTAATACAGTTTTTAGTGGTGTAAAAAAATATATACATATTAAAAGTATAAAAAAAAAAAAGTTTTCCCATTTTTCCTATAAAGTAATGTAAAAAAAATAAATAAATAAACAAAATTGCTATCACCACGTCTGTAAAAGTTAAAACTATTACAATACACCATTATTTAACCCGCACGGTGAACACCGGAAAAAAAAATAAAAAATGACAGAATCGCTGTTTTTTGGTCACTTTATATCCCACAAAATGTTTTATAAAAAGTGATCAAAAAGTCTCATGTAGCCCAAAATGGTACCAATAGAAACTACAGCTCGTCCCGCAAAAAATAAGCCCTCATGCCGCTCAATCGCCAGAAAAATAAAAAGTTATGGCTCTTGCGACAAAACACAAATTTTATTTTTAACAAATAGTTTCTTCGCTATAAATGTAGTAAAACATACAAAAAAAAATAATATTAATTTAGTGTCGCTGTAATCGTATTGACCGGTAGTATAAAGTTAACATGTCAATTTTACTGTACGGTGAAAGCCGTAGCAACGAAAAAGATTGAGGAATCACAGTTTTTTTTCCTATTCCACCCCACAAAGAATTTTTTCCAGGTTCCCAATAAATTATATGGGGCAATACATGGTGCCGTGAAAAACTACAACTCGTCCCGCAAAAAAACAAGCCCTCATATGGCTTTATCAACGGAAAAATAAAAATGTTATGGCTTTTGGAAGGTGGGGAGGGAAAAAAGAAAATGAAAATCCATAAAATGGCTGCGACGGGAAGGAGTTAAAGAAAAAAATGCTTTCCATTCTTACAAATTGCTACTTAGAACTAATATGAATTAAGTCCATTTATATAGCGCTTAATAATGTGTTTTGTGTCTGGGTACAGCATCCACTTGCTAACACTTAACTTTTCTACATGCTGACTAAATGTTTATAATGACAGATGATACAATTAGTTGTTTCCATTTGGCGATTACAGGTCATTGACATCCGGCACCTTACCGCCAATAATTTCACAATACACTGTAATCTAATGTAATCTAAGCTAATTCACTCTGTACAAATCAGAATTACAGTATTGTTGAAGTGTAAAGCATTGCCTCCCAGTGTAAATTACAAGGTAATGATAAATAATAGTGGATATTATTATGATGTAAATATTATTATATGTACTGGTTTTAGTAGTTGATACGAAAAACAATTATTTCAATAAGACTGTAAGTAACTAAACAATGGAATTATAAATTGAACTAGCGTACAGTTTTGCCTACTAAAAACACAGAAACGGAAGGTATTTTCATGACATGGCTTCCATCCCAAATTCTAAAAACAAAGGGTGTAGTCCTCATTTTTAGATAATGGACGGTGCAATGTGTTATTCCCCTCTGACTGCCTATGCATCCAAAACTCTGGCATTCAGGAATACAAAAAAGGGTCTGCTTTTATTCCAGAAACAGTGCCACTCTTATTCATGAGTTGTGTCTGGTATTGCAGTTCATTCCCATTCAAGTGAATGTAGCTGAGCTGTAATACCAGACATTGCCCATGGACAAAAGTGGCGCTGTTTCTGAAATATTAGCAGACCCTTTTTTCTAGTCTTCGGCAACCCCTTTAAACCCTTCCCCACAAGGATGTACTGTTACATCCTAATTGTAGTCTCCTTACCTCAATTTTACGTAACAGTATGTCCTGGTGATCGTGCGGGCATAGAAGTTGTAATGGCAAAGATCAAAGAAACCTTAGATTCCAGCGGTTTGACCCCTTTGATGCCATGGTCAAAAGCAACTGTGTCTTTTAAGGAGTTTGAGAGGGGGAGAGGCTTCAGCCCATCTGAGCCAGGGAGTGTGCTAATTGGTTAGCGTGGTATTATATGTACTATAATGGCCGGATAAATGGTTATGACAGGAATTCACCTTTAAGTTGATCATAACTGGTCAAAACTTTTTGCAGGATTTTTGCAGCCTACCTAATATTATACTGTTTTGGAATAAATTAGTACTACATGTCAAAAGATGAAAACGGTTTTAATATATCTTAAGGGCATGACCAGACGGGGCGAAATTGCTCTGGAATTCCTCTGCGGACAGTCCGCTGCGGAAATCCGCAGCGTACACGTTTCTCCATTGCTTTCCACAGCTTTTTGGTGAGGTTGGTTTACACGTTGCGGAAAATTCCGCTGCGGAGCATAGGCTGTGGTGCGGAATTTGGTGTCCGCAGCATACACTGATTGTTGCGGACGTGTAGCGGACTTGTTGCGGACTCATTGCGGAATTTCTACATTGACTTCAATAGAGAGTCAAAATTCCGCAATGAAGTCCGCAGATGTTATGTGTACTGCATAGCGTATTGGTTTTACGAACATGATAGTTCTTCATTCTGGCTGGACCTATGTATTTCTAGGTCTACAGCCAGACTGAGGAAGTCAATGGGGCTCCCGTAATTACGGGTGACTACGTGTGCGCACCCGTAGTTACGGGAGCGTTGCTAGGCGACGTCAGTAAATAGTCACTGTCCAGGGTGCTGAAAGAGTTAAACGATCGGCAGTAACTGTTTCAGCACCCTGGACAGTGACTTCCGATCACAATATACGTCAACCTGTAAAAAAAATAGAAGTTCCTACTTACCGAGAACTCCCTGCTTCTTCCTCCAGTCCGGCCTCCCGGGATGACATTTCAGTCAATCACAGGCTGCAGTGGTCACATGGACTGCTGCGTCATCCAGGGAGGTCGGGCTGGATGCCGAAAGAGGGACGCGTCACCAAGACAACGGCCGGTAAGTATGAAATTCTTTTACTTTTACTAGTGAAAGGGCTGTCCCTTCTCTCTATCCTGCACTGATAGAGAGAAGGGAAGTACTTTCACCTCAATACGCAACGGCTAGTCCGCATCAATTTAATGCCCATTTTAGGCAGAGCCGCAACAGAATCTGCAACGCAGATTTTGTGCGGCATTGATGCGGACAGTGGCGGAAGAAATACGCCACGTCTGGTCATGCCCTAATAGGTCATAAACCAAGTAGTATCTTATTAAGTGGAATCATTTTTCCTTTGAGCAGCCTGTAGAATCCCTTTCCTTTGTGGGCCTGAAGGCCCATTGTGAATGTCATACAACCTCCTCAGTTCCCCAAAAATGTGTCTAGGGTAGTACAGTAAATAATTGAAGTAAGGAAGGGAATGCAGCTGCAGTTCCTTTCACTCTTAGTGTGTTTGTGTGTCACACTCCATGCTATAAAAGGAGGGAGAGCAGCAGAGAAGAGACATATGATTGGCTTAACCCCTTCAGGACTGAGCCTGTTTTGGACTTGAGGACGAAGCCGGTTTTTTCAAATCTGACATTTTTATCACTTTATGTGGTGTCGTGGAAATTAATGGCTCAAAATATATTAGACTGAAATTCATACAAGTCCAAACAGACTCTCAGGCCAGGCCCCATTATTCAGTATCCCAATTAGGATATTTCACCGATATATATCGAGAGAGGAGAAGAAAACACACAGACGCTGCTGATATGCTCAAAATACTTCTCTGAAGGTTTATATCCAAGCTCAAACTATAATACTGAAATTCAGAAGGGATGTAGGCTTGAGGTTAACCAATCAGAGACAATGTGACAATATTTTTTATTCAGTAAAAAGCATACAATAAGATACATCCCAGATACATCATTATAATTCTTCACACATAAGGTTTGCAGGGGGCCATATCTCTCTTGGGCAGAATGTTCCCGTAAGATGGCTCTCCCACACACATTCTTGCCACCCTCCCTTCTCACTCCCTGTTCCTTCTCTGCAAGCTTCGTATGGGAACCAAGGTCAAAGATAAAACATACGAAATCAACATTACTTGTATTAAAGGAACAATGACTTTCCTATTCACTACAAAAGAACCAAGATGGGAACTACAGACAAGATGGCTGCTGCACGAAACTAAATCATTTAAACATTATTATAATCACTTTCACATAATACATATCTTAGTAATTCGGCATCCTGCTTGATAATTCATAATGTAATTTCATACAGAGAATATAAGCAAATAAACCATCCTTCACAGTGGTAATAACTTCGGAATGCTTTTACCTATCCAAGCGATTCCGGGATTGTTTTCTCGTGACATATTGTACTTTATGTTAGTGAAAAAATTTGGTTGATGAATTCAGTATTTGTGAAAAACATCAAAATTTTGAGAAAATGTGCAAAAATTAGCACTTTTCTAAATTTAAATGTATCTGCTTGTAAAACAGATCGTAATACCACACAAAATAGTTACTAGTTAACATTTCCCATATGTCTACTTTATGTTTCATCATTTTTTGAAGATTCTTTAGTTTTTTTCTGGGAAGTTACAAGGCTTAGAACTTTAGCAGCAATTTCTCACATTTTCAAGAAAATTTCAAAACGTAATTTTTTTACGAACCATTTCAGTTCTGAAGTGGCTTTGAGGGCCTTATATATTAGGTCAACTCCATGAATCACCCCGTTTTAAAAACTGCACCCTCTAAGTATTCAAATCAGCATTCAGAAAGTTTCTTAACCCTTTGGGTCATTTCAGAGGAATTAAAGCAATGTAGAGGGGACATTTACAAATTTCATTTCTTTTGCCGAAATTCATTTGTAATAAATTTTTTCCTGTAACACAGAAAGTTTTACCAGAGAAACGCAACTCAATATTTATTGCCCAGATTCTGCAGTTTTTAGAAATACCCCACATGTGGCCCTAGTGTGGTAATGGACTGAAACACAGGACTCAGAAGCAAAGGAACACCTAGTGGATTTTGGGGCCTCCATTTTTTTAAATATATTTTTGGCACCATGTCAGTTTTGCCAAGACAAAAGAAACACCCCAAAAGTGACCCTGTTTTGGAAGCTACACCCCTATATTTATTGGAGTCAGTCAGTGAAAATGAAAATCTACTAGTTTTTACAAGGAATAAAGAATAAAAAGCACCCCAAAATTTGTAAAGCAATTTCTCCCGATTACGGCAATACTTCATATATAGTAATATACTGCTGTTTGAACCCATGGCAGGGCTCAGAAGGGAAGGAGCGCCATTTGGATTTTGGAGGCAGATTTAGCTGGAATGGTTTTCGGGTGCCATGTCATGTTTGCAATGCCCCTGAGGGACCAAAACAGTGGAAACTCCTCAAAAGTGACCCCATTTTGGAAACTACATCCCTCCAGGAATTTTTCTAGGGGTATAGTTAACATTTTGACCCCACAGGTTTTTTGCTGAATTTTGTGGAATTAGGCCGTGAAAATGAAAATCTACTTTTTTTTTCTGAAAAAACATAGAAATGTTTAATTTTTACAAGGAAAAAAAAGAGAAAAAACCCCCCAACATTTGTAAAGCAATTTCTCCCAATTACTGCAATACCACATATGTGGTAATAAACTGCTGTTTGGACCCACAGCAGGCCATAGAAGGGAAGGAGTGCTATTTGGCTTTTGGAACTCAAATTTAGCTGGAATGGTTTTCAGGTGTCAATCTAGGGGTATAGTGAGCATTTAGACCGCACAGGTTTTTTACAGAATTTATTAGAATTAAAATGTTGAATTTTTACAATGAATTTTTCCTCCTTTAAAACAATGGATAAAGGAGGAAAAAGCACCCCAACATTTGTAAAGCAATTTCTCCCGAGTACGACCATTGCCAACATGTGGTCATAAATGTTTTTTCATTAGAAATTAATTAATCCTTTCAGGACTGATCCAGTTTTTTGCTTTTTCATTTTAGTTTTTCCCTCCCCACCATAACTTTTTTATTTTTTCGTCAATAGAGTGGTGTCAGGCCTTATTATTTGCTGGAAGAGTTGTAGTTTCTATTGACACCATTTAAAGTACCATTTAATGTACTGGGAAACTGAAAATAAAATTCTTTGCAGGCTGAAATTCTAAAAAAAACCTGTGATTCCCCCATTGTTTTTTGGATTTAGTTTTTACGGCTTTCACCGTGCGGTTAAAATGACAGCTTAAATTTTTTCTGTGACTCAATATGATTACGGTGATACCAAATTTATCTAGTTTTTTTAAATATTTTACTACTTTTACAAAGTAAAATCTATTTGTTAAAAAGAAAAGTTTTGTTTCACGGTGTGTATTTTTTGCGGAACGAGCTGTAGATTTCATTGGTAAATCTTTTGGTATATACAACTTTTTGATCACGTTTTATTACATTTTATTTGAGAGCTAAGGTGACCAAAAAACATAAATTTTGGCATTTTAAATTCTTTATTTTTTACGGCGTTATGGAGTTAAATAATGGTATATTGTAATAGGTCGGACCCTTACCGACGCTGCAATACCAATTTGGCTTATTTTTTTCATTTTTTACATTACTTTAGAGGAAAAATGGGAAAAGTTTTTTTTTTTCACATTAAATATTTATTACATTTTTTTCTCTAATGACTTTATTTACTTTTTTACCCATTTTATTAGTCGAACCAGCGATCATTAGATTGCTGTAGTACACACTACAGTACTAATGTATTGCAGTATATTGTAATTTTTACAGGCTTCTTTAACAGCGCGATCGCTGTTCCTGTCCATTAGTCCTGGGTGTCAGCTGTAATACAATTTTTTTTAGACATTACTGCTGTTAAGATAAGAACATACAATAAGATAAGAACATACAATATAGATCTGCTATATTGTGGCCACTAGTTTCAAACTTCAGGCATGTTACATTACACACATCACACATCACACAGATGTCACATCACACCTGTTCACATTACACTCCCCCCGTTCTGACCCACGTTAGTCACTGCAATGTACCCGGCTGCTCCGTTTTCTTCACTCTTCCGAAGAAAAATGTACACCTGTATTTAAATTGTTCTTTCTCACATTAACTTACTTGTAACCACCTGTAATCACCTACTTTGTCCTTTTAACTTCTCAACTTTCCACAAACCATTCTATTTATCACATGCAAACATCCATCTTACAGCTGCCAGCCTCTTCAACAATTTTTTTTACAGTGTGTTGTTTTGCCTTCACATACTTTACAATGAAAGCCCCAGCTCCTTTTACAAATTCTACTATAATGATGGCCGGGACCCGTGCCTCAAAAGCATTTTTGTCTCACTTCCTCCTGACCCCATGATCGGAGAGCAGTAGGGTGATTTCCGGTAAATCCCCCACCTCCAGGCAAGCTGGCCACGTTTGCCGACAGATATCTCAGACCAGTCTATCTCCTAGACTGTCTTACCAATACGATATCAAAAGTCGTTCCTCCAGACATTCTAGCAGTAGGATCCCCTTTCCTCTGATCCCTCACTGTATTGAACATCAAGAACAGACAAAATGCTGCCAATGAATAATTACAAGAGCAAATTCTTCAACACAATCGACATTCATGAACCTCCATTGATTCAAGCAGGAGTTGGTCACATTCATTTATGCAGAACACTTTCTACTGGGATGTGTCTTTCGGTTCATACAGCCTGTGAAGTTAAATAATGGCATATTGTAATAGGTCGGACCCTTACCGACGCTGCGATACCAATTTGGCTTATTTTTTTCATTTTTTACATTACTTTAGAGGAAAAATGTGAAAAGTTTTTTTTTTTAACATTAAATATTTATAAAAAATTTTCTCTAATGACTTTATTATTTTTTTTTTTTACCCATTTTATTAGTCGAACCAGCGATCATTAGATTGCTGTAGAACACACTACAGTACTAATGTATTGCAGTATATTGTAATTTTTACAGGCTTCTGTAACAGCGCGATCGCTGTTCCTGTCCATTAGGCCTCATTTACACGAGCGTATTATACGCGCGTGCGACGCGCGTGCTTTTCACGCGTGTCGTACGCACCTATAATAGTCTATGGGGCTGTTTAGACGATGCGTGTATTTTGCGCTGCGTGAGTGCGTTGCGTAAAACTCACGACATGTTCTATATTCTTGCGTTTTTCACGCAACACGCACCCATTGACTTCAATGGGTGCGTGAAAACAACGCATGCCACACGGACGGTCCTGCGTTGCATGCGCGAAAAACACGCAAGAGCTGTTATGTCCATTCTAATTAGTCTATAAAGCTACACAAAGCTACTCCAAACCAGGAAGTGCCTGCCTTTCAAGTGCGAGGGGGCAAGTCTAGCCAGTGCCAGGAGAGTTGTGTGCGGATAGTTTGGAGTGTTTCACAGCCATATACTACAGCCATGCCGCGCGGGATGGATGTGGAGCGCCTCATACTTTTTGTCCAGGAGCATCCAGCGATATGGGATAACAGATGTGAGGAGTATCACAACAGGACGGTGAAGGAGGACGCATGGGAGTTGGTGGCCAAAAACCTCTTTGGGCAAGAGTGGGAGACAGGCCGAACCCGTGACCGCACTCGGTTGGGTGAGTACCTGGCATTTTCTGTCAATGCCTGTCATGCCTATCGAAAACCTGGGCCCTGTATGTGTATTGCGCTCATGAGCACGAGAAACTTTGGTGGAGCAGGTGCTTCCCCACGTCCCACCGCATTGCCATTGCAGGGCCCTTCATTTTGTAGTGAGAGGTGCTAGTTCTGATGGCGTGTTATGTTTTTGTTACATACACCAGTCCAAGATATCAAGACACGGTGGCGGAGCTGCCGTGATCAATTCAGGCGAGAGATGGGTGACAAGGGACGCAGCGGAGATGGGGCATCTCGCAAACGGCCCTACATTTATACTAAGCAGCTGATGTTCCTGAAGGACATCATGGATATGCGCACGTAAGCATTTATGTCGTTGCATGAGTGTAATGTGTGTTTGGCCAGGTCCTGTCTGCCAACGTGTTGTTGTGGGCAATGTTAGATTTTGTACTCAGACTTTTTTTGCTCCTTGTAGAACCACCGACAATTTGGAGGACACAGCAGAGGAGACTGACGTGGGGGAGTCTGTGGCCGAACCCCCTGCTCCCAATATCCTGCCACCCAGCCCCGAGCCGACACCCCAGGAGCCCGCACCAGGCCAGTCAGAACGGCCGGTTGGCTCTCCAGCCCAGGAGCGGCCCGTGCGAGCCCGCAGTCGGCGTGTTCGTGCCCCACAGCCCTCCACATCTGCCCAGGTGGATACGCGGGTACTGGACTATCTGAGGCGAGCCGCAGAGGAGGATGGCAATGATGCCTTCGGCCGCAGCATTGTCCCCCTCCTACGCCTGGTGCCGATGGACCTTATGGGCCGTCTGCAGGCGTCGATCGTAACATTGATCGACGCTTGCAGACCGCCACACAATCCCCATATGTGTTTCACGGCAATAGAGCAGTGGCGAAATAATTACATGCCGCCACCCACGGCCCAGGTGCCTGGCCAATTTCACCCTGTTCCCCAGATGGCCCGTCCGCATCCATACATGCGCCCTATGGCTCCCCACTTCGCAGGGCCCACATTCCACCCACCACATCAGCACCACTATGCTGGCCAGGAACAACCTACCCAGCTCCAGGTCCAGCATAGTGGTGCTGAAATGCAGGCATATGCCTCCCCAGGCCAACTATACCAACACCTCTGAGTGTGTTGGTGCCAATATATTTGGACGGCACTGTTGTGTGTGGTGCAGGCCTGGCCACGTATGTTGTGGGATCATGTTTTTATTTTGTATTTCGTTACACCATGTTGGTGTCTAAGTTTTTGTCCCCAAAATTTGGGATTGGTCCGAATCCCTAAATAAAAAAAAATATGGTTAATGGTTTGATTTCGTTTTATTAATCATTTAGACCACACAACAGAAGGTTTGCCACACATTTCCTTAGCCTACACTCTCACACACTTCTGGCCTTTTGGACCAATGCATGGACATGTGATATGAGGTTTGAGTTAATCTCTCGGGGTTTGACATGGCTTGAAAGGGATTGCAAAGTTTAGGTCCTGCCATGGGCCCTGAAGCAAAATAAGTACACTTGCAATTGGACTTCCCTAACTGGAGTCCGCACAACAGGATATATGGGCAAAGTAAGTCGGCAACTGTGTAAAGTCCTGCTCCAACCCCGAGAGATATAAGCTCGCAACCCGCGTCAAGGGTCCTCATGTTTTGCAAGTCCCTACCCCAAGCCCAACACCCACAAAAGAAACAAAACCAAAAATGCACACATCTCAGGTGGGTCGTGAAGCGTCAAAATAACATTCACCCCTTCACAGGTCATCAGCCCCCCACGGTGCTGGTCCAGATGGGCACTCAAAATATGCCGCCAAAGTATCACGAACTCGAAGGCCGGAGGAGACAGATCGCCCGAGAGGAATCACCGGGACATTGTCAGTGGTGTCTGCATGTGTTATGATATAGTCAGCATCAAAGTTTGCATCATTAATGCGGCAGAAGTTATGCAGAACTACACCCGCTTGGATAACACGTGTGACATTATGCATGGACAATTGCATTGTTGACAGAAAGACACGCCACCTGTTCGACTTAATGCCAAAGGCACATTCCACACATCGCCGAGCTCTGCCCAGGCGGAGATTGAACATGCGCCTACGGTCATCCAAGCCCCTTCTTGCAAAGGGACGCATGACTTGCCTTGTGAGTGCAAACCCCTCATCTGCCACGATTACATACGGGATTGGGGGCCCGCTGGAGCCTGGGAGGATGGAGGGTTCCGGCAACCCCAGTCGCCTATTCACGAGTCGCTTCCCCATTCTTGATGTACGGAATATGCGTGCATCTGCCGAGCTTCCATACGAGCCAATGTCAACAATAGTGAAACAATAATTAGTGTCCGCCAAGGCTAACAATACCATCGAAAAATACTGCTTGTAGTTATAGTATTGCGAGCCACTGCGTGGGGGCTTTCTCACACGAATGTGTTTGCCGTCAAGGGCACCAATGCAATTTGGAAATTCAGTAGCTCTAAGAAATCCCTCTGATATGCTTAGCCACTGTTCTGTCGTGGGCTGAGGCATGACCGTGCTCTTTAAACTCTGCCACAACACGACACAGGTGGATGTGACAATGAACGAAATGGTGGTCACTCCCAAAAGAAATTCAAAATGCAACGAATGATAACTATTGCCTGTGGCCAGAAATCTAGAAAAGAAAGAGAAAGAAAAAGAAAGGAAGAACACATGTTAGTGGGGGGCTGGTGAAGCAGACAGCGGCATGGACTAAATTATAGCAGCTTCATACATACCTCAAGGTCACAAGCAGACGTTCCTCGGGCGAAATGCAGCGTCTCATGTTCGTATTCTGGAAGGTGAGACCAGAGCGAGTTTGCTCAAGCAGAAGGTCAAATGTGGCCACAGACATGCGGCAGAAGGATCTAAATTTGTCGGGATGCCGGCGTAAGTCCTCAAACAGGGTATGGAAATGCCCTTTTATTGTACGTTGGGCCACAAGTGGATGAACCCAAATGCGACTTCTTCCAGGCGTGTGGTGCTGCAGCATGTGTCGGCGCTGGCCAAACCGACGTGAGATCATCCAGAGAAGAAGCACACGCGCCAGTGCTGGCGAAGCCATAATAGTTGGGTGTCAAAGCGATTCCAGTTTGAAGGGAAAAACAAACACTGTGGTTTCTGCAGAGGCGGAAATAAGCTTGCAAACAGATTTCTACCAGCAAGCAGGGGTTGGGCCAGCTAGCCTATTTGTAGGCGGCGTCCCACTAATCCCCTCTGCGTTTTTTACGCGCGATGCAAACGCTAGTCGTGCGCGCGTTTAAAACGCAACAAGGCTGCGTATATGCAGTGCATACGCAATACAAACGCGCGCAAAACGCGGCGTTTATTGCGCGCGCAAAACGCACACGCTCGTGTAAATGAGGCCTTAGTCCTGGGTGTCAGCTGCAATACACAGCTGACACCCACAGCATATGGCGCGGGCTTAGCGAGTGAGCCCGCTCCATACACCCCCCCGCACATGCCCTTAGGTCGTGGTGCTCGAAGGGGTTAATGGTGGAAAGTGAAAATTAACATGTTCAACTGATTTGCCATTTTAGTGCCACTGAATAGAAAATACCTCATAAAATGTTAAGCGGGTTCTCCCGGGTTATGGTGATGCCATATATGTGGGCGTAAACTGCTGTTTGGGCACGCTGTAGGGCTCACAGGGGAGGGAGTGGCATTTGGCTTTTGGAGCGCAGATTTTGCTTGGCAGTTGTTCTGTTTGGGGTTTCGCAGGGGTTTCAGTTTATAATGTGGGGGCATATGTAACCTGTGCAGAGTACATCAGGGCATAATAAGAGGGTATAATAATGCTGTAAAAAATAATAATCCGCAGATATGTGGCCGGTGTCACACTGAGAAATGGCGCCCAAGCTTATCTGCATTTGGACACCCTGCACATTTTTTCGTCGCCATATTCTGAGAGCCAGAACTTTTTTATTTTTTCTCCACCGTAGCTGTGTGAGGGCTTATTTTTTGCGGGACAATCTGTAGTTTTCATTGATACCATTTTGGGATACATGCGATTTTTTTTTTCTTACTTTTTATTTCATTTTTTGGCAAGCAAGGTGACCAAAACTTTTTTATAAAATAAAAAATGTTTTATTCTTTTGTTTTATGGCGTTCATCAGTACAATTTTACTTTATTCTGCAGGTTGATATGATTACAATGATACCATATGTATATAGGTTTTTTATGTTTTGTAGCGTTTGCGCAATAAAAAAACTTTTTTATAAAAAAAGAGCTATAACTTTTTTAGTTTTTAGTCAAAAAAGCTGTGTAAGGGCTTGTTTTTTGCGAGACTAGTTGTAGTTTTTATTGCTACTATTTTGGGGTGCATGGGACTTTTTGATCAGTTTTTATTCTATATTTTGGGAGGTGTTGAGAGCAAAAAATAGTGATTCTGGCATTGTTTTTTTACTTATTGTTTTTGCAGTGTATACCGTGCGGGATAAATAATATCATCGTTTTATAGTTTGCGTCATTATGAACGCAGTGATACCAAATATGTGTATTTTTTTGAACGTTTTAATTTTTTTTCTATAATTAAAGACTTATTATAGGAAAAAAAGCATTTTTTTTTGTAACTTAGAATTTTTATCTTGACACTTTTATAAAACATTTTTAATAACTTTTTTTTTGTACACTTTTTTTTGTCCCACTAGGGGACTTGAAGACCTAGGTAGTGTAATGTATTCTGTCAGTTTGACACGTAGACATTGACAGGGACTAATAGGAAGCCATACATGGCTGAGCAGGAGGCTATTGTCTGGCCTCCAGTTGCCATGCCAAACATCGGCAGCCCCCGTAATCGCATTGCGTGGGCTGCCCATGTGCTACAAACCCCCTAAATACGGCGATCACAATCGATTGCTGCATCTAAGGGGTTAATTGCTAAAATCAGCGGCGATGGGCAGCTGATCAGCAACAGGGAGAGCAGGGCAGACACCCTGCAGAGGTAACCGCCGCAGCGGTGTATCGCGGCGCGGCGGTTAACTGTTAAAGTACAGATATAACTGCACGTCAAGGTGCGCAAACTTACTGTACACCTTACTGCATTAACGTCAAGGTTCGCGAAAGGGTTAAAGATGTTAGAACAGCTGTGACATCACACCAGAAAGAGACCGCACACTTAGCTAATATGGAGAGAGAAAGAGAAAATTTACAGAAACCAGGGATATGAAAAAAGTTACATATAACATTTCAAGCTCCTCTATACCTATTATACTGTTAGGCCCTGTTGACATGGCGTGTATTTGACGCGTTTTTTGGCACGTTCAATGTGCCAAAAAACTTACTGACAACACATGGTTTGAGCTTCCCACTGACATCAATGGGAAAGCACATTGTTAGTGCATACAACAAGTTTTTTTAAACAAGCATATTTTAAAAACGCATCACGTAAAAAAAATAATCTTCAGGGCAATTCTCTGATGCGTAAACATGCCGAAAATGCGCCTAATTCCCATTGTTAATGGGAGTCTTAATTACGCAAAAAAAAATAGGCAGACAAAACGCGTCAAAAAACACGACGAAAACGCGTAAAAAAAGCCTGTGTATTAAAAGGCGATTTACAAAAATGCTAGCATTTTTGACACGTTTACATGTCCTTTTTTGAGTGCTGTGCGAACAAGGCCTTACAGCTCTCTAAGTAGATATAAATAACTTAATTTTAAAAGAATATATAACTTAAAAAAGAAGATGCCAGTAGACTAGAAGTGTAAGAAAATGAGAAAATATTTTATTGAGGATAACATGTAAACATATTATGATAAAAAGAGAATCTATAAACCAACAGGTTAAAAGGACATACAAGCCATGCAGCTCATGAGGTGAACAGATTGTATAAACAAGAAATGAATGAATAGTAAATGCCTGGTTGTATAAGCTATCACTGTATATGTTAACACGCTAAATCCAGCCCACAAAAGTTTAAAGCAACATTAGATGGACATATGCCATGTAAAGTAATTAAAATGAATAACAAATATGTATGAAAGATGGAAAAAAATAGACAGTGTTAACAAGTGAAAAAATATTGGAACAAGTTGCGATAGTTAAACATACCCATGATAAGTCCAGGACTAGATGCACAGCAAGATGTCCGGCCCACCGCGCGTTTCGGCGCAAATGCCCACTTCTAGTCTACTGGCATCTTCTTTTTTAGGTTATATATTCATGCTTTGGATGCTTTTGTGGGTACACGCCCCAGGATCTAGCTCATACCTGATTATTTGTTTGCTGACAGCTGCATTTTACTTTTCTTGGGCTGATTAGATCCATGCTGTGCTTTTCGGTTATATTAATTTTAAAAGAAGTCTAAAAAAGTTAAATAACTAACCCTATGTGTTTTAGGCTTCCTAATTCTAATAAAAATCTTTAAAATATATCCCACATGTTTAGAATACCCTAAGCATCACAAAGATACAGTACAATCATTTCACAAAAACATGGAAAGTAGAAAATATTGCTTGTGTTTATTTCTTTACACTTCAGTAAATAAATATTAACACAAACACAAAACAATAAAACCTACAGTGTTATAATAGTTATTATAAAGCCCTGACCATTATTCAATGCGAGAGATAAGGTTGGTAAATATCAACAGGTTCAGGCAATTATCTGCTTGGCAGAGAATGTAAAAGGTCAACCACTTCAGATTAAACATTATTTCACATGAAACTCAAAGTTAAATGTCAGGTAAACTCAACCAGAACATGTGTGTCCGGACGGAAAAAGAAATAATAAAACTAAAATAATAATAATACAGATGAAGAAAATAATAATATTTAACCCCTTAATACCAGAGTTATTTTAAACCTTAATGACCAAGCAATTTTTAAAGTTTTTCCATCGTCGCATTCAAAGAGCTATAACTTTTTTATTTTTTCGTCGACCTAGCTGTATAAGGACTTGTTTTTTATGGAACAAGTTGCACCATTTTGGGGTATTTATAATTTATTGATTAACTTTAATTAACTTTTTTGGAGGGGTAATAGGAAAAAAAATGAAATGTCGTCATTTTTTTGTGTCTTAAATTTGCACCATTTACCATGTTGTATAAATAACAAAATAACTTTTTTCAGTAGGTCGTTACCAAATTGATATCGTTTTTTTTATGTTTTACTACTTTTACACAGTAAAAACACTCTTTTTCTCAATTATTTGTTTTTGTGTCGCCATATTTTAAGAGCCATAACTTTTTTATTTTTCCACTGATGCAGCTGTATCAGGGTTTTTTTCCCCCCCTGATGATTTGTAGTTGTTAGTGGTACCATTTTGGAGTACATGCGACTTTTTGATCACTTTTTATAAAAAAAAATTCCGTTGATCGTTGTTTTTTATTTTATATTTTACATGCGGGTTAAATAAAGCAATTGTTTTATAGTTGGGGTCGTTACTGACGCGGCAAAACAAAATATGTGTAACTTTTCACTTTTTTTCATAATAAAGTATTTTGTAAGGGGGAAAAAGTGGGTTTTTATTATTTTTTTACTTAAGACTTTTTATTACAAACTTTATTAAAACTTGTTTTTTACTTTTTCTTTTGTCTCACTAGGGAACTACAGGCATCTGAAAGGCCATACCTCTGTTAGGCCCCCAGACTGTCAAAGAAACCATCCACACCCCGCGATTGCATCGTGGGTTAATGGAACCCCCTCCCTCTAAAACCACGCAGATGCGGCACTCTCTATTGAGCGCCGCATCTGAGGGGTTAAACATGATCAGAGACCCCTGCTAGTGGTCTCTGATCGATGCCCTGAAGCCAAGGCTGTTAGCAACAGCCCGGGCTTCAGGAGCACCCGGCCCAATGCAGGAAAACTTCTTCCGAAGCGCTGACATGAAAAGGCGGTGCTTCAGAATAACTACCCCTAACGACCGATGTAGAAACACTCTACGCCGGTTCGTTAAGGGGTTAAGTAATACAATTTGTAAAAATACAAAAAAATAATATTAATAATAATAATAATCTAAATAATCTAAATAATAACAACAATGATAATAATAGCACAGGTAATATTAATAATAACCCCAGTAATAATTATAATTAAATAATAATAATGGAAATATTAATAATACATAAAATAGGTAATTAATAATACAAAAACTGGAATGATAATAAAAGAAAGCAATAAAAATAACAATAGAAATAAGAATAATTAGATATTATTGCTCTGTACAACTTAAAGGTTTCGTGAGCACACATAGACTTCTATTGGACTCTGCCCTACCTTAATCTGCCTTTGTTTTGTTTTTTTATACAGTGCATTTTTTATGTTGAAAAGTATATAAATTTAACAGAAAAAGAAAATGATGGCAAGTCCCAATGGATATCATATTTTGAAATATACCTCCGTAATATGGTATCGTATAAAGCATCATGCGGTGACAAGGGGTGTGCTTTCTGCCCTGTAATGCACAGTTGTGAGAACTCCGTGTGCCACCCTACAGGCTCTGTTTACACAGTTCCACAGGAAATTGGGATAATTATTTAAAGTGTATCTCCATATATAAATAACTTTCCATGAATCAATAATACAAGCAAAAATAGGACACTTTGTGATATGGTATCTTATTACTGAAATATGCCTCTTTCTCCACATATCCGACTTCCTCGTGACATGGATGAAATTATACAGCAGTGTAGCTGTTAATGCAGCTCTGGTATGAGACAGTAAAACACTTACTAGAGCCAGCAGAATTTCTGAGTGTCAGCTAGTGTGTGTGTGTGTGTGTGTGTGTGTGTGTGTGTGTGTGTGTGTGTGTCTCTACCAATACTCTCTTTTCCTGCTCCGATCCCCATAGACTTCTATGGGCAGCTGTAACCTGATCTCTCAGTGATGCAGTGATAGAGTGAATCTAATTCCTCTCTGCTCTTTGGACTCTATCAGTGAATTTTGAGTGAGTGAACAGTAAAAGCATACTTGAATTTTAAGGTGACTATGCAGAATAAGCTGTACGTGTGTACATGAGTAGTAACACATTACCTGACCATTATATGACTTGTATTCTGCATTATTTTTTTTAGTTGTTTTCTCCTCTGCAGGCTCTATCTATAATTCTCTGTTTTCCCTGAGCTGGTGGGTGGAGCCTAACTCCTATCATATCTTCTATACACAGCACACATAGAGAATAGGACATCCTGCTCTCCTTTCTCGATCTATCACATATATAGAAGCTGAGGCAGTATAGAGGAGACTATACAGTAGTAATAAGCAGTGTAACTATGAATCCAGCTCTGGGTTGAGATGAAACACTTACTAGAAGCTGAACCAGCATCTATGTCTGCATCTCTCTGCTTCTCACTCACTCAGCTCCCTCCTTCACCTTTCCAAAAACTTCTATGCGCAGCTGTAACCAGATCCTTCAGTGAGCTGATAGTCCATCTTGTCTTGAGGAGACAGATTTAGCAGTAAATTCAGAGTGAGTGAACATTTAGGAGAAAGGAAGGGAGGAGCCTGATAAGTGGGGAAAGAGGCATCTTTAGCTAATAAGATATATTACAAAGTTTCTTATATTCGCTTGCACTATTAATTTGTGCAAAGTTTGTTGAACAGTTAGGTACCATTTAATCTCCGTAGAACCAAGAGGGCTCCTGCTCCGGCGTTGAAATAGACTATAAAATGTGGCCATTGTACAACCATATGAGATCGACATTACCCTCATTGGATTTGAACCAATGGCCATACTTTGATCAGCACCAGTTACCTCATTAAATATGGGTAAAAGTTTGGTAAATAGTAATACTGTATATAAATCTGGTTTTAAAAATGTTGTTTGTTTTTTTACTTTATTTGCTTCTAAATAGTCCAACATCCAAAATGATGTGCTTATTAATTTCTTTATATAAAGCTCCAAATCACCTGTATAGACAGAGTTAAATGATAAGATTCAGACTGACTGCCGCCACCACTAGGGGGAGTGCAGGAGCTTAATAATACATTGAAATCAATAGTAAAACATTATGCAGTAAGCTCCTGAGTAAAATAAAAACAGAGTTCTGTCCCCTAGAAAGATATATTACAAAATGAATTACAGAAAATGAGATGCTATTAAAAGGTGGACATTCACTTTAGGTTTAATGTAAATTTATAATTCTTACATTATTAACAGTGTAGAACATAATTGGTAGTGACCTTGAATCCGGACTGAATCATTTCTCTGAGTGAAATTACTCAAGCAGTATCTTTGCTTAAAAGAGAAGAAGAAGAAGAAGAAGAAGCTCCTGAGATGTCAGAGGCAAGTTGACTTTTCACAAATGTCAAGTGTTTCTGAAATTAGATGCCAACGTAACTCGATTGTTATATTCAGTACATGTAATTCTTCAAAAGATTATTCACAGACCTCTGGAAGAATTATTTATCATCATCAGAATTATTTATCATCATGTGGAAAATGATTGATACATAATTATAAAACATACTGTAATTTATTAAGGAAATGTAGCCCTTAAAGGGACAGTACAGCACATTTGTAAAATGATGATTACCCAGGGAATACATCCTAGGCCTTTTCTTTCAAAAGTGACTCCATATTATCCATATTATCCATGCCTATTAAGTGTTTCTATTTCTTCTTATAGCATCAAAATTTAAAGGATTGCCATAATTTTAAATTTTTTAAATTTGGGTGAACAATTTTTCAATTACAAACTTTATTATACTTACCTGACTGATTTCACTCTGCATTTCTGCTACCGGTCTCGTTTACAGTCACATCACCACTGTGATTGACCTCCATGGTGAAATCTCTATAGCTGAAATGCGACATGGAAGAACCTCTTATTTCTCCTCGATCACAATCTGCCCCCCCCCCAAAAAAAAAAAAATCTTCCGTAATGCCTCACGTAGCAATTCATTCTACCTAAACTCACTCCTGAAGTCTAGATTTGACCTCACTAACCTTAAACATTCCCCAACTCTTCCTGCATAATTCCCTTCTTTATGCATGAGACAAAAATGTTAGTATCTTTAATATATCAGCTAAATTAATAACCCTCTATAGTCACAGGCAAGTTATCCACTTCTAACCTACTGTATATCACTAAAAGCTAGATCAGTGAGGGCTCGACTGTTGGGACACCCACCATATGCTCAGCTGTTTCCATATGTCCATAGATTCCTCCCTGTGGCCATCTATAAGTGGTTAAAAGGGGAAGGGCAGTTCCCTGTTCTAATGATCAATGAAAGTCCCTGGGTTTAGACCCCCAGCAAGTGAATGGGATTGAGCTGCCATACCGGACTCAGTCCATGGACAAGCGTGGCACTGTTTCTGTGGGAAATAAAGCAAACATTTATTTTAATCCTGGACAATAATTATTATTATTAATAATAATAATAATAATAATAATAGTAGTAGTAGTAGTAGTAGTAGTAGTAGTAGTAGTAGTAGTAGTAGTAGTAATAATAATAATGAAATTATCATGCGGTTAGGGTAGTTGTTCAGGTTCAGACTAACTCACCAGAGTACCAAAGGATCATCCGGAGGGTGAAGGGTGGTGAAGCTCTGACACAAGTGGAAGACAATCCTATTCGAAGGTGACTTGCAACTCGGGTCTATTTCTAATAGGATAATTCACAAATAACCTATTTGAACTTCTTGATGATATGTCCTGTGTGTGCAATGATAGAAAAGTTTACGACACAATTAAAAGTGAATGTGCACATGTTAAGTATTCATTGAGGATGGGTGTAAAGGATCTGCCAGGCACAGCTTCTGTGTATACACCGATAGGTAATCAGTCTGCACCTGCTTCTGTGTCTGTGGGACTTACTCCATCTTCCACCACTCAGGATGGCAGGCTTAGGAGTGGGAGAGCCTATCACAGCCTGGCCAGACGGAGCTAGCTCCCACCCTCTGTCTATTTATACCTGCCTTTCCTGTTCCTCCTTGCTTGTGATTCTTCTCGTGTGGTTTCCTGGCCCTGCTTCATATTGACCCTGGCTTACTGGCATATTGACCCTGGCATATTGACCCTGGTTTGACTCGGCTTGTTCACTACTCTCCTGCTCAGCGTTTGGTACCTCGTACACTCCTGGTTTGACTCGGCTCGTTCACCACTCTTGTTGCTCACGGTGTTGCCGTGGGCAACTGCCCCATTTCCCTTAGTTTTGTGTACCCTTGTCTGTTTGTCTGTCGTGCACTTACTGAGCGTAGGGACCGTCGCCCAGTTGTACCCCGTCGCCTAGGGCGGGTCGTTGCAAGTAGGCAGGGACTGAGTGGCGGGTAGATTAGGGCTCACTTGTCTGTTTCCCTACCCCCATCATTACATAATCACAAGCCCATATACCTAGGCTACCCTGGTCCCTCACACTACTATGGACCCCCTTGAGACCCTGGCTCAGCAAATGCAGGGTCTCTCCCTACAGGTCCAGGCCCTGGCTCAGAGGGTCAACCAGCCTGACGCTACCATGGTAGTGCCCCTCACCTCACCTCTTGAACCCCACCTCAAGTTGCCTGACTGGTTCTCAGGGGACCGGAGGACTTTTCTCTCCTTTCGGAAGAGTTGTAGGCTCTACTTTCGCTTAAAGCCTCACTCCTCAGGTTCTGAGAGCCAGCGGGTGGGTATAATTATGTCCCGGCTCCAGGAAGGGCCCCAAGAATGGGCCTTCTCCTTGGCTCCTGACGCCCCTGAACTTTCCTCTGTTGATCTTTTCTTTTCTGCTCTCGGACTCATTTATGACGAGACTGACAGGACTGCCTTTGCCGAGAGTCAGCTGGTTACCTTACGTCAGGGTAAGAGACCTGTTGAGGAGTATTGTTCTGACTTTAGGAAGTAGTGCGTAGCTTCTCGGTGGAATGACCCTGCCTTAAGGTGCCAGTTTAGGTTGGGTCTGTCGAACGCCCTGAAAGACCTGCTAGTTAGCTATCCCTCTTCTGACTCCCTAGACCAGGTTATGGCTTTAGCGGTACGACTTGACCGACGTCTCAGGGAACGACAACTTGAAAGTTTTTGTGTTTTCCCCTCTGACTCCCCCATGATGCCTCCCGAGGTCCCGTTGCTTCGCTCTTCCACGGAAGACTCGGAGGTACCTATGCAACTTGGGACCTCCGTGTCCCCCCGACAACGTAGAGAGTTCCGCGGGAAGAATGGTCTCTGCTTCTATTGTGGGGATGACAAGCATCAAGTGAACACCTGTCCTAGGCGTAAGAATAAGCAGCCGGAAAACTTCTGCGCCTAAGTGATCATCGGGGAGGTCACTTGGGCGCACAGGTATTTCCCGTAAATATGAAACGTAATAAAATCTTGCTTCCCTTTCAGGTCTCTTTTGGTGGTAGGTCTGCTACCGGCAGTGCCTTCGTGGATTCAGGGTCTTCTGCTAATATCATGTCTGTGGAATTTGCTATGTCTCTAGCTATGCCTTTGATTGATTTGCCTAAACCTGTCCCGGTAGTGGGTATCGAATCCACTCCTCTTGCTAATGGTTATTTTACACAGCATACCCCTGTTTTTGAACTCCTTGTTGGCTCCATGCATTTGGAGCAGTGCTCTGTACTGTTGATGCAGGGATTATCGTCCGATTTGGTTTTAGGCCTTCCCTGGTTGCAGTTGCATAATCCCACGTTTGACTGGAATACTGGGGAGCTTACCAAATGGGGTAATGAATGCTTGACGTCATGTTTTTCTGTTAATTCTATTTCTCCCCCTGAGGAGGTGAACACACTACCTGAGTTTGTTCAGGACTTTGCTGATGTTTTCTCTAAGGAGGCCTCCAAAGTGTTACCTCCTCATAGAGAATACGATTGCGCTATCGATTTGGTACCAGGAGCTAAGCTCCCTAAGGGTAGGATATTTAATCTCTCTTGTCCCGAACGTGAAGCCATGAGAGAGTATATCCAGGAATGCCTGGCCAAGGGTTACATTCGCCCCTCTACTTCTCCGGTAGGTGCTGGCTTCTTCTTCGTAGGGAAGAAGGATGGTGGTCTTAGGCCATGCATTGACTACCGTAACTTGAATAAGGTCACTGTAAGGAACCAGTATCCCCTTCCTTTGATTCCTGATCTCTTTAATCAGGTTCAGGGGGTCCAATGGTTCTCTTTGTTTGATCTACGGGGGGCGTATAACCTTATCCGCATCAAAGAGGGGGATGAGTGGAAGACTGCGTTTAACACGCCCGAAGGTCATTTCGAATACCTCGTCATGCCCTTTGGGTTGTGTAATGCTCCCGCGGTCTTCCAGAATTTCATAAATGAGATTTTAAGAGATTACCTGGGGGTATTTCTTGTAGTGTACCTTGATGACATACTTGTGTTTTCCAAGGACTGGTCCTCCCACATTGAGCATGTCAGGAAGGTGCTCCAGGTCCTTCGGAAAAACAAACTGTTTGCGAAGACCGAAAAATGTGTGTTTGGGGTGCAGGAGATACCATTTTTGGGTCAAATCCTCACTCCTCATGAATTCCGCATGGACCCCGCCAAGGTCCAGGCTGTGGCGGAATGGGTCCAACCTGCCTCCCTGAAGGCGTTACAGTGTTTCTTGGGGTTCGCTAATTATTACAGGAGATTTATTGCTAACTTCTCGGTCATCGCTAAGCCTCTTACGGACCTCACTCGCAAAGGTGCTGATCTCCTCCACTGGCCTCCTGAGGCTGTCCAGGCTTTTGAGGTCCTTAAGAAGTGCTTTATCTCGGCCCCGGTGTTGGTTCAGCCCAACCAAATGGAGCCATTTATCGTGGAGGTTGACGCGTCCGAGGTGGGAGTGGGGGCTGTCTTGTCCCAGGGTACCAGGTACCTCACCCATCTCCGTCCCTGTGCCTACTTCTCCAGGAAGTTTTCGCCCACTGAGAGTAACTATGATATTGGCAACCGCGAACTCTTAGCCATTAAATGGGCATTTGAAGAGTGGCGCCTCTTCCTGGAGGGGGCTAGGCACCAGGTAACGGTCCTTACCGACCACAAGAATCTGGTTTTCCTAGAATCGGCCCTGAGGCTTAACCCGAGACAAGCTCGATGGGCGTTATTTTTTACCAGATTACTTTTTTTGGTTACCTATAGGGCTGGGTCTAAAAATATTAAGGCTGATGCACTGTCGCGTAGCTTCATGGCCAGCCCTCCTTCGGAGGAAGATCCTGCTTGTATTTTGCCTCCAGGTATAATCATTTCTTCTATTGATTATGATTTAGTCTCTGAAATTGCGGCTGATCAAGGTTCAGCTCCCGGGAACCTTCCTGAGAACAAGCGGTTTGTTCCCCTGCAATTCCGGCTAAGGGTACTTAGGGAAAATCATGACTCCGCACTATCTGGTCATCCAGGCATCCTGGGTACCAAGCACCTCATTGCCAGAAACTATTGGTGGCCTGGGTTGCCTAAAGACGTTAAGGCCTACGTCGCCGCTTGTGAGGTTTGTGCTAGGTCCAAGACTCCCAGGTCCCGACCAGCGGGCTTACTACGTTCTTTGCCCATTACCCAGAGACCTTGGACCCATATCTCCATGGATTTTATCACCGATTTGCCCCCATCTCAAGGCAAGTCGGTGGTGTGGGTTGTAGTAGACCGCTTCAGTAAGATGTGCCACTTTGTGCCCCTCAAGAAACTACCCAATGCTAAGACGTTAGCTACCTTGTTTGTCAAACACATCCTGCGTCTCCATGGGGTCTCTGTCAATATTGTTTCGGACAGAGGGGTACAATTTGTTTCTTTGTTTTGGAGAGCATTCTGTAAAAAGTTGGAGATTGATCTGTCCTTCTCCTCTGCCTTCCATCCTGAAACTAATGGCCAAACTGTGAGGACTAATCAGTCTCTAGAACAATATTTAAGGTGTTTTATCTCTGACTGTCAATATGATTGGGTCTCATTCATTCCCCTCGCTGAATTTTCCCTTAATAACCGGCTCAGTAACTCGTCAGGGGTCTCCCCCTTTTTCTGTAATTTTGGGTTTAATCCACGGTTCTCCTCCGTTTCACCTGGTAGTTCCAACAATCCCGAGGTAGAGGTCGTTCATCGGGAACTGTGCACAGTCTGGGCCCAGGTTCAGAAGAACCTAGAGGCGTCACAGGGCATACAAAAGACTCAGGCAGATAGAAGACGTTCTGCTAACCCCTTGTTTGTGGTCGGGGATCTGGTGTGGCTGTCCTCAAAAAATTTGCGCCTTAAGGTTCCGCCCAAAAAAAATTCTCCCCGGTTTATAGGGCCGTACAAGATCATTGAGGTCCTTAACCCAGTCTCCTTCCGGCTGGAGTTACCCCCGTCTTTTCAAATACACAACGCGTTTCATGCCTCCCCCCTGAAACGCTGCTCCCCGTCCTTGGTTACCTCGAGGAAACCTCTGGTCCCTGTTCTCACCCCTGAGGGGGTGGAATTCGAGGTGGCCAAGATTGTGGACAGCAAGATGGTCCAAGGCTCCCTCCAGTACCTGGTCCATTGGAGAGGATACGGGCCTGAGGAGAGGACTTGGGTACCCGCCCGGGATGTTCACGCTGGGGTATTGGTCAGGAAGTTCCACCTTCGTTTCCCCAATAAACCAGGTCCACCTAGAAAGGGTCCGGTGGCCCCTCATAAAAGGGGGGTGGTACTGTAAAGGATCTGCCAGGCACAGCTTCTGTGTATACGCCCATAGGTAATCAGGCAGATAGAAGACGTTCTGCTAACCCCTTGTTTATGGTCGGAGATCTGGTGTGGTTATCGTCTAAGAACTTGCGCCTTAAGGTCCTGTCCAAGAAGTTTGCTCCCCGGTTTATAGGGCCGTATAAGGTAATTGAAGTCCTCAATCCTGTCTCCTTCTGACTGGAGTTGCCCCCATCTTTTCGAATACACGACGTGTTTCATGCCTCCCTCCTTAAACGCTGCTCCCCGTCCTTGGCTCCCTCGAGGAAACCTCCTGTCCCCGTTCTCACCCCTGAGGGGGTGGAATTCGAGGTGGCCAAGATTGTGGACAGCAAGATGGTCCAAGGCTCCCTCCAGTACCTGGTCCATTGGAGAGGATACGGGCCTGAGGAGAGGACTTGGGTACCCGCCCGGGATGTTCACGCTGGGGTATTGGTCAGGAAGTTCCACCTTCGTTTCCCCAATAAACCAGGTCCACCTAGAAAGGGTCCGGTGGCCCCTCATAAAAGGGGGGTGGTACTGTAAAGGATCTGCCAGGCACAGCTTCTGTGTATACGCCCATAGGTAATCAGTCTGCACCTGCTTCTGTGTTTGTGGGACTGACTCCATCTTCCACCACTCAGGATGGCAGGCTTAGGAGTGGGAGAGCCTATCACAGCCTGGCCAGACGGAGCTAGCTCCCACCCTCTGTCTATTTATACCTGCCTTTCCTGTTCCTCATTGCTTGTGATTCTTCTCGTGTGGTTTCCTGGCCCTGCTACAGCTTCTGAACTATTTGACCCTGCTTCATATTGACCCTGGCTTAGTGACTACTCTCCTGCTCTGCGTTTGGTACCTCGTACACTCCTGGTTTGACTCAGCTTGTTCACTACTCTCCTGCTCAGCGTTTGGTACCTCGTACACTCCTGGTTTGACTCGGCTCGTTCACCACTCTTGTTGCTCACGGTGTTGCCGTGGGCAACTGCCCCATTTCCCTTAGCTTTGTGTACCCTTGTCTGTTTGTCGTGCACTTACTGAGCATAGGGACCGTCGCCCAGTTGTACCCCATCGCCTAGGGCGGGTCGTTGCAAGTAGGCAGGGACTGAGTGGCGGGTAGATTAGGGCGCACTTGTCTGTTTCCCTACCCCCATCATTACAATGGGTCGTCAGAATCATTTTCTTTGGTGGGCCCAAGAAACCCCAGTCCGACACTGTATTTATTAAAAAAAAATTATTAAAATCATGAAGATGTATATTCTCTTGCAGAGTTAGCCATCAAAGTGACGCTGTAAGCCACATCATATGTTGTTTCTTAACTCTATGACCTTTTCATATGATATGGTATCTCATGGGTGTTGTTTTCCCCTAATGTTTATTGCCCATTTAAAAATAATCACATGTTTGGATATAATTTAAAATGTCATAAAGCAGATCTGGAAAATGACCTTTGAATGCTGTCATTCGTTTATAAAAAGAGAAACTCTAAATATGTCATATTAAAATATTGTCCGATGTATAATGACATTCATGTTTCTTATCAATAGCAAAACAGAAATTACATTCTAATGATGAATTTGCTTTATATTTTCAGATTTTGTTTATTAAATGATAATGATGATAGGTGACAATGAATGAAATTAAATATTCAAAAAGGAAAACAGAAAGGAAAATATTGGCAATATTATATCCAACTTTAGCCCTTTTAAGGACGCAGCTAATTTGACCTTCGAGACTAACCATATCTTTTTTTTCCACAATTTATTTTTTTATCTCATTATTTTGAGGTCAATATATTGTAGGTTAATGTTTGATTAGTATATTACTTGCTATGTTATTATTGATAGCAAATAAGTATAATTTTTTATGTTTTATAATTTTTATTTAATTAAAATGTATTATTTTAAAAATAATCAAATTTCTTTATTTTCATTTGAGATGGATTCACACACAACTATTTGATGACCATGGTGTTTGTTTTGCTAATATTTTTGGTTAAAGACACCTTGGCCAGATGATAGTTTAAAGTCTATAGTTGAAATATGAGAAAAGCCGGATACACAGCGTTTTGTTTTTTAGCATTTTTTTTACCCTTTCACCTATGACAGCACCCCTGGAGAGACATCCCATTCACTGGACAGGAAGCTTGATAATATAAAAAAGGACACACTTCTCCACACACCCAGTCAGGTTACCTGTTCTCCAGATAGGATTGTCCTGTGGTCAGACCCTCTAGTACAGGGGTCTAAAGCACGCAGCCCGCGGGCCGCATGCGGCCCCCGAGGCTGTAATTTGCGGCCCGCGACCTGCGGGGAGAGGAGAGAGCGTTTGGAAGAAGGATGGTTCCTTCATGACGTCAGTCCTCCCGCACTGAGAACGCATTAGTGAGCCCGCGTGGAGAGGATAGAGTGGTCGGAAGGAGGAGCGCTCCTTCATGACGTCAGTCCTCCCGCACTGAGAACGCATTGGTGAGCAGTGGCCCGACAGTCCCATGTAGTGGAAACCCCCTGTAGTAGCGCCCCACACACCCCACTTCTGACAGCGCTACACACCCCAGTCGAGGAGGGAGAATCAATGGAGCTACCTACATGGAGGGGGCGTGTGGCGCTGTCAGCAGGGTGGGGTGTGTTGGGCCCATTCTACAGCAAAGGAATCCCAGGCCAGTGCATCGGCATTCTCTGGCTTGGGATTCCACTCCTATAGGGGGGATGTGGTACTATCTATTGGGGGGGTGTGATGATCTACAGTGGTTTGTGGCACTATCTACAGGGGGCAGTTTGTCACTACAGAGGGCACTGTGCCACTATCTACAGAGGGCACTGTGCCACTATCTACAGAGGGCAGTGTGTGGCATTATCTACAGAGGGCACTGTGAAACTATCTACAGAGGGCAGTGTGTGGCAATATCTACACAGGGCAGTGTGGCATTATCTACAGAGGGCAGTGTGTGGCAGTATCTACACAGGGCAGTGTGTGGCATTATCTACACAGGGCAGTGTGTGGCATTATCTACAGAGGGCAGTGTGTGGCATTATGTACAGAGGGCAGTGTGTGGCATTATGTACAGAGGGCAGTGTGTGGCAGTATCTACACAGGGCAGTGTGGCATTATCTACAGAGGGCATTGTGTGGCAGTATCTACACAGGGCAGTGTGTGGCATTATCTACACAGGGCAATGTGTGACATTATCTACACAGGGCAATGTGTGGCATTATCTACAGAGGGGAGTGTGTGGCATTATGTACAGAGGGCAGTGTGTGGCATTATCTAAAATCTTGACATGTGTGTCTGCCAAACGCTGCCAACTGAGCCGCCGGACTGCATTTAGCGACACTTAAACTGGAAAACTGGATTGTTGAAATAAGCAGGTGGAGAATTCTCTCAAATTTAAAACTTAGTGGTATTATTATAGTAATATAATGATATAGTAGTTCAAAATAACTAATTGATTAACAATAATTTTGTATTGTATTAAATTTAAAAGTAATTCGGCCCGTCAACTTCCCATTTTTTCTATATGTGGCCCACTTACCCGGCCAAGTTTGAGACCCCTGGGCTAGTAGGTACTCACCTGTGTTCCTAGGTTTAATCTGAAAGTGTAAGTCTCTTAGGCAGCAACTTTAAGCCAGGGGCTGGTAACTCCCTCCTCTCCCGGTCACCACTTCCCTCTTCGGAGGTGGTATGATCCCGCCGCAGGTGGGTTCTCCTATGGGGCGATGCTTCTCCTAGGTTCAGGCCTGGCTCTAGGTGCAACAGTCAGAGCCGCGACTCATGTCCCAGAGTTTTCTGCTTTCGGCGCACTGCAGTGACTTCTTTCGGATGCAGGCGCGCGTCACTTCTGGCAGAGGTGACAAGTCTATGTCCCAGGAAGCGGTGTTCCGGTGGTCCACAGCAGGGAGGAGGGGCGTGGGGGCGCATCATAGCCAGAGGGCACCCCTAGCCAATCCTAGGCCTATTTTAGGCTTGAACCTAAGCAACCAGCATGGAAGCAACAGGAGAAGCAGCAGGACGCGCCGAAGCAGCACGATGCGCCGAACGTTCAGACCCAGCAAGATCCTCCAGTCCGGCAGTTTGAATGGCATGGGGTCTTCTAAGAAACATTGTAGGACAAGCAACCTTGTCCTTCCTTTGTATATCACATGTTTCTTAGGTCAGAGGGGGTCCCAGGAAAAAGTTGGACAAAATTCGTAAGAAGAATGTGTGTAGCAGAAAGCTGGTGGCTTCATATCAGAAAAATTTATTCCAGCCATGTTTAGATAAAATCCCCGCAGAGGGGTCCACTAGCCTTGCCACTAGCATTAAGGGTATGGTACGAACCAAGGTTAGGAATTCCCTTAAATCTTATAGTACCTTGTCTGGTAAAACAAGACAGGGCCTCAGTGTATCTGACTTTTCCAGTGAGGAGGTTGATATATTTGAGGAAGAAGGGGAGCTAGGCCCCTCTGAGAATTCCTCTGACGAAGACGGGGTGGAAAGAATCTTTTTCCAGCTAAGGACGTGAATCAACTCTTTAAGACAGTCCGAACCACTATGAACAACGATGATCCCAAAGAACCCCGGTCCATCCAAAACATTATGTTTTAGGTCCTGGGTGCTAGGAAACAGAGAACTTTCCCTATCCATAAAAATGTGGCCAGCCTCATTAAAAGGCAGTGGAAGAACCCTGATCGGCATTCCCAAGAATTTAAAGAGGAATATTCTTTTGAGGAGGAAGTAAGCAAGTACTGGGATAGTATTTCCAGGCTGGATGCCTCAGTAGTAAAGATATCCAGAAAGAACTCTTTACCTTTTGAAGATCTAGTTTCTCTCCCTGATCCAATGGATAGGAAGGCAGACTACTATTTAAAAAGAACCTGGGAAGTCTCTGTGGGGGCCTTTAAACCTGGAATTGCAGCTAAATGTGTGGCCAGGTCCCTAAAGATATGGATAGCTCAACTAGAGCTACATCTCAGAAGTAAGCCTTCTCTCACCTTCCGACAGCCGCAACTGCAGACCTCTGACCGTATGCAGGCATCTCCCTCCCTGGAGAAGGCCAGCACACATGGCTGTACAGCCCTACAGCCTCTCCTAGGGCAGGGCAGTACAGGAACTTTTAGTTCCCTAACCAATCCCCATATCACCCTGGACTATAAAAAGGGCTGTGCTCTTCGTCACCTTGCCTGAACGTTTTTGTCTACCCATGTTCGTATTGCAAAGGGTCCCTTAGTTGTATCCTGCTCCCAGTGTTCCCGTATCCTGCTTCCTGCATCCTGTTGTTGTGTTTGTTCCTGAGCCTTAGCCCATTGTTGGAGTCGTGTATCATCTGCCACGTCTTGTGTCATCTGCCACTTTTGGTGCCAATTCTGATAAATGTAGGGTGGAACAGATACATAAAAAAGTTTAATCTAATGCCTTCCAACAAGTGCATCTTTTTGTGGATCTTCTTAGACTCCTCCAAACAAAAGTCTTTTCTCCCTCAGGGAAAGATCCAACCATTGATAGAAATGGTCTTGGACCTCTTTGTAGATCACTCAACCTCTTTCAGAAGGGCTATGTCTGTCCTTGGTCTTCTAACCTCCTGTATCCCGGCCATAATGTGGGCACAATTGAGGTCCAGACTTCTGTAGAGGGACATATTAGAGAAGTGGTACAAAAGCAAGTTCTCCTTAGATCACTCCCTACACCTTTCATCAGTAGCCATAAAGCTTTTATTTTCTTTACGGGAAATGATATAAATCCCTTAGCAGATCCTGATATATCCTTGATTCTAGATTTTCTCCAGGCCGGGCTGGACAAATATCTCAAGCCTAACACGCTAAAGGTACAAGTTTCTGCTCTAAGCTCCTTTTATGATTTCAGGTTAGCTGAACACCCTTGAATCAGGAGGTTCCTAATAGCAGCCTCCAGGATAAGACCTCAAATAAGATCTTCAGTCCCCTCTTGGGACTAAAGCTTGGTACTTACTGCCATGATGGGTTCATCCTTTGAATCTGCCAATCAAGTTTCTCACACTAAAGATTACATTTTTACTAGCGGTTACCACCATCGGTAGAGATTCAAGCCCTCTCTGCATTTCCTCCTTACGCTTTGGTGTTGGAGGATAGGGTAATTATGAAGACCGTAACAGGTTATTTTCCCCTTCCATCAAGATTAGGAAATAATTTTTCCCTCCTTCTGTGACTCCCCAAAAAAATTAAATGGAGCAGGAGTTTAATTGCTTAGATGTGAGGAGGTGTTTAGTTCACTACCTAGAGGTTACCAAGGACTGGAGGTCTTTCGAGAATCTTTTCATTTAATTTCAGGGTCCAAAAAGGGGTTCTGCAGCTAGCAGGCCGACAATAGCAAGGTGGATTAAACAGGACATATGCTTAGTCTTTGTGGGCCAGAAAATTAATCACCCAGAAATCTTTGTAGCTCATTCCACTAGAGCTTTGTCTACCGTACTTATTAGGCAAAGAAAGCCAACGCATCTCTAGACCAGATTTGCAAGGAGGCTAAATGGAGTTCACCCCACACCTTTATTAATCATTATAAGTTACAGCTGCATTTAGCCTCTGACTTGCCTTTTGGTAGGAAAGTTCTACATATACATATACATATATATATATTTTTTATATACTGTATGTAGGCTTGACAAAGATTCCATAGAGACGGATCAAAACGTTGCCGGCCTGGGGTGAATAAACACACCACTTTTTTTCACCAATTTCCTTGGAGTGCTGCCTCTTCATTTTGTGGGCATTTCATTAACAAGGGTTCCTAGCCCCAACCTAGGAGGACTGCACCCTCTGCTGTTGCTGTGCTGCTTTATTCTTTTTCTTATTTTATATATATATATATATATATATATATATATATATATATATATATATATATATATATATATATATATACACTACCGTTCAAAAGTTTAGGGTCACTTAGAAATGTCCTTGTTTTTGCAAGAAAAGCACAGTTTTTTTCAATGAAGATAACATTAAATTAATCAGAAATACACTCTATACATTGTTAATGTGCTAAATGACTATTCTAGCTGCAAACGTCTGGTTTTTAATGCAATATCTACATATGTGTATAGAGGCCCATTTCCAGCAACCATCACTCCAGTGTTCTAATGGTACATTGTGCTTGCTAACTGTGTATAGGCTAACCTGTGGGTGTGGTAGTGCAATAAGAGCTACTTTCAAACTCTTAGATATAGCGTATAAGGAGGTAGGCACTAATCCAGACAGCAATGTCAAAAAGTAGAAAATTGTATGTTGTATATTTGTCAATTGACAAAAAACAAGTGCAATACATTTGCAAAATATGAAATAAATATTTCACCCATCTGGAGGTTAGAGTCCTGGAAGTTTATTGGTTAGAGTTCCATCTTTGTCTTCCCAGTTAGATCCACGGCTTTCACCGATGGATTGAGCTGCTTGAGAAAGGGAGTGGTCCCCCAGAAACGTCGCACAGGTGTTGTCAGAGGCCAATCCTCCACATGTGGTGTCTCTGCTATCGGCGAAAGCCCTGGATCTAACTGGGAAGACAATGATGGAATTCTAACCAAGATACTTCCAGGGCTCTAACCGTATTTTTTTCATATTTTGCGAATAAATTGCACTTGTTTTCTGGCTTTCGGCTTTATAAATGCCATCTCCCTTTGACTAGATTACCCCCAAACATTTATATATTAATAGTAAGGCCTGTTAGAATTAAGATTGAAGCAGACATTTTAGTCATCATTATCCATATCAGATCATTAGTTTAAAACAATATGAACTTCTATTACATAATCATGAAACATACAAATTTCTCATAGCCTTAAAGATCAAAACTCGCCAGTCAGAACCATAATGAACCATCTTATGTCGGATTCTTTCGAAAATGTCATAACAATAATTGGATCTAAATGTCACAAAGTAATAACATTATAAAGTTATCAATGTCATACGAATATGCAGGTTATTGCAGGAGTCTAAAATTCTATGATCTTTAAAGATGGTTAAAAATTAGACTGTAAAGGGACAAAAATAGGTGCCAAAATGATACAAACGCTATAAATTACAGTAATCTGAATAAAAGGTCAGTGAAGCTTCTAAGTAATAGCAAAATACAAGAGCCGATGGTTTTCACAATCCATTGTACAAGCATGTTAAATATTGTATGGTACATAGAAGTTTTATTAATGCAAATATTCTCTGATGCTGCTAACCACTAGTTTGTGAGCCTACACAGCAATAATAATACCAGTCCCCAAGGCTGGATTCACCTAAAGACACAGTAGACGATCATCCCCTTTTAATTATCCCTTGGAGTACTGGCAACGCTGTAGTGTAATTTTATTACTCCAGCACTCCAGTGGATGATCTTATCATTTAAAAGGGAAGATCATTTACCAGACCATAACCAGCCTGGCACATTGGTCAATAAAAACAAAAACAACAATGTTTTGTTTGTATTAATGCAATAAAGTTAGTGATTTTTAATCTATACTACATCCTACTAAACTTGTCCTACAGGAAAGCAAAAAGATAGATCCAGCGCTGAGACTTGTATGTCTATTAAAATGGGAAACTTCTTCCAAGTTTTATTCCAAAAGTAGTTAAAATTGACACGAGTGTTTCCAGAGTACAATTGGTAGTTGGTGGTATAGGCGGTGCCTACGCGTTTCAGACGCAGACTGCGTCCTTAGTCATGGCTTATTGTGACTACTTTTGGAATAAAACTTGGAAGACGTTTCCCATTTTAACAGACATACAAGTCTCAGCGCCGGATCTATCTTTTTGCTTTCCTGTCTATTCAATTCGTATACCGACACGAGGACCCGAGCGCTATCAACAATACGTATCTGAGATAAGGTGAGCTGGTGGATCCCTCCCATTTTTCTGTTCCAAAAACTTGTCCTACCTTCCCTTCTCTCTTTCTTTACTGTCTGGTAGATGTTGGTGATGTACACAGGACATAACATACGTTGAGTGGTAAATTAGTGGATCTTGATATATCTAGCTTATACATAAGATGGGGTATGGGGTTAAAACCTCCTTCTTGTCACCTTATTTTTCCTGGCTCATTTCCGCAACTCACCTCTTTGGGCTGTTGTATATTACACAGTCTGTGTGTAATACTGTTTTCCATCTGCTGTTGCAGGGTGAACATTATACGAGATTTTCACCTTTAGCCAGCAGATAGCAGTGAGTCAGAGAGAGAAAGGGGGAGGGAGTGCTCCAGTATCTCCACATCACTGTTGGCCGGAGCAGTCCAGTCCTGCTGTGCCCAACCCCCTTTCTGAGAGAATCTAGCAGAGAAGGTGTGTCACAGTGTATGTCTGTTCTGAGCTAGCTGAATTAAGTGGCTTGTGATATAAGTGGAGTTATAAAACCAGAGTTAAAAAGAGGAGTTAAAGCCCCTGTAAGTACTATTCTTTTACTTTTTCAATTGTTCACTGTTTTTTTGTATCTGGGATAATGGATAGTATCTTGTAATCTTGAGTGGAGCATGCTGCTGACAGAACAAGCAGTTAGTGGAGTAGATCTGGAGGGTGAAGACATGGGTCAGCAGGATCAGGCAAATAGCTGGGTTAATGTAGTTAGGGGTAGAAGAAAAGGGTCCAAGAAAAGGAAGGCCAATCCTGTTTCTGATGTTTCAAGCAAAATTGACAAGTTGGGTGATGATGCGAGGGTGTCGGTCTCAGAAATGGCAACCCTAGTGGATACTGATCTCCCTAACAACGGGGAGAACAGCCAAGCTAGCAGTCGGCAGGATGGTAATGCAGGTGAGGCAAGACAATTGATAGTTGTAGTGGATTCTATAATCAGGAAGACGGATAGAATCATTTGTCGCCAAGACCGCTTCAACCGAATGGTTTGCTGTCTCCCTGGTGCCAGGGTTCGGCATGTGGTGGAACGGGTGGACAAATTTCTGGGAGGGGCTGGTGATGGTCCAGCTGTTGTGGTCCATGTGGGCACCAACGACAGAATAAATGGTAGGTGGAGGAGCCTTAAGAATAATTTTAAAGAACTAGGCTACAAGCTGAGGGGAAGGACCTCCAAAGTAGTATTCTCAGGAATACTGCCTGTGCCATGCGTTTCACAGGAAAGACAGCGGGAGCTCAGGGAGTTAAATGCATGGCTTAAGTCTTCGTGTAGAGGAGAAGGCTTTGGGTTCCTAGAGCACTGGGCTGACTTTTCATTGGGGTACAAACTGTCTTCTGCAGATGATTTGCACCTAAATGGAAGGGGGTCCACTGTGCTGGGGGAGAGAATTCTAGCTGGGGTGGCAGAGTATTTAAACTAGGGCTGAGGAGGGAGGTCAATGTAGAAAATAAAGAGGTAGTTAGGTTAGCGAGGGGTCAGACTATATTGGTGGGGGGGGAGAAACAGACTGTGGGGAGAGGACTAGGCAACAAGATAAGGAGATCCTTTCGTTACAAAACAGCAATGAAAATAAAAATGCCCAAATAATCACATTTCTGTAAATTACAGTGAAACATTTAAAGGCAAGTTAAAGTGTATGTTCACAAATGGCAGAAGTCTAGCAAGCAAAATGGGGGAGCTGGAGGCCATGGTACTGGAAGAAAATATAGATATAGTTGGTGTTGCTGAAACATGGCCGGACTCTTCACACGACTGGGCTGTAAATCTACAGGGTTTTACACTGTTTCGGAAAGACAGGGCGAATAGGAAAGGTGGTGGTGTATGTCTGTATGTGAGAAGTGATATGAAGGTGAGTGTGAATGAGACATTAGAGGGTGAAGATTGTGAGGAGGTTGAAACCTTGTGGGAGGAATTACAAAGGGAGGTAAACACTGAAAAAATTATTTTGGTGTAATCTATAGACCCCCCCAATATAACTGAGGAGAAGAAAGGCCAGCTATATAAACAGATGGAGCGGGCTGCACAGGCGGGTACAGTAGTGATAATGGGAGATTTTAATTACCGGGATGTTAATTGGTGTCATGGTTTGGCTTCAACTGCAAAGGGGAGACATTTCCTCAACCTGTGGCAGGACAATTTTATGAGCCAGTTTGTGGAAGACCCGACTAGAGGTGAAGCTCTGTTGGATCTGGTCATTTCTAACAATGCAGAGCTTGTTGGGAATGTCAATGTTCATGAAAACCTCGGTAACAGTGATAATAATATACCATAGTTTTTTAACTATAAGACACACCTGACCATAAGATGCACCCAGGTTTTAGACAGCACAAAATAGGAAAAAAATTATTTGTTAAAAAATAATTTGTTCTGTTTCACCACATTCTGAGAGACAAAAATTTTTTATATTTTTTTCATCGATTGAGCGGTGTGAGGGCTTATTTTTTGTGGGACGAGCTGTAGTTTTATTGGCACCATTTTTTGGTACATACGAATTTTTTTTATAACTTTTTTTTTATTTCATATTTTAAGTACTAAGGAGACCCAAAAAACTATTTTAATGTTTTCAATTTTTAAACTCACCATGGGAGTTAAATAATGGTATATTGTAATAGATCAGACTTTTACGGACACAGCGATACCAAATTATTTTATTTTTTACATTGTGCTTGGGGAAAAATGGGAAAAGTTTTTTTTTTTTTTTAACTTTTAATGTTATTTTTTTTTACACTCCTGAAATTTTATCTAACATTTTTTTTTACACATTTTATTAGTTCCCCTAGGGGACTTGAACCAGCGGCCACTTGGTTACATGTGGAGTTACTGAAACAGCGTAACTACGCTGTATCCCTAACTCCCATAATAGTGAATGGCAGTTACGGAAGCATCGTAGCATGCGAGCTATGCTGTTTTACGTAACTATTGTTCAGTTGTATGGGAGATACTGAAGCAGTGTAGCTCAGCGAGTTACGCTGTTCACTAACTCCACATGTAATCAAGTGGCCGGGAGAGCACAGAAAGCTAGAACAGGGTTTAGGGGGCCCCGTTCTAAAGATAGGTGCAGGTCCCAGAGGTGGGACATGCATCTATCTGACATTTATGACTTATCCTGTGGATACATCATAAATGTGCTTCATAGAAAAACCCCTATAAATTCCGCGGTCGATATTGACCACGGCAATTAACTAGTTAAAGGGGTTTGCCATAAAATATATTTATCCCCTATCCACAGGATAGGGGCTACATGTGAGATCGCTGGGGGTCCGACCGCTGGGACCCCCAGCGGTAAGGAGAACAGGGGACCGAAAGTGACCCAGAACGCTACATGAGAAGCCTGAACTTCCGGGTTCTGTGTCCGGCTTATCTGTTCCGCAGCTCCATAGAGATCAATGAAGAGCGGCTCGCGCATGCGCAGAAGAATCCCATTGATCTCTATGAAGCTGCCGGACAAAGAACGCGGAAGTCACATCTTCTCATGCAGCGCTCACTCTTGGTGACTTTCCGTCGCCATTCTCCTTATCGATCACACATGTATCCCCTATCCTGTGTTTTATGGCACAAGCCCTTTAAACTACCAGGAACAGCGAAATTGCTGTTCCTGGCTGTTAGAGCAGCGTGTCAGAAGTTGACACCTGCAGTGTATGGAGCGGGCTCAGTGCGTGATTCCACTCCATACATCACCTACCTCCAGCTCCATGATGTGCCTGTATGTCATGGGTCGGAAAGGGGTTAAGTAATGATGCGGTCATGGGGCCCGGCGATGCTGGGGGCCCTTGACTGCGGACTATAAGACGCAGGGACTTTTTAGCAAGATTTATTCTTGCTAAAAACTGCGTCTTATAGTCCGAAAAATACAGTAGTTATATTTTACATATACTGTAAAAAACAAACACAGGCTGGGAGGGCAAAAACACTTAATTTTAAGAAGGCCAATTTTCCCAGGTTGAGGACTGAAATTCAGGATATAGGTTCGGAAAAACTAATGTCAAATAATAGTACAAATGATAAATGGGAGATTTTTAAATCTACTTTGGGTAATTATAGTGCAAAATGTATTCCTCTAGGTAACAAGTATAAACAACTAAAATTAAACCCCACATAGCTTACACCTTCTGTAAAAAGGGCAATCCATGACAAAAAAAAAGGGCATTTGAAGAATACAAATCTGAGGGTACAGCTGTAGCCTTTGTAAATTATAAAGAGCTTATTAAAATTTGTAAAAAGGTAATAAAATCAGCAAAAATACAAAAATGAAAGGCATGTGGCCAAGGATAGTAAAACAAATACCCAAAAATTCTTCAAGTATATAAATGCAAAAAAGCCAAGGTCTGAACATGTAGGACCCTTAGATAGTGGTAATGGGGAGTTGGTCACAGGGGAACAAGAGAAGACAGAGTTACTAAATGGGTTCTTCAGCTCTGTATATACAACAAAAGAAAGAGCAGCTGATGAAGTAGGTGCCTGTGCTGTTAATATATCAGTTGATATACTGAATTGGATGAATGTAGAGATGGTCTAAGCTTAATTAAACAAAATAAATGTTCACAAGGCCCCAAGACCAGATGGGTTACACCCTAGAGTTCTTAAAGAGCTTAGCTCAGTTATTTCTATCCCCCACTTCATAATATTTAGGGATTCTCTAGTGACTGGTATAGTGCCAAGGGGCTGGCGCAGGGCAAATGTGGTGCCTATTTTCAAAAAGGGCTCTAGGTCTTCCCCGGGTAATTATAGACAAGTAAGGAGAAATAGAAAAGGAATACATCGTTGATGTCACTTGTCACCTTCTGAAACACAATGTTTAGGCTGCTCCATGGGGGCAAAATTCTCTCCTTCCCTAGTAAATATTTATGTTTCTTGGTGTGAGGAACGTTACATTTATAACAACTTAAATCCATATGTCAAGGACATTTACTACTACGGTCGTTACATAGAGGGTATTTTTATTATATGGTCAGGCTTTCACAAATTTGTACATCATTTTGTAAAATATATGAACAACAATGATGATAATCTAATTTTCACCTACAATATGGACCCAAAAATAATGTCTTTTCTTGATATTACATTAACTGAAGACTCCCCTAAATCTTATATCTCCAGCAGCCTTTATCGCAAACCAATGGCAGGAAATTCGGTTTTACATGCAGCTAGTGCACATCCTAGACATGTAATTGATAACCTTCCTATCGGAGAATATGTACGTGCCAGGAGGATATGCACACAAAATCATGCATTCCTTACAGAATGCAACATTATAGACACAAGATTAATGGCACGAGGTTATCTTAAACAAAAGCTGAATCGAGCCAAAAATATTGTCAATACCCAGTCCAGATTTCAATATTTGTATCCTGAAAAACAAAAATTTCCTAGAAAATAATTAATCAAAAATCTAACCTTCTCTACCCCTTTCAGCAATGATTATGGGCAAATCGTAACCGTTATAAAACGTTATCTTCCTATTTTGGATAAAGATCGCAGTTTGAAAAATATTCTTAAAGGAGGTTGTAATTTTGTGGCAAGAAATTCTACTACAATAGGGAATCGTATTTCCCCCAGTTTCTTTCCTAGGACTGCTCTCAACAAAAGCACATGGTTATCATGCACTGGTTTACACAAATGTGGCGGCATGAGATGCGCCATGTGTAGCATAATGTCCAATACATCCATTCTAACATCCTCATCTAATAATACCTCTTTTTCCATAAATTCTTTTATGAACTGCAATACCACCCATGTAGTTTATGTCTTACATTGTGATAAATGCAACCTACAGTATGTAGGATGCACAATCAGAGCATTAAAGAAAAGGGTGGCAGAACACCTGGCAGATATAAAAAATCCAAACAAAACTAATGTATCTGGAGCGGCCAAACATTTTATAGAATGTCACCAACGTAACACCAGCACATTAAAAGTATTTGGTCTGGAAAAGTGTATCACCCTAAAAGAGGTGGGGATTGAAGAAAGCTCCTTTTGAATAGGGAAGCTCTGTGGATCCTAAAATTGTACACACACTTCCCACAGGGAATGAAATACAGAAATGACCTTATGTACATTTATTAATTATAACCAACAAACCCATATTTACACAAACTATAGAAACATAAGATTCAAATATGGACATATAGGCGAACATATATTTGTAAAAATACAGCCAATCCCAAAAACTTTTTTGATTTTACATATGTGGATTTTTCCAAAATCCACACTTAAAAAATGTTTTGTTCGATGATGGAACATAACATTATATGAAAAATGTAACAATAACGCCAATATTTCCAATATAACAAAATATGTACCTTGTTCCTTCCCTCGACTGCGTGCTGGTCTATTTGCAGGGGAACTGTCCTTCAGCACCACGGAACAGTTCCTCTCGGTTACTTTGCACTATGCTATCCTCCAGCGCCATGGCTAAAGTGACAGGAAAAGTAGATTATCGTACAACAAATGTTTAATATTTTCAAACAAATACATAAAATTTGCGATATCTTAGTTTTTCATATAGTGAGAATTCACTAGTCAAATATATCTTAACACATAAATCAATGTATTCCCACCTATAAAAACTTTCCAAATTATAGGTTGACTTCTACTCCACCCCCCTAGATAACGTCACAGTGTTAACACACCTGAACATTCTTAGAACCATTTAGAATCAATGTATTTTCTAATTATGTCGAAATTATTCGTAAGATCTTTTTGAAATATGTCTAAATAACTTAGTTGTGTATGTCGGATCACTCGAATCTTGGTATAATGAACATATAATAATTTTCTTAGACGGACATATATCGATGTTATGAAAATTATTCAAGATATGTACGATATGGTTAATGTTTAAACCCTACCCACAGGATGTCACCTGACCTGAGATAGAAGGTATAAAAATGTAAACCCACAAATGGAACACCAAGCTATGACTAAGGACCCTAGCGGTCTGAAACGCGTAAGAGTGGTCCAGGGATTTTTATTTTAATCTTTCTGTTTTAAAATGACCGAATAAAGCCATAATTTTATACACAGAGTGCTGGATACACCATTCATTGTCCACTTCTATTGCCATAGACCAGTAAGCTTAACATCCATCGTGGGGAAAATGTTTGAGGGGCTATTGAGTGACTTTATACAGAATTGTGTGACAAAAAATAGTATCATAAGTGACAGCCAGCACGGTTTTACTAAGGACAGAAGCTGCCAAACCAACTTGATTTGTTTTTATGAAGAGGTAAACAGAAGCCTAGACAGAGGGGCCGCTGTGGATATAGTGTTTTTGGACTTTGCAAAGGCATTTGACACTGTCTCCCATAGACGTCTAATGGGTAAATTAAGGACTATAGGTTTAGAATGTATAGTTTGTAATAGGATTGAGAATTGGCTCAATGACCGTATCCAGAGAGTTGTGGTCTAGGATTCCTACTCTGAATGGTCCCCGGCTATAAGTGGTGTGCCCCAGGGTACCGTGCTGGGACCACTATTATACAACTTATTTATTAATGATATAGAGGATGGGATTAATAGCACTATTTCTTTGTTTGCAGATTACACCAAGCTGTGTAGTAATGTTCAGTCTATGGAAAATGTTCGTGAATTGCAAGCGGATTTAAACAAACTGAGTGTTTGGGCGTTCACTTGGCAAATAAGGTTTAATGTAGATAAATGTAAAGTTATGCACCTGGGTACCAACAATCTGCATGCATCATATGTCCTAGGAGGAGCTACACTGGGGGAGTCACTTGTTGAGAAGGATTTGGGTGTACTTGTCAATCATAAACTAAATAACAGCATGCAATGTCAATCAGCTGCTTCAAAGGCCAGCAGGATATTTTCGTGTATCAAAAGAGGCATGGACTCGCGGGACAGGGATGTAATTATTATCACTTTACAAAGCATTAGTGAGGCCTCATCTAGAATATGCAGTTCAGTTCTGGCCTCCAGTTCATAGAAAGGATGCCCTGGAGTTAGAAAAAATACAAAGAAGAGCAACGAAGATAATAAGGGGCATGGAGAATCTAAGTTATGAGGAAAGATTAAAAGAACTAAACCTATTTAGCCTTGAAAAAAGACGACTAAGGGGGGACACGATTAACTTATATAAATATATTAATGGCACATGCAAAAAATATGGTGAAATCTTGTTCCATGTGTGACATCTTGGGGACCACTTAGCTCACAGGATCGCCATCTCCAGGGTGAGATGGTTGGCACACACAGAAAGTTCACGCCAACTCATTGAATAAAAGTTTAAACCAGCCACAGCTAGCTTTATGGTCTTCACCTTCACAAGATGGTTTTACACAGCAGTTCAAAACAAACCCTAGAACCTCTAACTAAACATTAAGTGTCCCTGACTAAGAGACCCTGAGCCTTGTGCCCAGTACCTCAAAACATAGGCAGTTTTACCTTACACTTTGGTGACTCTCACAGTCTAGCATGCCTGTCTTCCCCAGACTGAGAGCCCTGTGTGAACAGCACACACCTCAATTAAAGAGCCGCCTCAGGTGAAGCCTAACTAGGCTCATTAGACAGCCCAAGACATGGACTGTCTGTATGGAGTGGAAGCCACCCTTCTCCTTCACACTCCAGCAAACCAGGCCCTATTCCGGGCTTTACACCCAAGCAACAGCATAGAAAACCCTCTCTGCTGTACATGCTCACTGGTGGCTTAAAACCTGACAGTTTCTGCACTGTCCAGTAGATGCACTGCTAAATATCCCCCTCCCCCCTTTGATAAAGGCCGTAGGATTGATCAGTTTACAACCTCCCACTAGGGTCAAAGCTCCTACGTTGGGACATAATCACACTAAGGCTGGGTTCACACGACCTATTTTCAGGCGTAAACGAGGCGTATTATGCCTCGTTTTACGCCTGAAAATAGGGCTACAATACGTCGACAAACATCTGCCCATTCATTTGAATGGGTTTGCCGACGTACTGTGCCGACGACCTGTAATTTACGCGTCGTCGTTTGACAGCTGTCAAACGACGACGCGTAAATTGACTGCCTTGGCAAAGAAGTGCAGGGCACTTCTTTGCCACGTAATTTGAGCCGTTCTTCATTGAACTCAATGAAGAGCAGCTCAAGATATACGAGCGTCACAGACGCCTCGTATATTACGAGGAGCTGCTTTTACGGCTGAAACGACGCAGCTGTTTTCTTCTGAAAACAGGCTGTCATTTCAGCCGTAAATGACAGCTAGCGTGTGAACATACCCTTAGAGTCACCCCTACAGTAACAGACATTTGATAATCACCCGTGGGTGTATTATATGGGTGCTCCAGCAACTCTTCCATGTTGGCATGCATAGCATCCTCATCCCTTGTAGGCACTACTAGCTTTTGCTGATCACAGCTGTATTTACATGTTTTTTGCCCTACATTCAGGGACCCTTCCACATCCATGAAGTGGCTTTGTGTGTCACCCCTTGGTTTAGATACTGGCTCATTGTGTTCAGCAACACTCATCTCATGAGTTGTGGTATACCCCGTATCATCTACAAAACCACTTTCAGATGCTATACTCCCCTCCTTCGAGTTTTGCGTCTCAGCATTTAAATGCAATTTTTCACCGCACCGACCAGACCTCTCTGGGTTACTTCTATCAGACCCAGTAGTGGTAGTCTCTTCAGCAGTGTTAGGGCCCGCATCCTGCTTAGTGGTATAGCACCGCTTGTTGCCCTTAGCAACCTGTCTTGTGTTACATGCAGCTTCCATGGCTAAAGCACACGTTGTATCAGTATCCATTGAACAAGCCTGGAAGACCATCTCTATGGCTCCCTTCACCTCCTGGGAAAGTGTGGGCGCTACATGTTTCTCAATGTCTGCATGTGAAAGGCCTGCAGGGGGCAGAACTGCACACTCTGTATCAGTATCCATTGAACAAGCCTGGAAGACCACCTCTATGGCTCCCCTCACCTCCTGGGAAAGTGTGAGCGCTACATGGGTCTCAACATCTGCATGTGAAAGACCCGCAGGGGGCAGAACTTCTAAGGGTGAAGCAGTAACCCTTCCCACACTATACATGACAGTAGTGTTCTCATTGGTACCATTGACAGCCCCAACCTCTAGGGAAATGTTTTCACGTACCTCTGGTTCACTACTGGCCGGTTCATTAGTGACTGAGGCCACAGCCACCAGTACACACACCTCACTGACTCCACTGTCCAGGAACTCATGTGCGTCACTTAGGGCTACATTCACACTGGTGTGGTCGCTCAAATAAAAAGGTGGATCACTTCTGCTGCATTCAGCTGACTCTGATGTGACCCCAACCACATTCTCAGACCTGTAGAGTTTATCACCACTCCACTCACACATAGCAGCAGTAAGCCCACTGTCATCCATCACAGTAGCATACAGCTGGTTGCCATTAGGAACAGTGCACACATCACATGCAACAGTCTTGTTATTGTGAACCATGACCTCTAGGGGCACACTTGAGATAATCCCCTCTTCTGCCTTGGCTGTGGTTTCTTCACCCGCCCGTTCACACACTGCATTCCCCTGTTGTGTGACATACTCATGGCTTAGAGAACAATAGAGAAAAGGACCCCAACAGTTGGTGGGCGCATTAACATCAATACACAAGGGATGCCTACCGGCACCAAAAGCCCTGTTTTCCAACTGTAAATTGAATTAAAATGCAAATTTTATTAGGCTATTAAAGCAAGGAACAAACTACATAAAGGTTAAAAAGATTTCATGTCCGTAGCTGACTAAGATCAGCATGGTGGAAATGTATCATTAGCCCCGATACCCCTGAAGACGCTACATCGGTAGCGAAACATGTCGGGGGGGCTTTCCTTTTAATTTTAACACATGGTCCTGCTGACTTTCCACCTTATATCTGTGGAATTGGGTGCAGCGCTCTGCAGTCGCTGACACTCTGCATTTCCACCATCCACTAGTTACATTTCCACCATTCTGATCTTAGTCAGCTACGGACATGAAATCTTTTTAACCTTTATGTAGTTTGTTCCTTGCTTTAATAGCCTAATAAAATTTGCATTTTAATTAAATTTACAGTTGGAAAACAGGGCTTTTGGTGCCGGTAGGCATCCCTTGTGTATTGATACTCATGGCTTAGAGACACGTTAGGCACAATTTTGGACATTTCACTAGTGTCATCACATAAACGCTGTGCATCAAATACATTATGTGCAGCATTTTTAGCAGGCATTTCATGAATCACATTTTCATCATTTGACATCCTTACTACTGGTGCATTTTCCCTTTTTGGCAGTGGAGCAGCACACCCTGCAGAGGACTTTTCCCTGTAATAGCTACAATGCTTATCGGAGATATTGCCTTTCTCTCACAACTGCCAAAAATGAGGGAAGTCCCTCCCCAGCACAAACTCCTCACCAAGTTTCTGACATTTTATAAGTCTGTGCTGCACAGTCCCAACATCAGTTTTAAAGTCAATCAGAACAGTCTCACCCAACTCAGGATCCTTCTTCACGAACAGCAAAATGTCCGGATGCACCCTCGAGACCTCTTGGCGAAGATCCAGACTGACCAGTAGTGGAATCCCACCAACCAACACTTCACATGTTTTCGCTTGCGCTTTCTCTGGCCTCCTGACCAGAGAACAATCAGGTGCACATGCATCCGCTCGATGGCATCTCCAACAGCGCTCCGTCTGCTGAACAACAGCGGTCACATGCTGTCGAGGTTGGTTGCTCCTAGCAACCACATCTGGGCGATTCAGCACACTTGGCTTTTTAACAGCTGCCCCAGATTGCTTGGGAACACCTTTTCCATTCCCAATGATCCGCTCGCAAACATTCCCACCATGAGTCCGGGTGGTTGCGCTTAGCAACGGTGCTGACAGTTTGTATCACAGGTATGCATGCTCTTTGGTCTTCTCTGCAAACTGTCTACAACACCTCCGGAGTACCCGGCTTCTATGCAGCTGGCGTTGAAAAGCATCAACTTGGCTTGGAAGGCTGCGTATCCTTGGACAGCACTTGTGCCCTTAAAGCCTCTCAATTTGCTTCCAACTGTGCCAGGATCCTTTGGTTATCCTCCCTCTGCTTCACATTTGTTTCCTGCAGCTCTACATCCATCTGCACCATCTTTTTGCAGAGTTCCTCAATAAGACCCATTGCAACGAAAAACAGTATCTTTAATTGGGCTTCTGGCCCTTTAAATTTCACTGCACACTTTTTGTGCCATTTTATTGCCCAAAGCAATTCTCCGTCATATGTGACACATGTAAAACCCCCTCAAAAAACGAAGGGGCACTCCCTCCGTCTGAAAAAAAAAAGGTTCAACCTGCAGAGGCGACAAGCCTTCTTTACTGTGAGAACTGTGAATCTATGGAATAGTCACCACAGGAGCCATCACAGCAGGGACAGGAGATGCTGCAAAAAAGGGTTAGATCATTTCCTAGAACAAAAAAATATTAGCTCCTATGTGTAGAAATTTTTTACTTTCCTTTTCCCGTCCTTTGGTTGAACTTGATGGACATGTGTCTTTTTTCAACCGTACCAACTATGCAACTATGTAACTATGTAACAGTGTTTATATACCGTATGTGTCACATTGTGCAATCTTTGTGTGTGTATGTATGTGTCACTGTGTGTGTGTGTGTGTGTGTGTGTGTGTGTGTGTGTGTGTGTGTGTGTGTGTGTGTGTGTGTGTGTGTGTGTGTATGTGTGTGTGTGAATATACTGTATCTGGGTATATGTGTTTGTCGTGGAAATCCATCGCTCAAAATATATTAGACTGAAATTTATACGAGTCCCAACAGACTCTCAAGGCCAGACTCCATTAGTCAGTATCCTAATTAGGATATTTCACCAATATATATCGAGAGAGGAGAAGAAAACACACAGACTCGCTTATATGTTCAAAATGCTCCTCTGAAGGATTTATTACCAAACTCAAACTGTTAAACTGAAATTCAGAAGGGGTGTCGGCTTGAGGTAAACCAATCAGAGACAATGTAACAATATTTGTTATTCAGTAAAAAGCATATCATAACGTACATCCCAGATACATCATTATAATTCTTCACACATTAGGTTTACAAGTGTCTTATCTCTCTTTTGGACAGAATGTCCTCGTGGAGATGGGGGGAGACCTTCCTTCACGCATACTTGCCACCCTCCCATCTCACTCCCATCTCACTCCCTGTCCATCTTCGCATGGGAACCAAGGTCAAAGATAAAACATACGAAATCAACATTACTTGTATTAAAGGAACAATGACTTTTCTATTCACTACAAAAGAACCAAGATGGGAACTCCAGACAAGACGCGGCTGCATGAAACTAAATCATTTACACATTATCATCACTTTCACATAATACATATCTTAGTAATTCGGCATCCTGCTTGATAATTCACAATGTAATTTCATACAGAGAATATAAGCAAATAAATCATCCTTCACAAACCTCCCTTTTTCTCATATTAAATTACAGAAATTATATATTATGATTATGAAACTCAAACAATATATCAATAGGGCCACAACTAATATGATGCCATCACCAATGTCCGGTTAGGGTATGGGGTCCCACCAGTGTATTGACAAGTCCTGTACATCATCGTCCTCTTCTTCTCCTGTCTTCTGATTAGAACACTTGATCCTGCTGACGGATTCACTCAGGTCTTTGGTCTTTACTTGGAACTTTGCTGATGTCATCAGGACTTTATTTGGTCCTTTTCATCTGTCAGACACCGTCTCTTTAAGTTTACGTCACCGGGCTATACACAACACCCCATGCTGTGAGCCTGGTGTGAGATCCCACGTAGGCGGATTAGTGGCGTGTTATTGTGACGCTACAAACCCTCCGCTCATCTGTCTTCTTTCTCCGGTAAGTTACTTGTCTGGGCGGCTGCTTGGAATTGTGACACTGCCGTCAGTTCATGACAAACGCGTTGTACTGGCTCCGGCTGCTCCTGCCGCACCTCAGTAATGGAGTTCATTGTATTAAAAATCTTTTAGTTCATGTTTAATGGCACTTGCTGGGGAACCCCAACCCTTGTCAATTGTTACTAATCTGGTGATAACATCTACGTACTATAAAAGTCGTTCTAAGTACATACAATAACAATGTCAGGCCCTTAAACTAAATCAAACAAACAAACAAACAAACACCTTTTTATATAAGAAAAACGTCTCTGTTCCAGTGGACAGGGCACCTAGAAGATGTGTAATTATTGGGTACATTTCATATGCACTTGGTGTCACGCTTTCCAGCAGGATTTGTACCTTGATCTGAGCTGATTGCCTGGAACATCTCCAGCTCACCAAAATATACACAGATTCAACATGTTTATCTGACAAATGTCACAAACCAATTTTTCTTACTCTAATTTGTATTGCATGGGGAGGCCTCTCAAGGTCTGTTCTCTTTGTGGGAGGCGGGTATGATAAGGTTGGCACCGGTCTGCCAGGACTGTTCTGTAGGCAAATCAAACAGCTCTAACAGAATTTAGCAGCAACAGCTGTAAAGCCTGGGACATACCAATTAGATCTTACCAAATCGATCCTTGCAGTCTTGGGGCCTATGTGAGGTCATACACCATCAATGCAAAAGCCATCAAGAGTGCCTTGGGTCTTACCGATTCACGTTCCCTTATCCGTCCACATTCTGTTAGAATCTGGTTCTCACGCCTTCCGCTCCCAGTTGGACTCTTCCTGTGGAGAACAAACTTTTTCATTGTATAAACATTAATTGATCTTAATCAAATAATTAATTTGAAGAAAAACATTAACAAATAACATCTTTACATCAAATGTTCACATTGAGCAATAACTAGAAGTGATACATGCAAACTCATTTTTCTTCTTTATATATATATATATATATATATATATATATATATATATATATATATATACACACACACACACAAACACTGCACAGAATTTTCCTTTCACAATAACAACGACAAAAAACAAATAACTAAAAATGTTTTCTAATGGGAATATTCCACTTCTGTACCTTTTATCTGACGCATGACTCTAATAGTCCAATGCTAAGGCTGATCCAGAACTTTACATAAAACTTAACTTCAGTATTTAATATTCCCACAACACTTCTTAAATACAATTCTTAAACAAACTAACTTTGGAATAACATCTGGAGAACTGCTGATATCTTATTGTACAAACATCAGGTCAATACTTGGGATAACATTGTTTCCCTGTCACTTGCACACAACGTCTGCAGTGGGGAAAATACAGGCCGGGCTTCAAGCCCCCCTGAGAACAAGTCTACACACACGAGCACCGCGTCATACACGTCTACCTCGGGTAGTTGTATGTTCTGCAGTCGCTGGGACTGTTAATCTGGCCGGGCTGCACTTTTTACAGGTACCTTTGCTGTTTTACCTATGTCATGCCGTGCGCACATCATGCAGGCTGCTACAAACCTAGTGGTGGCATTATTGTATCCAGGGACAAGCCAATTTACTGACACCTGGCTGCAAATTCTCTTGCTGTCAGGTCTGTCTTCTCTTGCTCTGTCAATTGGCTTACCCGATGATCCAATAAAGTTCCTACTACCAATGGGCCCATAATTGTGGGCGATGCCAAAAGCGTACCTAGAGTCAGTGTAAATGTCGGCCGTCTTACCTTCTGCCAGGTTACAAGCCTCAGCGAGCACCTCCAACTCCGCTCCTTGAGATGAACAAGAAGGTGAGAGTGGTTTCTGGGTAATTTACCTGGTGCCTCATATCCTGTTCTACACATGCTGTATATGATAAAGTATGTCTACATTACAAATTTACATTGGAAACCCATGTCACATATAGATAGAACATTTCAAAAGGGTGGAGTTTTATTGTTCCACATTTATCTGATGATCCAGAACACTTGTAAATCCCACCCACCAGGTCCTGTAAATACCTGATTAATACAAAAACAAACAAAATATGTTACTGAAATCTGGCATAAAATAAACAATATTCAAATATTTTTTTTGTTTTGTCTTCTCCCCATCTAAATCTGTAAAGACTCATCTGTGAGTGACGTCACCTCTGCCTCCTGTGTAAATTGGCTGGAGGGGGATGGTCTCTTACACAATAACTCATATTGGGTGGAGACTACAGCACAGCTTCACTGTTCTGGAAGGATCTGGAACCATCTACACAGAAAACCTCAAAATGTAGGTTACTGTCATACACATTTAATCTGGGTTACTCCTTGAAGCTCATACACATTTTGTAGATCTCCTAGAACCAAATTCATTAATTCAAAACAAAATAAAACACAAAACAAAACTACCTGATCAGTCCCTTCAACATTGGGAAATCTTCAACCCTTTCTCAGCCACCGGGATAGGGCAGTGCTTGGCATAGCTCCCTCTGGCTGTGAAGGGGTTATAAAATTGCCTGTAAAAAAGGAGAACAAAAAACAAAAACTACCTGATCAGTCCCTTCACCATTCCCTCCTATTTGGACTCTGCGAAAGTAATGTAGCAGGGTTCAAAACTACATATTAACATAATGAGATTAAGCACTCTATCGGGGGGGGGGGGGGGGGGCACTAGTTTAACCCCTTGTAATACACAACAGCCTGGAACAAAAAAGATTACTTTCTCCTGACAAAAATACATTTTATCTTTAAAATGACCTGCAACCATTTACCTGTAAAACATCTCACATTTTCAACAATAACATTTAGGCAGCACTATAGCACGTGCCTCATGTGTGAAAACAAAAACAAGACAAATGTAATTAGTTATTCAATAACACAGAAAATAATATATCTGGTAATATTAATTACTGCAAACCAATAAGCTGTACATAAGAATAGGGAACAGAGGGGGCACATACATTTTCAAGACCCCGTGTCTCACAATATCTGTATTTTAATTCATTTGAATCAACATCAAAACATTCCAACATTAAATCTTATCACATTATAACACATTAATCTGCAGTATAGCTTTTATCTTTTTACAAACAGATCCAGCCGGCTGTAATATTTTTCTCGCTTGGTGTAGTTACAGACGACTGCGCTGCGCGAAAATAAAACACGTTGCATAAAAAAAATGAAAAAAAAAGTAGAACTGATTTTAACCCCATACACAAAACACTAACATTTTTAGACATTACTGCTGTTAAAAATAGGAAACATACAATATAGTTCTGCTTTTATTGTGGCCATTAGTTTCAAACTTCAGACATGTTACATTACACACATCACACAGATGTCTCATCACATCACACATGTTACACTCCCCCCGTTCTGACCCACGTTAGTCACTGCAATGTACCTGGCTGCTCCGTTTTCTTCACTCTTCCAATGAAAATTTACACCTGTATTTAAATTGTTCTCTCTCACATCATCTTACTTGTAACCTGTAATCACCTGCTTTGTCCTTTTAACTTATGCCTTGTCCTGGCCACTCCACTCCCTTTCTCAACTTTCCACAAACCATTGTCTTTATCACATGCAAACATCCTTCTTACGGCTGCCAGCCTCTTCAACAATTTTTTTCAGTGTGTTATTTTGCCTTCACATACTTTACAATTAAAGCCCCAGCTCCTTTTGCTCATTCTAATGTTGGCCGGGACCAGTGCCCCAAAGCATCTTTGTCCAACTTCCTCCTGACCCCATGGTCGGAGAGCAGTAGGGTGATTTCCGGTAAATCCCCCACCTCCAGGCAAACAGGCCACGTTTGCCGACAGATATCTCAGACCAGTCTATCTCCTAGACTGTCTTACCAATACGATATCAAAAGTCGTTCCTCCAGACATTCTAGCAGTAGGATCCTCTGATCCCTCACTGGATTGAACATCAAGAACAGACAAAATGCTGCCAATCAACAATTACAAGAGCAAATTCTTCAACACAATCGACATTCATGAACCTCCATTGATTCAAGCAGGAGTTGGTAACACTTCACTTATGCAGAACACTTGCTGCCGGGGTGTGTCTTTCAGTTCATACAGCCCGTGATGTAACATATATCCCAAACTCTTTCCTCTAGCACTTTGCAATGGTTTCACATGCAAATTATATTTGGTAACATATATATATTATCCTCCCTGCTCAGCCGTTCACTTTGTGGGTTGTAGTTTAGGGGGCTGTTATCTATGTTGGTGATAATTTCTTTACGGGCTATGGGTCTGATCCAATACCAATGTTCTTCACTGTAATTACTACTACGACACATGTGGCACCTGGGATAAGTGTCAGGGTCATTCATTGAATACAGGATGTTATATTACAACGGTATTCAATCCAGCGGTCTGATGTTATACTACTACAGACTTAATTACTTGGATGTTATTTTACATCAAAGTGTATATGCCGGATTATCATGTGCTAGAAATCAGTCTGTACTGATTCCCACCTTATGCCAGTCTGGCAATGCATACAACTGGTTTATGGACCCTTACACACAATATCACTGGCTGGCAATGAGCCAGGAAAATATAAATGATTTTCTAATACAGTATTCAAAGTTTTTCCTATTGTACTGGGTAATGGTATTGAGTGCAAATTCAATATAGACACAATTGCTTCTCCTTGCACTGGATTCTACATTATCAGGACTTAACCATTGAATCCCCTGTGGTACTACATGATATTACTCATAACTATCCAACTTTCTATGGGTCTGAGCCAATACCAGTCAGTACCTCCCAACTATAATCCCAGACAAACGGGTAACAGATCAACTATTAATCCTCAACAATTTTACACAACTAAATAACAAATGACGCTACAACAAAGCAGCAAGCACAAGTTTTGTTTTTTCCTCACAGTCCAGCCCAAACTCTTTGCATTTCAAATACTTCACATGTGAGTTACGACTTCTCTCCACCATGCGCTACGTCACTGCATTCCAAACACTTCTCACAATTGTTAACTATGTATTTGCTGGCAAAAATTCTCTCATGTCTTTCATATGAACAGTTTAAGATCACGTACACACCTGCAATCCTTCATCACACAAAAAGCTTCAACATACCTTTTTGGATCCATCTTTCAACCCACTGACTAAGGAGTCTCGTCCATAGAAGTGACGTTCTGACATCTGGATTCCAAGGCTTACGCAATACATGTGTGAATGGTGTAAGAATAAGCTCCTTACCTACCGCGGTTTTTTTGTAATTCACAGATGCAAAGCCAGACCTCTCCAGTGACAGCTTATCAGACGTGCAATCTTCCTGGGTTTTATCGGCACCATTACTGTCGTGGAAATCCATCGCTCAAAATATATTAGACTGAAATTTATACGAGTCCCAACAGACTCTCAAGGCCAGACTCCATTAGTCAGTATCCTAATTAGGATATTTCACCGATATATATCGAGAGAGGAGAAGAAAACACACAGACTCGCTTATATGTTCAAAATGCTCCTCTGAAGGATTTATTACCAAACTCAAACTGTTAAACTGAAATTCAGAAGGGGTGTCGGCTTGAGGTAAACCAATCAGAGACAATGTAACAATATTTGTTATTCAGTAAAAAGCATATCATAACGTACATCCCAGATACCTCATTATAATTCTTCACACATTAGGTTTACAAGTGTCTTATCTCTCTTTTGGACAGAATGTCCTCGTGGAGATGGGGGGAGACCTTCCTTCACGCATACTTGCCACCCTCCCATCTCACTCCCTGTCCATCTTCGCATGGGAATCAAGGTCAAAGATAAAACATACGAAATCAACATTACTTGTATTAAAGGAACAATTACTTTTCTATTCACTACAAAAGAACCAAGATGGGAACTCCAGACAAGACGCGGCTGCATGAAACTAAATCATTTACACATTATCATCACTTTCACATAATACATATCTTAGTAATTCGGCATCCTGCTTGATAATTCACAATGTAATTTCATACAGAGAATATAAGCAAATAAATCATCCTTCACATGTTACATTGTGTATTTGTGTTTGACTGTAGTATATTTGTGTGTATTAGTGCCAAAGTGTGTATATGTGTGTTGTTGTTTTTTTGTGTATATATGCATTTACTATGCAAGTATGGCAATGAACCGCGTTACAGAATCTTATGTTCACTCCTGGTAATGGTCAATATTGCAATATGATATCTGAAATGTAAAGACTGTATTTTCATTGTTTCCTATGAGAAATATCTGTGTCTTCAAACAATGCAATTTTGGCAGCACTGACAAGTAATAAAATGTTGGAATACGGAGTTATCTGATGGTAACATTTGTCATAATGAATCTGTTTGAATATAAGAGCAAAGACAGAGGCGACAGAAATGTCATCCAATAACTTGCTAATTCATTCTAAGAGACTAGAGCGCATCCAGAGGACACATCGAGACGTGTCACTGTGTTGTTATCTGGGTTTATTTACTTACAATAAATATAATATTAATGGCACATTGAGATGCAGGCAAGTAAGATGTGCTCACACTAGCAATAAAGAAGCTAGAGCAGGGAAGACTAGACAGTAGAGAACCCCTGGGCAGGAACATTATGGGGGCCGCTTGCTCTCGCATAGCTTTCCTTAGAACACCCCCATCAAATCTCTTTAACAATCCACCAGTAATTGTGTCCTTTGAAATTCATTAGCTCAGTATCTTACATGCAATATTATAGACAGTGAGAAGCTGCTAGCTGTTTTTAAGGTGGTAGTCGGCCCCTGTGCCGATGCACCAGTCTCACATATCGTATATCTAATACTGACCAAGAGTATTTCAATGCTAACAAAAGTTATAAATGGTGCATTGTCACCCTTAAAGAGGCTCTGTCACCACATTATAAGTGCCCTATCTCCTATATAAGGAGATTGGCGCTGTAATGTAGGTGACAGTAATGCTTTTTATTTTAAAAAACGATCTTTTTCACAACGTTAGGAGCGATTTTGGTTTATGCTAATGAGCTTTCTTAATGCCCAAGTGGGCGCACTTTTACTTTCGACCAAGTGGGCGTTATACAGAGGAGTGCATGACGCTGACCAATCGGCATCATGCACTCCTCTCCATTCATTTACACTGCACTAGCGATATAGTTATATCACTATGTGCAGCTACATACACAAACCCTAACATTACTACAGTGTCCTGATAATGAATACACATGACCATCCAGCCTGGACGTCATGTGTACTCAGAATCCTGACACTTCTGACTCTTTTCTGTGAGATTCCGGCAAGTGAAACCAAATCTCGTTTAGCTCCGTAATCTCGCGAGATTTGGTTTCACTTGCCGGAATCTCACAAAAAAAGAGTCAGAAGTGTCAGGATTCTGAGTACACATGACGTCCAGGCTGGATGGTCATGTGTATTCATTATCAGGACACTAGTAATGTTAGGGCTTGTGTATGAGGCGGCACATAGCGATATATCTATATCGCTAGTGCAGTGTAAATTAATGGAGAGGAGTGCATGATGCCGATTGGTCAGCGTCATGCACTCCTCTGTACAACGCCCACTTGGTCGAAAGTAACACCTACATTACAGCGCCCATCTCCTTATGTAGGAGACAGGGCACTTATAATGTGGTGACAGAGCCTCTTTAAGACCATTGTCCTCATCCTACCTACATGCCACACACAATAAAAATAACAAGGTCCGAAAAATGTTAAGCTAAATGACTGTGGTGAAGCTCTTGGAAGAGATAGATTCATGACAGTGGATGTCATTCACAGGAACAAATCTTTACTTGAAGCCAAAAATGAATATTTTAGATAAAGTTAGTTGAGCATATCAAAATGTCTACCTCTATGATAAATCTGTTTTCAATGGAACTTAAAAATTGCAAAAAGTTTTAGTTGACTTTTCTGGTTAATTGGGTGGTCCAGTTTGTGTCAGCATCTCCAATTATTAGCTGATGATTAAGTGTCCCAAAGCAATAATTTATTAGAGCCACCATTGAGTTGGAAGTCCCAATCGGGGGACCCAACGCTTGTCCTCTTGGCCCCTATATTACTATGTACTAATAGGGAATATGGGTTTCTGTAAACCAGATGAACTTTATAAGTTCAGTCACTTAAAAACTGCTATTTATTAATGTCACTAACAGAGGCAGGATCATGGTCAGTAGAATGCTGTGTTGTCCCATGCATAAGGACGGGACGAATGTGGGACATTTTTTGGATTTGAAGACAGTTGGAGAGTGCAGGTGTAAGTTTTTAATGCTTATTTGGCTTTATTCTTCTTGTAGAAAGGCAGATAGATGACATGTTGAAATTGCGATGAGTTCTTCAGAATTGTAAAGCGATTTGTGAAAACATTTTATTCAAAATGTCATTATTGAATGACAAATTGTTAAAAAAAAATTGGATTAAAAGACAAACAGAAGGTTTTCGATATTAGCTAGGACTAAAAGACGTATGAAGTAAATCAACACAATGCAGTCTATTGACTGTGACTCAAGATTTTATTACAACCCTGAGAATAAAGGATTTGTTACTCTCTAGTTTACAATGTTTCTGCTTCATCTTCTGTTGTAAGTACGTCAATAAAGGAAGGTTTATATCCAACCTGATTCGGGAATCATATCAAAATTATTTTCAATCTCACAATAAAAAAATCTATGACAATTTTATCCGGGAGGTGAATACACAGGAAATGGGTTGATACAGGTGCAGACAAACTGGGTAAGTGGGCACTGCCAGAGGGCCCAAACTTTATTGGCAAGGATCTTTAACCCCTATAAAAATATACGTGCAGTTTCTAATACCATAAAAAAAACATAAAAAGATCAGTTATAGATTTAATATTTACTGTGAAATTTCCTCACCGGTCCTTACAGAAACAGCAAAGAGAAGGTCTGTTTCCGTACTTTACATAGAGTAGTATTGGACGTCAGTGTACACGCTCGACAGTTATTCCATACAAACCACTACTCAATGTTATTGTTCAGGTAAGGATGAAAGGGGGACTCGGGACCACCATAGAAGTAATTGGTAGAAGTCCCTCACCTATTCTGTGGCTAGGTGATAAATCTTGATTGTAGGCAAATTCCTTGAAACTGTGTGAACATGCCAATTCATGAGATTTTCATTTGACACGTGCTCTCTATATCTCAATCATCTTAAAACTGATCTTCTTTCTCTTGGTCTGGTATGTTTATGGAAAACACCATCATTTTCCATAGACTTCAGACACAATGTATTGGGCTCATACTTGACTCATTTCTTTCTCACATTCCACACCTTCATATCTTGTATCCATCCCTACCTCACCACTGACACTCTTTAAACATGTATCAAGGCCTTAAACATTTTTCACTTCAAGTAACTAAATAACTAACTAGTATTTCACGAAACAAACTGGCTCCACTTCAATCCATCATCAATGCACTTTCATGATGGTACCTCCTGAGGAAGCATCTACATGAAATGTGCATTGTGGACTTTTACAGTGTATCCTACCTGGAACATGGGTAAGGTACTTTAATAATACGCTTTACTCATAACTTTGCCTAACGGTCAGTGGGCTGAATACATTATACTTAGGGAGATGGTGTTCTGGAAGCAATATATATACTATATGGACAAAAGTATTGGGAAACCAACACATTACACCTACAGGAGCTTCTATGACATCCCATTCTAAATCAATAGGCATTAATATGAAGTTGGTCCCCCTTTGCAGCTAAATCAGCTTTGCAGCTAAATCTTTAGCAACTGTTGAATGAATCACGCACAGCACACGTATGACGTCCGTGTGCTGTCTGTGATTTTCACTCACCCATTGACATCAATGGGTGCGTGATGCGCAAAAAATGTACAAGTATAGGACATGCAGTGAGTTTCACGCAGCGAACACACACTGCGTGAAAAACACTGAATGTCTCAATGGCCCCATTGAATTGCATAAGTCGGTGTGACGTCCATTGTTTTAACGCGCGTGTGAATAAGGCCTTACTGAATAATACCTCCATACTGTTACTGAATAATACCACCACACCAGAACCACATAGTGATTGAATAATACCCCCATACTGTTACCGAATAATACACCGACACCATAACCACATTGTGATTGAATAATACCCCCATACTGTTACTGAACAATACCTCCACACCATAACCGCATAGTGACTAAATAATACCCCCATACTGATACTGAATAATACTGCCACACCATAACCACACAGTGACAAAATAATACCCCCATACTGTCACTGAATAATACCTCCACACCATAAGCACATAGTGACTGAATAAAGCCCCCATACTGTTACTGAATAATATTTCCACACCATAACCACATAGTGACTGAATAATACCCCCAAAGGTAAAGATTATTGGCAGGATAGCAGAACAAGATAAGCCTCCAGGACCCAAATGGGTGTCAGACTCCAGGAAACTGACTTGTAGATCCCACAATGTCCAAACGAAAAGTAAAAAAGAGAGGCGGCGCTCCAAGCAGATGTTGTCAGAAAAAAAGGTAGATTTATTCTCCCATCAGTGCAAAAATTAGTGCCTAATACCCCCATACTGTTACTGAATAATACCTCCACACCAGAACCAAATAGTGACTGAATAATACCCCCATACTGTTACCGAATAATACAGCCACACCTTAACCACATTGTGACTGACTAATACCCCTGTACTGTTGCGGAATAATCCCGCTACACCATAACCACATTGTGACTGAATAATACCCCCATACTGTTACGGAATAATACAGCTACACCATAACCACATATTGACTGAATAATACCCCCCGTATTGATACTGAATAATACCGCCACACCATAGCCGCATAGTGACTGAATAATACCCCATACTGTTACTGAATAATATCTCCACACCATAACCACATAGTGACTGAATAAAGCCCCCATACTGTTACTGAATAATACCTCCACAACATAACCACATAGTGACTGAATAATACCCCCCGTATTGATACTGAATAATACCGCCACACCATAACCGCATAGTGACTAAATAATACCCCATACTGTTACTGAATAATACCGCCACATCATAACCACATATTGACTGAATAATACCCCCCGTATTGATGCTGAATAATACCGCCACACTGTTACTGAATAATACCGCCACACCATAACCACATAGTGACTAAATAATACCCCCATACTGTTACTGAATAATACCGCTAGACCATAACCACATAGTGACTGATTAATACCCCCATGCTGTTACTGAACAATACCACACCATAACCACATAGTGACTGAATAATACCCCCATACTGTTACTGAATAATACCACCGCACCATAACCACATAGTGACTGAATAATATCCCCATACGGTTACTGAATAATACCTGCAAACCATAACCACATAGTGACTGAACAATACCCGATACTGAATAATACTGCTACACCATAACCACATAGTGACTGAATAATACCCCATACAGTTACTGAATAATACCACCACACCATAACCACATAGTGACTGAATAATACCCCCATACTGTTACTGAATAATACCACCACACCATAACCACATAGTGACTGAATAATACCCCATACAGTTACTGAATAATACCCCCATACTGTTACTGAACAATACCTCCACACCATAACCGCATAGTGACTAAATAATACCCCCATACTGATACTGAATAATACTGCCACACCATAACCACACAGTGACAAAATAATACCCCCATACTGTCACTGAATAATACCTCCACACCATAAGCACATAGTGACTGAATAATACCCCCATACTGTTACTAAATAATACCTCCACACCATAACCACATAGTGACTGAATAATACCCCCATACTGTTACTGAATTATACCTCCACACCATAACCACATAGTGACTGAATAAAGCCCCCATACTGTTACTGAATAATATTTCCACACCATAACCACATAGTGACTGAATAATACCCCCAAAGGTAAAGATTATTGGCAGGACAGCAGAACAAGATAAGCCTCCAGGACCCAAATGGGTGCCAGACTCCAGGAAACTGACTTGTAGATCCCACAATGTCCAAACGAAAAGTAAAAAAGAGAGGCGGCGCTCCAAGCAGATGTTGTCAGAAAAAAAGGTAGATTTATTCTTCCATCAGTGCAAAAATTAGTGCCTAATACCCCCATACTGTTACTGAATAATACCTCCACACCAGAACCAAATAGTGACTGAATAATACCCCCATACTGTTACCGAATAATACAGCCACACCTTAACCACATTGTGACTGACTAATACCCCTGTACTGTTGCGGAATAATCCCGCTACACCATAACCACATTGTGACTGAATAATACCCCCATACTGTTACGGAATAATACAGCTACACCATAACCACATATTGACTGAATAATACCCCCCCGTATTGATACTGAATAATACCGCCACACCATAACCGCATAGTGACTGAATAATACCCCATACTGTTACTGAATAATACCTCCACACCATAACCACATAGTGACTGAATAAAGCCCCCATACTGTTACTGAATAATACCACCACACCATAACCACATAGTGACTGAATAATATCCCCATACGGTTACTGAATAATACCTGCAAACCATAACCACATAGTGACTGAACAATACCCGATACTGAATAATACTGCTACACCATAACCACATAGTGACTGAATAATACCCCATACAGTTACTGAATAATACCACCACACCATAACCACATAGTGACTGAATAATACCCCCATACTGTTACTGAATAATACCACCACACCATAACCACATAGTGACTGAATAATACCCCATACAGTTACTGAATAATACCTCCATACTGTTACTGAATAATACCACCACACCATAACCACATAGTGACTGAATAATACCCCCATACAGTTACGGTATAATGCCACCACACCATAGTCACATAGTGACTGAATAATACGCCACACACAGCGCCACACACACTCCCCCATAGATAGCGCCACACACCAGCCCCCCTTGTAAATAGTGCCACACAGTATCTGACAACTTCATCGGAAGCACTGCTCAGTCTCTTCAGTGTAAAATATTATTTATACAAGTCTAAATACTCTGATGCTGAGTCTGTAGGGGAGGGGGATCTGCACACAGATTGCGAGTTCTCATATCACATGGAGGAGCGATAACTGATCGCAGTCAGTGGCGTAGCTATAGGGGTCCGTTGCCATGCAGCACGCTAATACAAAGTTTGTATGTGTCGTGATACCAGCACTTCCTGGTTACGAGCATGGGTGGTTTATGCGTCACAGTCACATGGTACACTCATTGTACCATGTGACCGTGACGTCACGAGAGGCGGCGTTCCAGCCATTGTGGAAGAGCCGATGCGGAAGAGCATGGAAGACTGCAGGTGAGCTGCAGAGGGGGTCCGTAATGTATGTGTGTTGTATTGTATTGTATTGTACTGTTTGTGTTTGCGGTGGAGAGAGGGGCTTTAAATTAAAAGGCCCCCTCTCCTCTCTCCACCGCAAATACAAACTGCACGACACAATACATTACAAACTGTGGGTCACACTCCTCTTGGGGGGTCGTATAAAGACCTCCAGGGGGTCGCGAACCACTCACTGAGGTCCTGCTTCCAACTGTATTTGCGTCCTCAGGACGCAGATCCAGTTGAATTTAATCCTGGAGCAAGGAGCTGACGGCTCCTTCCTCTAGCATTCACTGCCGTGAGCTATTAGCGGCTCGACGCAGACAGGCGCGATTTAATGATGTCATCGAGCCTGTCTGCGCCGAGTCACTCATAACACACAGGGCAAAGGAGGAGAATGATCGGGGATAGGTAAGTGACTTTATTATTTTTCTATTATGCACATATGGAGGAATTATACTGTATGGGGGGCTGATATGGTGGCAGCTATGAGGGACATTATACCGTATGGGGGCATTATACTGTTGGGGGCGGCTGATATGGGGGCAGCTATGGGGGCATTACACTGTAGGGAGACAGTTATGGGGGCTTTATACTGTGTGGGGGCATCTAAAGGGGGCATTATACTGTATGGGGGCATTATACTATGTTGGGCAGCTAAGGAGGGCATTATACTGTGTGGGGGCAGCTATGAGGGGCATTATACTGTATGAGGCTGCTATGGGGGGATTATACTGTATGGGGGAAATTATGAGGGGCATTACACTGTATGGGGTCTGCTATGGGGGGCATTATACTGTATAGGGCTGCTATGGGGGACATTATACTGTATGGGGCATTATACTGTGTGTGGGGGGTAGCTATGGGAGCATTATACTGTGTGGGGGGCAGCTACGGGGAGCATTATACTGTATAGGGGCAGTTATGGGGAGCATTATACTGTATGGGAACAGTTACAGGGAGCATTATACTGTGTGGGGGCAGCTACAGGGAGTATTATACTGTATAGGGGCAGTTACAGGGAGCATTATACTGTATAGGGACAGCTACGGGGAGCATTATACTGTATGGGGCAGCTACGGGGGGGCATTATACTGTGTGGGGGCAGCTATGGGGGAAAGTATACTGGGGGGGTTGTTGGGCAAGGCAGCTGGCCATAGTTGCAGCAGGGGTGTTGTGGTGTTGGGGAGGGGTAGGGGGGCCCAAGCTGAATTCTTGCACCTGGGCCCATGAGCTTTTAGCTACTGATTGCAGTATTAAGGCTGGGGGAACATGGGGAGCTCGCCCAGGAGATTTATCAGACCCCTCTGTTAGTTCATTAGTAGGCAAGGAATTGTGGGCTGGAGACGAGGCGCAGTGATTCTGAGTGTGGGTGAACATTATGGTGGGCAGTGCCTGTGCCTTTTTTGCTGAGCTCAGGAATAATGGATTGAGATAAAGCCTTCAGAGGAGGATAACTGCTAAAAATTGTATTACACAGGAACAATTTTGGTCAGAAATACTGCTAGGTACACACATATTGAAAATTCACCTAAAATACAAGATTACTGTAATGGACAGACCCAAAATTCAGAAGAGCTGGATTCCAATGAAGAGTGATTCTTTTTCTCTAACTTCATTCATTGCTTGGGCACATGGCAAATTGTAATAAACAAATGACTAAATATAATGAGTAGGCTGTGTTTTTTACTACTCTACTGTCATCTCAATATGAAATTACATTTGTAATAACAGCAATTGATTTAATACGGCTCTGTAATGAAAATGAGTGAAAAAGAAATATGAGAAAACCGAGAAAACAATAAAACTTTTTTTTTACCTTACATTTTTGTATATTCTCAGCTCATAAAAGAATCATGATCATAAAAGTTAGGAATGTGTTATTTTTGTTTCTTTGCAGCTAAATTACACAAAACACTAATAATAAAAGTTGAACTTTTACAGAATAAGAAGCACAATAAAAATCTAATATTCTGCTCATATATTTTATGCACTCAACAAAATATATTGTTCTTCTTCTAGTCAGTACTAGGAAAAAAAGCAAAAAGGGAGACACGGCGCCAAGTGGCGTGATCAATAGTATAAGGAGCAAAAAAAACGGTACATAAATGCTCACCTGTTCAGTGGCAAATTACCGGCATGTAATTTGTATCAATAGCTGCTGCCAATCCCGGACGCAATCCCCGTGGAGATGCCAAAGTAATATTGAAGTAAGAGAAAAAACGGGATAAACGGCGCTGCTTGTAAAGGTACGGTTTATTAGAAGGATGCTACGCGTTTCGGCGCCGGACCGGCGTCTTCATCAGGCCTGATGAAGACGCCGGTCCGGCGCCGAAACGCGTAGCATCCTTCTAATAAACCGTACCTTTACAAGCAGCGCCGTTTATCCCGTTTTTTCTCTTACTTCAATATTCTTCTAGTCAGGGGAAAATACATTAAGTACACGAAGTCTCACAAAGCAAAAATATGGGATGTCACCTCCAGATGAAATATGGATCTGTTTTCTCTCAGCTGTCAGAATGGGATTTCTTTAATTTCACCCAATCATGTGTATTTCATTTTATCTACTGCCATTTCTGACCTGCAGTATGAGCAGGTTAAGATATTTATATTAAGTTAATTACATACAGTTATTACGGTTGGACTATTAATTTCAGACTATGTTGACTGAAATAGTTTGTCCAATCGGGACAATCCCTTTCTAATTGCCCCGTTATCTTTAACGAAAGTAAGCCTTTCAAAACTAATTTGGATGACTGTATACTTAGGGTTTATGACCTCCCCGAAGACCTTTGGAGTTCTTCTTTATTTTATTTTTTGTTCAATCATCTTTTACTAGATTCTTTAAAATACATACATCACAGATACATCACAAATTCGATAGGAACAAATTAAGTAGGCGATAAAATAGTGAGATATAATTCAATTTACTTTTAATTACACATAGTTATAGTAATTTCTCCAGCACATTATTAACACCCTGTTTTCGGGACAGAAACAGAAAATGTTATGTTACATTAACGTTTAACGAAACTTTCATAAAACTGTCGTAGTGACATGTCAAAAGTTTTGATCAGAGGGGTTTCCGAGCAATGAGACACCCACTAACTGTTAAAATAAAGCGGCAGAAGCGCTCAGATGAGCGATGTGCCCCTTAATTTTTGATTGGCTTTGCTTGGCACTCCTCGTAAAGCCAAGTGAGCGGTGTACGGACTCATAGATTTTTTATTGAGCCTGTACGCCACTTGCTTGGCATTCCAAGGAAAGTCGAGCAAAGCTGAGCAAAGCCGATCTGAAACGAAGGGGCAAGTCCCTGACCTGAATGCTTCTGCTGCTTTGTTTTAAAAATCGGTGGGGGTTTCAGTTCTTGAATCCCACTTGATCTAAACTACTGACATGTCACTATGACAAGTGACAAGTTTTATGAACGTTAAGTTATACTTTAAGTGTGGAATAGATTTTTCATGGCCCTAGAGTTTATAGTTCATGGTTTATAGTTTGCATGATCAATCATTTTCTAAGACAATTCTGAAGAATTTGTGGCATGACACCAGACAGAGACTGATCGGGGAATGTCACGGTCTGTGGGTATGTGGACCCACAGGGCCGCACCGCCATAGCGGGGAGGCAGCTGGCCAAACACCAGAGCACCCCAGCAATACAAAGTCCCGCACTAGGGTACCTGAATAGTCCAGACAGTAGCCGAGGCTTTGGCATGGATGGAAGTGGGTGCAGCAGGTTACGCCAGACGTGGTGGATGACAGCAGGTGCCACAGGTTGCGCCAGACGTGGCAGATCACACTGGAAAATCAGCTCAAAAAAACGCCTCAAGAAGTGACATGCTACTTCTATTTATGGAGCGTCTTTTTACACTCCGTTTTTTAAAACAGAGGCGTAAAAAGATGCCCCGTATGAACTAAATGCTGTTTTTCCCATTTATTTCAATGGGCAGATATTTGTAGGCATTCAGCTTCTGTTTTTTCAGGCATTTTTCGAGGCGTAAACGCCCCAAAATACGCCTGAAAACACTGCGTGTGAACATACCCTTAGGCCCTGTTCACACGGAGTGTTTTGACACGTTTTTTGACGCGGAAAACGTGTCGGAAAACGCGCCAAAAACGACCCAAAATGACTCCCATTGATTTCAATGGGAGACGGAGGCGTTTTTTTACCGCGAGTAAAAAAAACGCCTCGCGGCAAAAAGAAGGGACATGACCCTTCTTGATGCGGTTTCCGCGTCCAAAACCGCATTGAAAGCAATGGGGACACGTCAAAAAACACCTCAAACTAGTGAGGTGTTTTCTGACGAGTATATTGCCGAGTGTTTTGGAGGAGTTTCTTGCAGGAGTCGTCTCCTGCTGCTAGTCCAGCCCAGCAAGGGGCTGTCATTTCCTGTCTGCTCGTGGAGCCTGAAAAACATCGTGGACAGAACTCAGGGATACAGAAAACCGAAGTCCTGCATCCAAATCGAATACAAGTAAGTGCAATTGCTCCTATGTTCCATACATGCTATACATGTATGGAGCTGTGCATTTTTTTTTGTCGATTTTTTTTTTTTATTTTTTTTTTAGATTTTTTTTTTAGATTTTTTTATTTTTAATTTTTTAATTTTGTTATGCAGTTGTTCATGTATGTCATCTCTTTTTTATTTTTTTTTAACATTTCAGGAACAGAAATGACGACAGCAGAGGTGTACCACCGAATGGACATTGATGTTGGGAAATTGATTCAAGAAGTAAGTATACTTTTTTTTTTTTAATGTGGGCCTGTTCACATCAGCGTGGTTTCCGCTGAGGGGTTCCGTCTGTGCTTTCAGTCAGGGGAACCCCTCAACGGAAAGGCAAGTGTGAAGTGGTGACAGATCCGTTGCTAATGGTTTCTGTTTGTCCCCGTTGTGCAAAGGGTTCTGTCGTTTCGACTGAACCAATACCGCAGTGTAGGGAATCCCATTAGCAACGGATCCATCAGCATTGAAGTCAATGATGATGCAAACAGAAAACAATGTTTTTTTTAATGTGGGCCTGTTCACATCAGCGTGGTTTCTGCTGAGGGGTTCCGTCGGTGCTTTCAGTCAGGGGAACCCCTCAACGGAAAGGCAAGTGTGAAGTAAGTTCCGTTTGCATCACCATTCATTTCAATGGTGACAGATCCGTTGACAGAAGGATGTCAGGCTGGGTTCACACGACCATGTTACGTCCGTAATGTACAGAACGTATTTCAGCCGGAAGACCCGGACCGAAGACAGTGCAGGGAGCCGGGCTCCTAGCATCATAGTGATGTACGACGCTAGGAGTCCCTGCCTCGCTGCAGGACAACTGTCCCGTACTGTAATCATGATTACAGTACGGGACAGTAGTTCCACGCAGAGGCAGGGACTCTAGCGTCGTACATCACTATGATGCTAGGAGCCCGGCTCCCTGCACTGTCTTCGGTCCGGGTCTTCCGGCCGAAATACGTTCCGTACATTATGGACGTAACATGGTTGTGTGAACCCAGCCTCATGCGTGTGAAAACCTCGGCAAAAACAGCCTGAAAAACCGCCTGGAAAACCGCCTCAAAAACCACGTCAAAAACCACGTCAAAAACCACGTCAAAAACCACATCAAACATGAAAACCTCCAGGGTCAGTTTTTACAGGAGGAATTTTCCTCCTGCAAAAAACTCCGTGTGAACAGGGCCTTAGGCTGAGTTCACACAGAGTTTTTTGCAGGAGGAAAATTCTGCCTCAAAATTCAGTTTGGAATATTGAGGCAGATTTTGATCTGCCTGCACGCGGTTTGAAGTAATTTTCGCGGCGTTTTTCGCTGAGTTTTTTGCTCGAGGCCATTGAGTGCCACGGGTAAAAAGCCGCGAAATACGCTTTCTCTGCCTCCCATTGATGTCAATGGGAGGTCAGAGGCGTTAACGCCCGAAGATAGGGCATGACGCTTCTTTTTGCCGCGAGTGGTTTATACCGCTAGTGGGAAAAAAAACGCATCTGCCTCCCATTGAAATCAATGGGAGCCATTTTCGGCCATTTTTTGGCGCGGTTTCTGACGCGGTTTCCACGTCAAAAAACGTGTCACAAAACTCAGTGTGAACAGGGCCTAACTGTAGCAGTTCAGTCCCACAGGCTTCAGGAGGAACACATGAAAGGAGTTGGGGATTCTGAGGGTAGGAGGCAGCCGAAGCTTATAAGAGAGTTTTGTCTGTTTCAATATCTCGAAAGGTCCAAGGAACCTGGGAGCAAACTTGTATGAAGGCACCTTTAAACTAATGTTCCGTGAGGATAGCCAGACTTCGGTACCTGGAAGATACTGGGGCGGCTCTCTTCTTTTTCTATCCGCTGTTTGCTTCATGCGATCGACTGCCAGCAAAATAGAGGACTGTGTCTGTTGCCAGATTTGCAGAAAGTTCCAAAATGCAGAGTCAGCAGCGGGTACCTGAGAAGTAGTCAACACAGGAAGAGGAACTCTAGGATGTTGACGGTACGCAATGTAGAATGGTGTGGAAGTGGTGGACTCACTCGTGTAGTTGTTATACGAGAACTCGGCCCATGGAAGAAGCTGTACCCAGTTATCATGCTGCAAGGAGATGAAGTGGCGGAGATAATTCTCCATGATCTGGTTAATCTTCTCGACTTGCCCATTGGACTAGGGGTGATAGGTGGAGGAAAAGTCCAATCTCACATCCAGGAGTTTACAGAGGGCTCTCCAGAACTTAGACATAAATTGAACCCCCCGATCGGACACGATGTGAAGAGGCAGGCCATGCAAGTGCTAGATGTGCTGAATGAAGAAACTCGCCAGTCGGGGAGCAGAAGGTAGCCGGTCAGCGGGATAAAATGTGTCATCTTCGAGAACCGGTCCGCCACCACCCAGACAGTGTTGCTTCCTGCTGAGTGAGGAAGATCTGTGACAAAGTCCATCGCAATGTGCTGCCAGGGGACACTGGGTACAGGCAGAGGTTGGAGCAGGCCGGCAGGCTTGGAGTGAGCAACATTTTTAGAAGCACACACCGTGCAGGAAGAGACAAAGTCCATAACATCTTTGGGTAGCGTGGACCAACCAGAAGTGACGAGCAATCAGGTCTCGGGTCTTATGAACACCAGCATGCCCAGCCAGTTTAGAGCTGTGTCCCCAGCGGAGAATTCTTCTCCTGTCTGCCAACAGAACAAAAGTCCTCCCCGGAGGGATGTCTCTAACTTGCAGGGGCTTGACAGGGACAATGCAAGATGTATCAATACTATTTTGTGGAGACTCCATGGTGTCCTCTGTCTCGAATGACCTGGATAAGGCATCGGCCCTCACATTCTGGTCGGCCGGACGGTAGTGGAGCTCAAGCTGGAACCGAGCAAAGAACAGTGACCACCTGGCCTGACGAGGGTTCAGCCATTGGGCCGTCTGGAGATAGGTGAGATTCTTGTGGTCAGTGAATATCAGGATGGGATGAACTGTACCCTATTTCATTTGTCACCCCTGGTGAATCCGGATTAGATTATAGGCCCCCCGCAGGTCTAGCTTAGAAAATTTTTGGGCTCCTCGTATGCGATCAAACAGTTCTGAAATCAATGGCAACGGATATCTATTTTTTACTGTGATCTCGTTGAGACCCCGATAGTCGATGCAGGGTCGCAGAGAACCATCCGTTTTCTTGACGAAGAAGAACCCGGCTCCTGCCGGGGAGGAGGACTTCAGTATGAAGCCCTTCTCCAGATTCTGAGTCTCTGGCAAGGAGAGAAGATATACCCTACCACGGGGAAGGTATTCATCAGGAATCAGCTCGTTAGGACAGTCATACGCCCGGTGTGGGTTCAGCCTCTTCGCCTCCTTCTTGCTGAATACATCCAAGAACATAGATTAAGGAGAAGGCAATCCTGTCAAAGACTGAGGCAGAGGAGGCTGAGCCGAATGTAATCTGTACCAGGCAGCGGTTGAGGCACTCGGAACCCCACTGGAGAACCTCTCCAGAATGCCAGATCTTTATGTCAATCCGGGCGGCCAGAAGGATGAGGTCATCCAGGGTAGATGGAAGATCTCGTGCGGCTCGTCCTTAATCTAGGGAGACATTCCGTGCCTGAATGTAGAAACCAAGGCCTCATTGTACCACAACAACTCTCCTGCCAGGGTGCAGAAGTGGATGGCGTACTCGCCCACGGAAGTCTCTCCCTGGCACAGCAAGTTCAGCAAGGAGGAAGCTGCTGACGAGACTCATCCAGGCTCCTCAAACACCATGCGAAATGTCCGTAGGAACCCCTGGAAGCCACGGGTCTCTGGTCCTTGTCTCTCCCAGATAGGGTTTTCCCAAGCTAGGGCCCTGCCAGTGAGGAGAGAGATGATGAAAGCAACCCTTGTTTCATCAGTGGAAAATGCTCTTGCATACAGACTGAAGTGGATCCGGCACCGATTCAAAAATCCCCTGCAGGTCCTCGCGTCTCCATCATAGCGATGAGGCAGCGGCAGAGAAAATCGGGGATCAGCACTGCCAGGAGAGATAGTCGGAGGGTCTGTACTGCCAGGAGGTGTAGTAGGAGGAACGGCAGCTTACACATCCAGCCGACGTGCAATAATGTTCAATGCCTGGAGGAGTTGATCCTATCAAGACCAGAGGTCTAGCATATCTGCCCGCATCACTTGTGACATTGTCATGGTCTTGGATTGGACAGCGAGGTCCATGGCCTGAGCATACTATCGCATTGGGTGCGTGGACCCACTGGGCCGTACTGCATTGACGGTATAGCAGCTGGCCCATAGGGTACAAGTCAAAGTCAATAGGTGTACCTATGGTAACTTCTGACAGTAGCGAAGACAGATTCGAATGGCACCTTGGCAGCATGCAGACACCAGTCGTGGTGTAACCAGGAAGGTGTAGTACACAGCACAGCACAACTCCAACTCTAAATGGCACTTGAACCAGGATAGCACGGGATACAGGTAGCAGGAACGGGAACACTGGGATCTGGGAAAGACTTTAGGGACCATTTGCAGAGACTAACATAGGTAAATGACAACAATGCTCAGGCAATGCAGGAAGGGGCAGGGCCCTTCTTATAGTCCAGGGTGCTCATGGACTAATTTGGTAACAAATCCAGTTGCACGTGCTGGCCCTTTAAGACCGGGCACGAGCGTGTGCGCGCACCCTATGGGACACAGCAGAGAGAAACAGAAGTGTGTGCTGGCGTCTCCTGAGGAGGAGATGCAGGCCAGTGCTCACAGATCCATGGCTGCAGCCGTCAGGAGGTGAGTAATCCTGACGGCCCGTGGCCATGGGTGTTACAGTGGCCCTATGTGCACATATGCAAAAAAAAAAAATAGGTCCTGTATTTAGAAGTTTGAACATTTTTAGTCCTACAAAAAAGCGATACAATTTCAACCTTACATCCCTCTGAAAAGCCGAGGAATCACAGATTATATCTTCTAGAGCCATTTTCAAGATCCAGGAGTTTTCGCACGACTTTCTTATTTCCATCTACTATCGTATTTAGATGTTTTACAATTTTAGGGATTTTATCTTCCATTGTGGAGAAGCATGATTCTGCTTCAGTTAGTCTCTCTCTTTATTTTTGGATGCCTTCTCTTAGTAGAGAGATATATTATTTTATAAATGCTGATGGTTTTGGGAAACCTTTAAAATCTTGGTTGCAAGCTTGTATTGCATTGGCAATATGAGCCAATGACAGTTCTGACTGATTCTGACTGATTTGTAAATTGACAAAAAGTGTCATAAGTTTGAGATACATCAACAACCACCTCTGTATTTAGCAATGAGTCTCGCCAAATAATCCTATGCAGATAGCTCCTCTGGATTATTGTCAGCATGGTCATTACCTGGCTGTTCATATGTACAGTAGCTGCTCTCTTGGTTAAAGAAGAAGGGATTTTCTTTAGTACTTAGTGTTTAAATGTTGGCCACAGATTTTCTAATTTCAGCTGCCATTTCTGCACATTTGCCTTTTGCTGTAGTGTTCCCCTGTATTTACACTGTTTTATCCTTGCTATAGCTCTGTATGTGCATTATTTTGGTAAGTTTATACCGCTCAATAATGCTATGTCAGAATTATCCAATGATACAAAAGAACTATAGTTAACACTCAAAAATTTTACTTTCACACCCAGTCCTCCAAATAGCATATATGAACAGTTTCACAATGATTTATCCATGGAAATGTGATTTATTTTTATAATGTCCAACTCACTAGTGCAGGTGGTCACAAGTCTAAAGCGGTTTAGGGTAAAATATGGTTGAATATGCCCCAATAACCTTCTCCCTCCGTTTCTCCCATTTTCTAAATGTGGTTTGTTTACACTGATCCTGCTAAAGGATATTTTTCTGCAGTCCTTCTCTAACACATATTAGGCCTCGTGCACACTTCAGTCTTTTTCTTCAGGGTGCTAGCCGTTTTTCTGACGGCTAGCACCCTGACCCATTCATTTCAATGGGGCCATGTACACTTCAGTTTTTTTGACGGTCTCCTTTCTCCGTTCCGATTAATAGTAGAGCATGTCCTACTTTGGTCTGAGATTCCATGACCGTGAGGCCTATGCAAGTCAATGGGGCCGTCAAAAAAACTGAAGGCACGAGGAAGGCATCCGTCTGCCGTCCGTGTGTTGCCTAGCAACGGCCGTGGGGGGCAGAAGTACATTACAGATATATTACACACCGATAGAGAGAAGAGGCTGCTGATAAAAATAAAACGAGTCCCTCTTCTTCCTCTAGTCCGACTTTTCTGTTTGACGCGGCAGTCCCTGAGACCGCTGCAGCCTGTGATTGGCTGCAGAGGCAGTCACGTGGGATGAAGCGTCATCCCTGGAGGCCGGCCTTCTGACGTCATCCAGACTTGCGTGACTGCCACTACAGCCTGTGATTGGCTGCAGCGGTGACATGGGATAAAACGTCATCCCAGGAGGCCGGACAGGAGGAAAGTAAGTATGAACTGATTTTTTTATTTTTTATTTCATTAAAATTTTATTTTGCGAGCGCCGAGCATGGTCATTCTTCAGCGCTAGTCACTGTCCAGGGTCCTGAAAGAGTTACCGCCGATCAGTGCAGCCCATTAACTCTTTCAACACCCTGTACAGTGACTAGCGCTGTACAACCCTGCTCTTTCAGCACCCTGGACAGTACCATGCTTGGCGCTCGGAAATGGAAACATGGAGTGCACACGGGAGTGCACACGGAAATCACACGACCGCTAAAACGGGCACACGGATCCATCAAAAACGGCCATGAAAACGGTGATGAAAGTGTGCACGAGGCCTTAGTCACAGTCCCACAGCAAGAGGGAAGAGTGGTGTAGAACCAAAAAAACGGCAGGAATAATGGGCGGTGGAGAAGGCGGTCAAGCCGCTCACGTGTCTGAGCTCAGAAAGCAGGGTTCTTCGGCAGTAAGCCAGTGTGAGTCCCACAATCAGAGAGAAGGAGAGGAGTACACAGCCAGGGCCAGGGTGAGCCAGGGCAGGACATAAATATCAGGTAAGAGGTAGAAGAGCCCTATACAATGGTGTCAGAAAGCTCCCAATCCCCACTGCTGGGTATTAAGAGAAAGCAGTTCATTCAGTAATTTGGTGGTTCTTTGCTTTCAGCAAGGATCCAGTCACCAAGCGTGGAGTTGGTCCTGTAATAGCCTTATGGAGCATTCTCTCCGTCTCACATTGCCACATGACCTCGAGTACGAGGAGCGCAACTCACACACGCTTACATGAGCACTCTCTACTATGCCAAACTCTAAGGTGTTACTAGTTCATCTAGGGCCAGGTCGTAATCCTGGTACAGATGTGTCCTCCCTTAAATAATCTTGAAATCCGACATATCCTGACATATGTGGCACGAGATGTTAAATAAACATGGAAAAAAGTATAGCTCCGATGGATGGAGGCTACTGTCTATACATGCCGACGCTCTGGTCGGGGATCCGGCATCCTAAAGCCCTTAACGTCACTGTCCATATATGGACAGTGAGGTCAGGGGCTTTTCCAGGGGCGAAATCCCGGTCCAGATTGTTGCTAATGCTCTGGCTGGGGATCCCGAAGTTGAAAGCCCCTTACATCACAGTCCATGTATGGACAGTAACGTCAGGGGCTTTTCTAGGACAGAATCCCCGGCCAGAATATTGCCGACACTGTAGCTCAATATCTGGCATCTTAAAGCTCCTATGGTCATTGTCCCTATATGGACACTAGCATCTGCGGCTTCTCCAGGGGCAGGATCCCTGGACAAAGTGTTGCCCACGTTCTGGCTGTGGATTCTGGCACCTTAAAGCTTTTTACGACACTGTTCATATATGAACAGCAATGTCAGGGGCTTCTCTAAAGCCAGAGTCACCGGCCAGAGCGCTACCGATGCTCCGGCTGGGAACTCTGGCATTGAAAAGCTCTTAAAATCACTGTCCATATATATGGACAGTGATGTCCTTCCCCAAGACTGGAGTCCCCAGCCAGAGCACTTTCGCTGTTCTGGCCGAGGACTCTGGCATTGTAGCTCCTGACATCATTGTCCACAGATGGACAGTGATGTCCAGAGCTTCAACGGGTACAGCGCTTTTGGTAGCGCTCTTCCTGGGGGGTTTGAGCTGCATATCCTACTGTATACCTATACAGTGAGGTATCTTTAAGCATTCCATCGAAGATATACGTCAAGAATCCCCCCAAAGAACATCTCAGACAGAAGGCTATAAACGTGATGTGAACAGGGTTTAAAGCTGTTTATTTTTTAGTTTCATTAAAAACAAAAGATAAATTGACATGAACAATAAGCAATCCAAATATTAGTGTGATAATAATAGTTTAATTGTCTCTCCTCCTGCACAATATACTTCCTTTGTGTAATGGGATTTCTCTAAATTATTATTACTGGCTTAAAAAAAATGAAATAAAAATTAGAAGCAAACTCAATACATTTCAAATTAAGAAGTTCCTGCTTTCCAAATGAATGAAAATCTGGTCATTTTCCAATTTTGTACAGCTGAGACCCATCAAACAACAGAAAACAATTTGTTCAAAGCTCCAAATGTCATTCTCTATTATAGCAAAATATATGAAGTGCCGTTCCTTTCTCTGTCTCCTCAGCTTCAGAAAAACAAAGTTCCTATTTTATTTGACAGTTGTGGACATTGGAATAATATAGGAGATAACCAAATCAATAGACTGTGAAATATCTGAAAGCTGAAGACAGATGCTCAAAAGTGATCATCAACCTTTATTTGTAATTTTGATGACATACAATTAAGTAGCATTAAATCTGAAACTTTGAGAAACAATGACTATTCTCTTAATATAGTATTTGTTCTACTTTGTAATGTGAATGCAAGGGGACATATATACAAAAACACCAAAAAAGGCCATACTTACAAATGGACACAGCCAGGTCAGAAACACCGAAGAAGGATAGCGAGCAAGTGCTTTAAATAATAATAGCCACTCCCACTAGTCTTGAGGGGAGTGGTGTGTGGTGCATGGGATGTGTAGTAAGAAATAATAAATGAATAGTGTATGTGCAAGTGTAATAATATAAGTGAAATATAGGGGGCAGTAATGAGTAAAGTGCCTCAATACAAATAAATGAATAATGGGGTGCAAGTGTGTGAAACATGGAGGGATAGTGTGTAAGTCATGAGGCGCAACGTGTATAGCCAGGTAGAAGCCTATTTGTGACGCCTTGATAATTCATAGAGCGGGCTACCCTGCTTACTAAGCCAAACAACAACACACAATGCCCTCCCAGCATCAAAGACCCGGCTGTGTCCAAAAGAAGCAAATATAAGTAATAATGAAAAATACCTGGGGTATTAGTGATCATTTTGGCCAAAAGGACGCAAGCTCGCAATCCACGACACTGCTCGCTATCCTTCTTCGGCGTTTCTGACCTGGCTGTGTCCATTTGTAAGTATGGCCTTTTTTGGTGTTTTTGTATATATGTCCCCTTGGTTTTATCTGTTTTGTCTGTGCATCAGGAGCTTTTCGTTCCAGTTAGGGAGTTAGGGACTCGCAAGTCTGGGGATCCTTGTCGTGGATTGCGAGCTTGCGTCCTTTTGGCCAAAATGATCACTAATACCCCAGGTATTTTTCATTATTGCTTATATTTGCTTCTTTTGGACACAGCCGGGTCTTTGATGCTGGGAGGGCATGGTGTGTTGTTGTTTGGCTTAGCAAGCAGAGTAGCCCGCTCTATGAATTATCAAGGCGTCACAAATAGGCTTCTACCTGGCTATACATGTTGCGCCTCATGACGTACACACTATCCCTCCATGTTTCACACACTTGTACCCCATTATTCATTTATTTGTATTGAGGCACTTTACTCATTACTGCCCCCTATATTTCACTTATATTATTACACTTGCACATACACTATTCATTTATTATTTCTTACTACACATCCCATGCACCACACACCACTCCCCTCAAGACTAGTGGGAGTGGCTATTATTATTTAAAGCACCTGCTCACTATCCTTCTTCGGCGTTTCTGACCTGGCTGTGTCCATTTGTAAGTATGGCCTTTTTTGGTGTTTTTGTATATATGTCCCCTTGGTTTTATCTGTTTTGTCTGTGCATCAGGAGCTTTTCGTTCCAGTTAGGGATTTAGGGACTCGCAAGTCTGGGGATCCTTGTCGTGGATTGCGAGCTTGCGTCCTTTTGGCCAAAATTATCACTACTACCCCAGGTATTTTTCATTATTACTTATATTTGCTTCTTTTGGACACAGCCGGGTCTTTGATGCTGGGAGAGCATGGTGTGTTGTTGTTTGGCTTAGCAAACAGGGTAGCCCGCTCTATGAATTATCAAGGTGTCACAAATAGGCTTCTACCTGGCTATACACGTTGCGCCTCATGACTTACACTTTATCCCTCCATGTTTCACACACTTGCACCCCATTATTCATTTATTTGTATTGAGGCACTTTACTCATTACTGCCCCCTATATTTCACTTATATTATTACACTTGCACATACACTATTCATTTATTATTTCTTACTACACATCCCATGCACCACACACACCACTCCCCTCAAGACTAGTGGGAGTGGCTATTATTATATAAAGCACCTGCTCGCTATCCTTCTTCGGCGTTTCTGACCTGGCTGTGTCCATTTGTAAGTATGGCCTTTTTTGGTGTTTTTGTAATGTGAATGACTAAGTAATAAACCATAAGAGCATTAATGCACAAATACTCTTTAACCCCTTAGTGACCACCAATATGCCTTTTCACCATCAAATTCGCCTTTGCAGCTGTCCCGTGCATACTGGAGCGGGTGCTCGGCTGCCTAATGACAGCCGGGCTCCTGCTCCAACGGTAGCTATTTTTTTGCATTGCTACCCCAAAAAGTCATAATAAAAGTTAATCAATAAGTCCCATGTACCCCCAAAAAGTACCAATGAAAACTACATCTCGTCCCGCTAAAAAAAGCCTACATCACTATATTGATGGAAAAATAAAAAAGCTATGGCTCTTGGAAAGCGACGATGCAAAAACATATAATTTTAGTTCAAAAGTGTTTTTATTGTGCAAAAGAAGTAAAACATAAGAAAAACATAAAAAACCTATACATATCTGGTATCGTCATAATCATTCCGACCCATATAATAAATGTAACATTTAATTTACACCGCATGGTGAATGGTGTAAATTTAAAACGCATAGAACAATGGCAGAATTGCTTGTTTTTTTCTATTCCCCCCAAAAAAAGTTAATAAAAGTCTATAAAAAAATTATATGTACCTCAAAAAGGTGCCATTAAATAAAACAACTAATCCTGCAAAAAAATAAAGTCCTCATACGGCTATGTCGACGAAAAAATATAAAAGTTATGGCTCTTTGAATGCGATGATGGAAAAACGAAAAAAAAAATAAATAGCTTCGTCATTAAGGCCTAAAATAGACTGGCCACTAAGGGGTTAAACAACTTGTCATCCTAGGGTCAGAGTAGCTGCTTGTCATCCTTCTTCCCCATTCTTTAGCATAATTGCCAATTCTTAAATAGCTTGCAAAAAATCATGTACTTAATGCCAGGCAGCTGCTGCCAAGGCTAAAAGGGACATACATGCACTCGATGAGCACATAGTTCTGCCACAAATAACTAGTCAGAACAAACATGGAATATTGTGTACAGTTTTAGGCCTCATTTACACGAGCGTGTGCGTTTTGCGCGCGCAAAAAACGCTGCGTTTTGCGCGCGCAAAAGGCACTTGGCAGCTCCGTGTGTCATCCGTGTATGATGCGCGGCTGCGTGATTTTCGCGCAGCCGCCATCATAGAGATGAGGCTAGTCGACGCCCGTCACTGTCCAAGGTGCTGAAAGAGCTAACTGATCGGCAGTAACTCTTTCAGCACCCTCGACAGTGAATGCCGAACACAATATACACCAACCTGTGAATAAAAAAAGACTTTCATACTTACCAAGAACTTCCTGCTTCCCCCAGTCCGGGCTCCCGGCCGTTGCCTTGGTGACGCGTCCCACTCTTGTCATCCGGCCCCACCTCCCAGGATGACGCCGCAGTCCATGAGACCGCTGCAGCCTGTGATTGGCTGCAGCCTGTGCTTGGCCTGTGATTGGCTGCAGCTGTCACTTGGACTTAACTGTCATCCCGGGAGGTCGGACCGGAGTTATCGGTAAGTCAGAACTTTTTTTTTTTTTTACAGGTTCATGGATTTTCGGAGCGGAAGTCACTGTCCATGGTGCTGAACCAGTTTAACGCTTTCAGCACCGTGGACAGTGACTGTCTCCTGACGTCGCGTACCCGAACATTTTTTACCGGTTTCGGTCAAAACGAGTTTGGCCGAACCCGGTGAAGTTCGGTGCGCTCATCTCGAATTTGACACTCCGTTTGGATGTTTGTAACCAGAAAAGCACGTGGTGCTTTTCTGTTTACATTCAGGAGTTTGACAGCTCTTGCGTGATTTTCGCGCATGCAACGCAGGACCGTCAGTGTGGCATGCGTTGTTTTCACGCACCTATTGAAGTCAATGGGTGCGTGTTGCGTGAAAAACGCAAGAATATAGAACATGTCGTGAGTTTTACGCAACGCACTCACGCAGCGCAAAATTCACGCATCGTCTAAACAGCCCCATAGACTATTATAGGTGCGTACGACACGCGTGAAAAGCACGCGCGTCGCACGCGCGTATAATACGCTCGTGTAAATGAGGCCTAAGGCCTTTGGGCGCCTTTGTATAAGAAAGATATAGCAGAGCTGTTTAAGAGAGAAACCAATTTAATAAGTGGCCTGTAGTACACAGAAAGATTATTAAACTTGGGTTTATTTATTTTGAAAAAATACGGTTTATAGGTAACCTAATAACTATGCATACATACAGAATATCAAAGGTCACTGCAACGATCTTTTTAGACCTAGGCCTGTAACCGTGACAAGGTGGCATTAACTATATCTATAGGAAAGAAGACTTCTTCATCATCCTAGAAGTAGATTCTTTAGGCTAGATTCAAACGAGCATGTTCGGTCCGTAAAGGACGGAACGTATTTTGGCTGCAAGTCCCAGACCGAACACCCTTCAGGGAGCCGGGCTCCTACCATCATAGTTATGTACGACACGAGGAGTCCCTGCCTCTCCGTGGTACTGTCCCGTACTAAGAACCTGATTACAGTACGATATGTATTCTCCATCTTGTAATGACCTCTTTCTGGTTCTGCTTAAATCACAAAGTAATAACTTATTCCCTTGTGATTTAAGCAGAACCAGAAAGAGGTCATTACAAGATGGAGAATACATATCTTCATAATCCGGCATCCTGCTTGATAATTCATAGTGTAATTTAATACAGAGAACATAAGCAATTTGACCATCCATCACAAACCCCCCTTTTTCTCATAATAAAATACAGAGATTAAGAATTATCTGATTATAAACCTCAAACAAAATACTGAATAGGGCCACTACTAGTAATATAATGCTATCACCAAGTGCAGGTTTGGGTATAGGGTCCCGTCAGTGCGTTGACAAGTCCCGTAGTTGCTCGTCTGCACGGCTGCTTAGATTTGTTGGACTCTACCTTTGTCAATATTTTTTATGGTGATAACAATAACAACATGCCCTGTATAAAAGTCCTAACATGTATATAAGATATAAATGGCAAAGCTTTAATAAATGAACACACTTAGTGTTACATGGTGGGGTGTTCACCCATTCACCAGGTTCTGGCCTTGTGCATAAAATCCCTGTGACATAGGGTATTGTTGATTAAAAGGTTTCGGCTTATGATAGACAATTTTCTTAGCCTTCTTACATAGCATAGGTATCAGACATGCTACTAATTTAACAAAAACGTATATAATCAATATTATGAGTAATATATGTAAAGCGCCTTGCATGAGTCCTGCAGCCCATCCTCCAATGCCTCTGAACCATGAGGCCGGGTTCAGCCATGACAACCAGTCTGGCCAATCTAGGTTCCAATCTTCTTCAGAATTGGCTTTCCTAAATTCCTCCTTTAATTGCGTTGCTTGTTCAATATCATGTTTAATCTGTACTGTCCCTTGGGGATCTATATAATGACAGCATGCAGGACCCACTATCTGGCACATACCCCCTTGACTTGCAGTTAAGTAATCTAGTACAAGTGTATGTTGGTTAGTAACAGTAATAAGCTGTCGGGTAAGTACTGAAGATACATTTAAAGCATCAAATATTAATTCGGTAATATTGTCAAACAACTCTGATAGTTTTTCTATGTTATGTGCATTTCTAATTGGTCCTCCAAAGATAGATAGAGCATATCCTAACTTGGTGTACCAAGGTAAGTGTACCAATGGGTGGGCTTTTTGCTTTCCCTCCCTTTTGTACAGCATATGTTTTGGTACTTTATCATAAGGAAGTGCATCCTTGTCCCATGTCCAGGTAGCAGACTGTAACCTAGCTAGGGTACAGGTACCTGTGGTAGTCTGCGGGATCCATTTATATGCATTATGTCCGCACACTATATATATATCATGGGGAAGGTCAAACCATTGCATACTTCCTAGGGTTAACATATGAGCAAAATGAACTAAGGGAAAAGACAGAAGAGGCTGGACGCAGCCTGCAGGGCTTAAGGGGAAGCCTCCATGACCTCACTGGTAGGGAAAGGGTTAATAGGTAAGGGAGAGTTGGAGGGAGAGTTAGGAGGAGGTGGAGGAGGGACAAGGAGGAGTCAGGGGGCCGTTGCTGAGCTTCCCGCTGTTTGCGGCATTGAGCCGGAAGCAGCGGGAGGAGTAACACAGGGAGAGACAAGCTCCCCGTTGCCCGCGCTTATAACAAGGTCGGAGGCCGTATTATTAGAGCGGCTGCGTGCCGCTGATGTGCACCACGGTCCCGGATGGCTTGAGGAGACCGTGGCTGCATTAACTAGGATCCCGGACGCCGTTTCGCCACGCCAGGCCCGGCGTTCGGGGTCTGTTGCAGGGGACAGGCTCCCCTCCCCCGGCCCCCTTACTAGCATTACTATGGCGGCGGGGGGGGAGTCGGCAACAACCGCTCCTGCTCGGAGCAGGCTGAGAGCGTTGCCGGGGGTGACGGCGACTCAGGCCGGGTCGACCCGTCCCTCCCGGCGGTCCCGACCTCCAGAGCGCCTCAGTCCTGAGGCAGTCCCGCGGACACGGCGTTGCAGAGGGAGCCCGATCTCGGACGCTGCAGGCCAGGCAGCTGGGAGGACCGCCCCTTCCCAGGCCCTGCGTCCTGGCAGGAATCCCAAGCCGCGACGGGGTCCGGCGGTAAGCAGGGAGTCGCAGGCCGGGCTCCCTGTCACCCCTCCCCCATCGGATGGAAGATTCGGAGGACAAGGTACGGCCGCCCCGCCTGGTGATGTTCCGGCCAGGGGGCAGGCTTCTTCAGGATCAGCGAGACGGACGTCTAGATCTGCAGCGACGTCGAGGCAACAGGTCCGGTCGGAAGTCTGGGTCCCGGCGGTCGGGCGGCAGGTTGCCGGCCCATCGGTCAGCGCGTCCTCATCCCCGTTCCGAAGATGTCGTTTGGATGGACAGTCGTCGGCGAGAGAAGAGCTGGAGGAAGGTGAACTGGACGTGTATCGTCGAGGTCAGGATGGTCCGGCTGACGGGAACACAGCGCCTGTGCAGCCCGGTGAGTGTATAACTCCATCATTGTCATATCCAGCGATTTTTATGTCGGGTATCGGCGGGGGGGCTGCTAGCGTCGCATCGGTGGCCGGTAGTGGCGCGGGCGGGCGCGATGGCGCGGGTTTGGCAGACTTAGTGGGTTGCTTGAGAGAGCTGGTCGGGCGCCTAGATAGGGCGGTGGCGCCGGTAGTCACGGAAGTGTCCCCGGCGGTAGTTTGGGAGGGTCCCAGGGAAGGGGGATTGTTACAAGCGCGGCCCGTAACGGCGGTTAGAGAGGCGGTCGCGGTGTCGGTACAGACCGAGGCGCAAAAAGATGGCGATCGGGTGCGTATTGATGATCGCGCTCGTGGGGAGGTGTATGTGTGTTTCGAAGGTCCGTTGGGGGCGCATTTAAAGCAGGAGGTGCGTGAGCGGATCTGGAAGGACGAATATGTAGAGATTTTTTCTCTCTTGCCGCTCGCTAAATTTAATTTGGATAAGAGCAAGCGGGACGAGAGTAAAAAGGACGAGGAGGAACGGCGGCGGTATAGGCTTATCCCGCAGACGTTCGTTAATTGGTCGCAGGCGTTCGCCATATTAGCCAGTGTGATAGGGGAAAAGGCGCCGGAAAATTGTTCGGCGTTGTTTTGTTATTTTGATGCTATTGGGGAGGCTCATAGGGCGTATGGGGGTCAGGCGTGGCTGCGATACGACGAGCAATTCCGTCAGCGAAAAGCGGTTCGGCCGGCGATTCGGTGGGACCAGAAGGATATTGCTCTCTGGTTACGGGTTACGGCTCCGGTTAGGCAGTCCTTCCCCGGGAGCGCCGGCCAAGGAGGCCAGTCTAGTCAGGTTGGACAAGGCGGCGGGGGAAAGGCAGGGTTTTGCTGGCAATTTAATGAAGGCCAGTGCAAGTTCGGGGCCACGTGCAAGTTCAAGCACGTGTGTTCGGAGTGTAATGGTGCATCACATGGGGCGGCGAAATGTATGCGGAAAAGGAGGTCAGGGAACCAGTCCTCCGCGGCTGGTCAAGGGGGTGTCACCGGTGAGGGTGGAAAAGATGGCCCCTTATCTAAATGAGTATCCGGACAGGGCGGCGGCTAAGTTGCTTTACGAGGGTTTTCGTGTTGGTTTCGTTATTCCCCGCCTCCTTATGAGGTTCCGGTTACGCGGAGGAATTTAAAATCGGCTTACTCGCATGCCAAGGTCGTGTCGGACAAATTGTTAAAAGAAGTTTCGTTGGGTCGCATGTCAGGGCCTTTTGTTGAGTCGCCAGTAAAAGATTTAGTTGTGTCCCCGTTGGGTATTGTTCCTAAGCGTGAGCCCGTAAAATTTCGTTTAATTCAACACTTATCGTATCCCAAGGGTTCGTCGGTAAACGACAGGATAGATCACGAGTTGTGCTCCGTAGCCCATACCTCATTCGATGAGGCGGTGGGGTTAGTGCGGGCTGCGGGCCCGGGCGCGCTGCTAGCAAAAACCGAAATCGAGGCGGCGTTCAGGTTGTTGCCAGTTCATCCAGAAAGCCAACGGCTGTTGGGGCTGTCTTTGGAATGGGGCCTTTTATGTGGATCGGTGCCTTCCGATGGGGCGTTCCCTTTCTTGTGCGTACTTCGAGGCGTTTAGTAGCTTCGTGGAGTGGGTAGCGAGGGGAGTATCCGGGGTCGACTCGTTGATCCATTACTTAGATGATTTCTTGTGCGTTGGCCCGGGGGGTTCGCCGGTTTGCGGTAATTTGCTTTATGCACTACAGAAGGTTGCGAGGGATTTTGGGATCCCTTTGGCGCCAGAAAAAACGGAGGGCCCAGTAGCGACGATTTGTTTTTTGGGAATTGAAATAGATTCGGTGGCAATGGAGTGTCGTCTCCCTGCGGATAAGCTGGGTGCTTTGAGGCTGGAGGTACGGCGGGCTTGTAGACTGAAGAAAATGACGCTGCGGGAGCTTCAGTCGCTGCTGGGGAAGTTGAATTTCGCCTGCCGGATTATGCCAATGGGGAGGGTGTTTGGTAGACGGTTGGCAGCGGCAACGGCGGGAGTGCGAGTGATTTGAATAATTTTACGGATGCGGCTGGGGCGGGCGGTTTTGGAGCTTACGGGGGAGGTCCGTGGTGCGCAGGTCAATTGCCGGCTAGTTGGGTGTCCAGCGGACTCACGCGGAATCTGGCCCTGCTCGAGCTGTTCCCCATCGTGGTGGCGGCAACCATTTGGGGGGACAGGGTCAGGGATAAGAAGGTTCGTTTTTTTTTTTTTTTACTGCGACAACATGGGGGTGGTGCTGGCCATTAATAACATCACGGCGTCCTCTCCTCCTGTAGTTCAATTGTTGCGACATTTAGTGTTGGTATGTTTGTCGTTGAACGCGTGGGTGGTGGCGGTGCATGTGCCGGGGGTACGGAATTGCATCGCTGATGCTCTTTCTCGCTCGCAGTGGGACCGGTTTCGGCAATTGGCACTGGGAGCGGAACGTCTCGGTTTGGCTTGTCCGGAACATCTTTGGGATCTGGTCTCGGTCCCGTAGAACAACTGATACAAAGGTCTTTGGCGCGCACGACGTGGAGTGCTTATTCTGCTTGTTGGAGGCAGTGGGAGGAGTGGGTAAGAGAGTTGGGTGACGTCAATACGGATAGAGACAGGTTGGTGGCACTTTTGTACTGGTTAGGGGACGCCTGGGAGGCGGGGTTTTCAGTGGCAAAGGTGAACCGGTTCATATCTGCGGTGGCGTTTGGTTTCAAGTTACGAGGCTTTCAAGATGTATCTAAGGAATTTTTGGTGCTACAGGCTTTGAAGGGGTTGGGCCGAGGTAGAGGGGAGGCGGATAGTAGAAGGCCTGTGTCGTTTGCTTTGCTTAGCCAAGTAGGGAAGGGTAAGCTGATAGTTTTGTTCGCCCTCCCGGGGTCGGTTATGTGCCCAGTAGAGTGCATGCGGGGTTTTTTAAGCCGCAAGCGGGGTCTCCAGATTTGCCTTTGTTACGCCATGTGGACGGGTCGTTTTGTCCAGGTTTCAGTTTGGAGATGTATTTAAGGAATGTCTGACGGCGGTTGGTGTCGCGGCGGGCTCATATTCATCTCATTCCTTCAGGATTGGCGCAGCAACTGCAGCGGGGCGCTGGGGGTTGGATGATGAAGGGGTGCGGCGCATTGGTCGTTGGGAGTCCAACTGAGTTAAGTCCTATGTCCGCTCCATTTGTTATGAGGTTGTGGTTAACGCTTAAAAAATGTTTTGTATGGCAGTGTCTAATTGTTTTCCATTTCAGATTCGCCTCCGTGTTTGGTGTGGTTGCTGGGTCATTCGTACGTGCACTGGGTCATTCGTACGTGCCCGGACGGTCGCCAGTTGCGCATTCCGCGACAGGATGCGGTTGTGCATTGGCTGGGATTTAGAGGTATGTCATGGAGCAGGGGGTTGGCAGAATTCCAGACATAGGCCCGGCTTGATAGGGTTCCGGAGGTCTTAGTGTTGCACGTGGGTGGGGATGACTTGGGAGTCTGCCCCTTGCGTGAGTTGGTGCGGGATATCAAACACGATATGTTGGGTTTGTGGGTTTCTTATCCCAAGTTGGTGATAGTGTGGTCGGACATAGTCCCGAGGAAACATTGGCGGTTGGCTAGGTCAGTGAAAGAGTCAATAAGGCTCGCATTAAAAGTTAATCGGGCGGTGTCCCGTTTCGTAGCAAAAATCGGGGGCATTTGTGTGCGGCACAGGGATTTGGAGTCAGGAGTGGGGAACTTCTGGAGGGGTGATGGGGTTCATCTGACCGAGGTTGGCATTGATCTTTGGAGCTTGGCGATAGCAGAAGGAATAGAAAGGGCGGTGGTGGTGTGGCGGAACTCACAGGCTTAAGGTGGTCAAGGCCTGTTTCGCTGTGGCGGGGGGAGTCCTTGAGGCCAGTCAGTACAAAATGGTGGGGGGGTCGCATCGGGGGTATGCGTCCCCCAAAAAAGGTACATGGTTGAAGACTTCATCGGGTGTTATCCCTTTGAAGTGGTCTTCTGGTAGAAGGTATATCACTTGAAGGCTTCATCGGGTGTTATCCCTTTGAAGTGGACTTCTAGTGGTCGGTATATCACTTGAGGGCTTCATCGGGTGTTATCCCCTTGAAGTGGACTTCTAGTGGTCGGTATATCACTTGAGGGCTTCATCGGGTGTTATCCCCTTGAAGTGGACTTCTAGTGGTTGGAGCCATCTGCAGAGGTGAACGGTGCTTCCGAGCTGGTTTACGGCTGGAGGTAATTGGTGGTTTGCAGATGGCTAATTCGGTGTGTTCTTAAAAAGGAACATCTGAAGGGGCTTCAAGGACTTCCTCTGCTCGGGTTAATGTTAACGTTAAATTGTTATGTACGATTCTGACCCATGTTGGGTCAAGTGAATTATTAGGAGGAATTCTCTGGTGGATTCCTAACTAGTTATCCGAATGTTTCGGATTTAAATTGTTTTGATAAAACTGTGAAATTAATAAACGGCTGCTGTGGCCATTTCACATCCAACCTCGGTGTCACGTGTCTTTCCTAAAGGTGGGGGTGGAGGGATAAGATGGGTAAGGGAAGGTTCATTAACACACGACTCTACTTAGGAAGGTCAAGAAGAGGCTGGACGCAGCCTGCAGGGCTTAAGGGGAAGCCTCCATGACCTCACTGGTAGGGAAAGGGTTAATAGGTAAGGGAGAGTTGGAGGGAGAGTTAGGAGGAGGTGGAGGAGGGACAAGGAGGAGTCAGGGGGCCGTTGCTGAGCTTCCCGCTGTTTGCGGCATTGAGCCGGAAGCAGCGGGAGGAGTAACACAGGGAGAGACAAGCTCCCACCCTCCCGCCCTTTGTTTGTTACCCCTGTGGGGCTTTATGTACGTCCGTTTATGAGTGTTGTCTTTGTTTTGTGTGCTTATTTAACATGTTTTTCCTTTTTTCCCGGAGTAGGTTCTGTTGTCATGGCAGCTGGCGGGGGGAGTCCTTGAGGCCAGTCAGTACAAAATGGTGGGGGGGTCGCATCGGGGGTATGCGTCCCCCAAAAAAGGTACATGGTTGAAGACTTCATCGGGTGTTATCCCTTTGAAGTGGTCTTCTGGTAGAAGGTATATCACTTGAAGGCTTCATCGGGTGTTATCCCTTTGAAGTGGACTTCTAGTGGTCGGTATATCACTTGAGGGCTTCATCGGGTGTTATCCCCTTGAAGTGGACTTCTAGTGGTCGGTATATCACTTGAGGGCTTCATCGGGTGTTATCCCCTTGAAGTGGACTTCTAGTGGTTGGAGCCATCTGCAGAGGTGAACGGTGCTTCCGAGCTGGTTTACGGCTGGAGGTAATTGGTGGTTTGCAGATGGCTAATTCGGTGTGTTCTTAAAAAGGAACATCTGAAGGGGCTTCAAGGACTTCCTCTGCTCGGGTTAATGTTAACGTTAAATTGTTATGTACGATTCTGACCCATGTTGGGTCAAGTGAATTATTAGGAGGAATTCTCTGGTGGATTCCTAACTAGTTATCCGAATGTTTCGGATTTAAATTGTTTTGATAAAACTGTGAAATTAATAAACGGCTGCTGTGGCCATTTCACATCCAACCTCGGTGTCACGTGTCTTTCCTAAAGGTGGGGGTGGAGGGATAAGATGGGTAAGGGAAGGTTCATTAACACACGACTCTACTTAGGAAGGTCATGCTGTAATACACACCAAGGACAATTTGTTCCCAAAGACCCATGGTATACTCCTGTGCATCCACAATACATAGTTTCATTTCCTTGTAAGTCTGTTTCTTCCATACACCCTGGATAACGTTTACAATCAGTCTTACTTCCTGAAGGGAAGAAATGGCCATATTCCCAACTACCATTATGTATGTACCTTTCTACCAGACTTGGTCTAAATACATCTGAGGTCTGTTGGGTTTTATTGAAGCTTATCTTTATGCCTTTTATGGGGATCTCACCTAGTGTCAGTGTTTTAGTGACATTTTTAGGGAGCCATTTTCAATTTTCCTTTTGTGTGAGAATCAGTGCCTTACCAGGTATCAGGGTTAGATTTACCTGCCACCAGGGATCCTCCATCCATCCTGCTATGGGTAAGGGCACACTGGTATTAGACCATGTATACCTTTTTGTGTTATCCTTTACCTTTGAGGGATCCCAACATGTAGTGTTAAGAAGTTCTTTCTCACTAAGGGGCACAGCCATGTATGGCATGGATTTTGAACTTATAGGACTGTGTGTACATATCCAACAATCAGATAAGTTTGTTAATGCTGTTATAATTTGATGATGTTTTATGAATTTATTGTCCACTTCCTCCTTGAGAACTTGAGTCATCGTCCCCATGAGGGGCAACATCAACACCAACCCTGCCAAGGGCAACATCATCGATCGAGGCGACGTCATCTGGGCTGATAACCTTTTTACAATGGCTTGCATGTATCCAATTGGCTTGTCCTTGGAGCTTCACTGATGTGGCGGTGACCAGCTGTACTTCTACTGGTTGGCTGTACCTTGGAGCTTCACTGATGTGGCGGTGACCAGCTGTACTTCTACTGGTTTGCTGTACCTTGGTTCCAGACTGCTCCTGTTGTGTATCTTTGTTACCACCCAGTCTCCAGGTTGTAGTGAGTGGGTACCTGAAAGAAAGTTTGGATCTGGAATAGAAGAAAGGATTAGTTTATGTGTCCTCTCCAGTTGTTTGTGTAGGGCAGCCAAGTATGTGGTCATATTGTCATAATGCTTTTGTAACTGCTGAGGAAAATACAGTCCTGTCTTTGGCATATTTCCAAACAATATTTCATAGGGAGAAAGTTTATCCTTCCCTCTTGGTGTGGTTCTTACAGAGTATAAAGCCAGGGGTAGACATTGTGTCCACGGTAAAGAAGTTTCATTCATGGCCTTCTGGATTTTTAATTTCAAAGTTCCATTTAGTCTTTCTACCTTACCACTGCTTTGTGGGTGATAGGGAGTATGAAATGCTTATTCTATCCCAAGGCTTTTTAATATGTTCCTCAATAGTTCTTGGGTAATGTGAGTACCTCTGTCACTTTCAATTGTCTCTGGTACTCCATAGCGGCACACGACCTCAGCTATCAGTTTCTTTGCTGTGGTTTCTGTATTTGCTTTAGCCACTGGTAAAGCTTCTGGCCATCCTGAAAATAAATCAGTGCAAACAAGTACATATTGGTACATTCCCACCTTAGGTAGTTGTATGTAGTCCACCTGTAATCGCTGAAAGGGGTAGTAGGACTTAGGAGTGTGTTTAGCTGGTGTTTTGGTGGTTTTACCAGGGTTGTGTTGTGCACATGTCATGCAGCCCTCTGTATATTTGGCTGCTGCATTTTGAAAACCTGGAGCATGCCATGTCTGTAACACTAGCTGGCTCACAGCTCCCTTTGAACAGTGTGTTTTCCCATGGGCTAGGGCACACATCATTGGATACAGTGCTCTTGGTAGGCAAACCTTAGAATTAAGATGCCTCAACTGTCCTAGACCTATTGCTGCACCTCTCTCCTCCCATTCTGCTTGTTCTTGAGGGGGTGCTTGGTCCTGGAAAGCACGCAACAGGGTCTCTGTGATGGGTTGTAAAACAGGCTTCACAATCATCAGAGGGAGAGCAGCAGCGTCCTTTGCCGCTGCATCCGCAGCCTCATTCCCTTTTGATAGGAGATCACTGTTATTAGTGTGTGCCTGTACTTTGACTATAGCTGCTTGGTCTGGCATGTGCAGTGATTCTAAAAGTTCTTCTACTGCTTTTGCATTCTTTATAGGTTTACCTGCCGAGGTCAAGAACCCTCTGGCTCTCCATATTGTCCCAAAGTCATGTGCAACTCCAAAGGCATATCTGGAGTCAGTGTATATGTTGACACGCTGTCCCTTACCCAATTTACACGCCTCAGCGAGTGCTTTTAGTTCTGCCTCCTGAGCTGAGCTGCTGGAGGGTAGGGACTGTTGTATGACGGCCTTACCATTGTGGACCACTGAGGAAATGTCCTTTGTCTTCGCTCCAATATCGAGATCCATCTACAAAATACTCAGCATCAGGGTTAATCAGAGCAACATCAAATATACTGTTTATGCCGTTTGATTCCATATCCACTAGGCTTTGACAGTCATGTTCATGTTCAAAATTAAATAGTTCATCATCAGTGGATAGTTGAAAAATAAGGGGGTGTCCATGTCCCTGTCCCCCCACTCCTCCCTCCTTTTGTTCAGAATCTAGGGGCAGGAGTGTCGCTGGATTCAGAACAACACAACGTTTGATAGTCACATTAGGGGACAGAAGAGTAAGTTCAATTTTAGTAAGTCTTGCAACTGATAAGTGTTTTGTCTTGACTGTGTTCATCATTTCTTACACTGCGTGTGGGACTTGCACAATAATGTCATGTTGGAGTACAATATCTTCTGCTTTTTTTTTCAACTAAAGCTGCTGCTGCTGAGACAGCGCGTATGCAGGTCGGGGATCCTAGTACAATGGGATCCAGAGCAAGGGAGTAATAGGCAAGAGGTCGCATCTTGCCTCCATGATCTTGGGCTAATACTCCAGAGGCATGGCCTGCCTGTTCATGGCAGAACAGAGTAAATGGCTTATTGTAGTCAGGAAGTCCCAATGCTGGCCTTGTAGTCAGTGACAGTTTCAGGGAGTGAAAATTGTCAATTGCCTCAGGTGACAGTACAAATGGGTCAGAGGTGAGACAGTCATATAATGGTTGCATCATAGCAGAGGCATCCCTGATCCAGGCTCTGCAGTACCCTATTAAACCCAGGAAAGTCCTCAATTGTTTAGAGTTTCTAGGGACTGGGTGTTTCTGTATAATTTCCAGCCTGTCAGGAGTTAAGTGTTTCATACCTTGGGAAATACAGTGACCAAGGAAAACAACTGTTTTGGCACATAATTGCAGCTTGTGCTTGCTCGCTTTACAGCCTACTTCTTCTAGGAACATTAATAGTTTTAGAATCTGTTTCACTGTTCTCCAGACTCTCACTACAAAGTAACAAATCATCTACATATTGTAGTAGAACTGAGGACTGATTGGGGGGCTGCCAGGTGTCCAGAATATCTTTCATGGTACGTGAGAAGATATCAGGGGAATTTGCGGCACCCTGTGGCAGCACTACCCAAGCGTACTGTCTTCCCCTATGTGTAAATGCAAAATACTGCTGGCACTCTTTATCCAGCGGGATGTAGAAGAAAGCATTGGCTAAGTCTATAACTGTGAAATAGACTGCAGTGCCGGGGACCTAGTTGAGCAGGGTATGTGGGTTAGGCACTTGTGGTGTATTAATTATTGTCACAGCATTCACAGCCCGTAGGTCATGTACCATCCGGTACTGTACAGGTTGACCGGGCAGTGTCTTTTTCTTTACTGGGTAAAGAGCAGTGTTGAAAGGCGAGATTATGGGCACTATAAGATTGTTTTCCAGTAAGGAGTTAATATCCTTTTCTATAGCAGTGTCTTGCTGCGGACTCAGAGGATATTGCTTTATACATACAGGACGGTTCTGCATGTCTGGTTTTAAATTTACTTGTACAGGCGGCACATTTAAAACTCCTACATCCATCTTATCTTGTGCCCATAGTTTTTCTGGGATGTCTGCCAACCAAAGGGGAGGGGTACTTGGGGCTTTTTCAGTGTCTGGCATACTTGCCATACTAAGGAGTTTGCATAGCAAGGACTCTGGAATGGCAGAAGAAAAGTCCAATGCTCCCAGGGCACTGAGTACATCTGTCCCCAATAAATTGTAGGGAGTGTGTGGTGACACTAACACACGGGAGACAATTGATTGTGTGTCATGTATATTCAGTCGCATTGGTTTTGCTAACTGTAACTGAAATGATGTTCCCTCCACAATCTATATAGTCTGTTGATAGCAACTCTGCCGGTACATATTTGGTTTGTAATACAGTTCTGGCTGCCCCTGTGTCTACTAGAAAAGAGGTATTTTCCCCTGTGGGTAAAGTAACAGGCACCATCAATGATGGACCTGTCGGGGGGAGCACTTGGCAGAGGGAGACATCAGGGTTGCCAGTTTCCTATGCAGCAATCAAAGAATTGGGAGGCTCAACTGGACGGGAGGGACATCGGGCTGAATAATGACCCTTCTTATCACAATTCCAGCATGTAATCTGGCTAAGATCCCTTCTCTGGGTTCTCAAAGTGTCTTTTTGTTCCCTGCCTCTTCCTCTATAGCCCCCCTTTTGTTGCATCGGGGCGAGACGGGTTCTTTTAGGAGCTAAATATAACTCTGCACCTTTTGCAATGCTTACTAAATTATTAAACTGGCATGTACGCCAGTCGGGGCGGGATCTTTTAACAGCTTCTTGTACTGCCGGCTTAAGACCGGACATAAAATTTATTTTTAGTAGGCGCAAGTCTTTTGCATCACCTTCTTCATACCCATGATCTACCCACTGCTGCTGTGAAGTTGTGGCATAATCAGGGACTGACTGTTTAACATCTTGGGAAAATGACATAAAACTATCAGTTCGATCCTGTTGAGTAGTATCTACCCAGGGCTGCATAGCGTTCAGGTATTCTAGTCCTGATTGCTCATTGGTTTTATTTGCTGGTACGGGATTTGCAATAGCAGCTTGAATTTGATTTTTGAGCACTTCCCCTCCCTTTGTTTCTACCAGGCTCTCAATATCTGACCATGTAGCACGGTAAGCTAGATGTACTGCTCGCAGCTTTCTATGGAAAGCGCTGGGTGTTTTCCGTGGGTCTGGGAGTGTGCCACATACAGCTAGTAAATCAGCCGGGCTCCAGGGGCGATACACAGTGGCTTCATGTGACTGGATTTCCCCTACTGCCCCAGGTACTGGTTGCCCGTCTACATCTACTGGTTTTGGTCCCCTGTGTGTATGGATACTTGATACTAACGGAAACAATCTAGTGGGGCGCTGCGTACCACAACTGACACAATATCCTGCAGTGAGGGGGTTCTGCTGCCCACAGTGTGGACATGTCCAGCAGCTGCCTTTCTTGCTATTTTCAGGATAAGGAGATGGCGCAGTTGCTGCTGTGGGGCTGTTTGGCAGTTGTAAAGGGGTTAACACATTAGTGAGGAGCTTTTCACTTAAAGGGTCATATAAATCATACATTATTCCATGATTTGCTTCCATACTCTTATGTTCTGTGTTACTCACTCTCTGTGCTACCTCATACCACATTTGGGCTTTTTCCACCATGTTATTGTCTTTCGACCATCCAACACAATTTGTCATAAATCTTTTCCAATCACATTCTGCTAATGTTCCATAGGACCCAACTCCCATCATTTTAAACATTCTTTTACAATCCTTCACAACCTCAGATCCTTTTGCTCTTTCTACTATTTTGATGGCAGAGACCCACGTCTCAGGGCTGTCCCGCATTTTTGTCTTACTATTTTCTGACCCCATGGTCAGATGGCGTATTCAATCCAGCGGTCTGATGTTATTCTACTACAGACTTAATTACTTGGATGTTATTTTACATCAAAGTGTATATGCCAGATTATCATGTGCTAGAAATCAGTCTGTACTGATTCCCACCTTATGCCAGTCTGGCAATGCATACAACTGGTTTATGGACCCTTACACACAATATCACTGGCTGGCAATGCGTTAGGAATATATAAATTATTTTCTAATACAGTATTCAAAGTTTTTCCTATTGTACTGGGTAATGGTATTGAGTGCAAATTCAATATAGACACAATTGCTCCTCCTTGCACTGAGTGTATATCGTCTTCTATGAAGTGGATATTACTTCTGGGCTGGGAGCCATACAGTTTCAACAATTTGATATGTATGTCTTCTCACAGATGTATTCAACATCACACTACACACACATTTATCACACTTGTCACATACACCCCCATGTAAATCCATTTAACCACACTACCATCCTGACAAAGGACCTGATTATTACGGGACCCCTTTGTGGCTGAAACAAATGGTGTAACATAAAGTCTGTTACTTACCGATCGGTTTTGGTTTCAGTGACTCCCCAGGTCCTTCCAGATTAGTGGACTTTGCACAAAATTCTCATTAGGAGGTCCCGGGCTGTTCGGCACCATAACTGTCGAAGAAACCCCTTCCAGGTAGCACCTTTTGGGATGGGTGCTCTAATGGGCTCCCTCTGCTTTGTCAGGTGGTATTCAAATATGGTAATTGAAGTATCAGCAGTGCACCAGGAGATCAATAAAGACAATAGAAATCTGTTGTCTCAATCAATATTCTCATTTATTATCAAGATACATAGGTTAATATACCCTCAGGGCGTACCTTCTAACCAGGGTGTTACCTCTCATGGAACAACCAATCATAACATTTTACACGTAGACTGAAAATACGTCATAGGGTACCTTCCCTCTGAGGTCACGTGATCTTTCTAACACCTGCAAATCCTGGCCTACAAACAATAGAAATGTAGGAGGTTTTCATAAGTGTATGTGGTGATTTCATATATGTGTGTGAAATACTGAGATGAAGAGAATTAATTACAAATATGATGATTATTTCAGGTCTAGGCGTTCTGCCAGACTCCTATCTACCAGTATTGAAGGCCACGAAAAAGAACACAAAGTAATAACTTATTCCCTTGTGATTTAAGCAGAACTAGAAAGAGGTCATTACAAGATGGAGAATACATATCTTCATAATCCGGCATCCTGCTTGATAATTCATAGTGTAATTTAATACAGAGAACATAAGCAATTTGACCATCGATCACATCCGGCAGCGGGGCAGGGATTCCTAGCGTCGTACATAAATATGATGCTAGGAGCCGGCTCCCTGCAGTGTTCAGTCCGGAACTTGCGGCCGAAATACGTTCCATCCTTTACGGACGTAACATGCTCGTGTGAATCCAGCCTCACTGATAGAGCAGTAATACTATGGACATCTCTGACAGAAGTTGTGATGGTTAATTCGTTAAAATATTTTTAAAAAGGGTCTGGATGTATGCATGACACAAGTATTACAAGAACAACAAAGAGAGAATGGTTGTGTCATGCTCCACCCCCTCAGGTCCTACATGAAGCTTTTTTATTCTTAATTCATGATTAACTGGACTGATAACTTAAATCATAGCCATATTGTCCATCTGTAATAAAGCGCAAGGTCTTTCCAATCATATAGACCCTGTAACTCTGCACATGTTTGAGTCAGCGGCCTGATTCGTACACCAGCAGCACAGCAGTAAATGTGGATTTAGACGTTCGCTGAGTATGAAGTGCAGCATATTTCATTGCCTACAACAATTTATTTGCTGTACAAGTTACTGTATACCGGATTCATTGGCTATATTCTCATGCAAAGTTCTAGAAAGTTCGAGCATATATCAAACTTGACTTTACATCCCCTAGAGCAGTGTATTTTCTTAACTTTCCTTGCCCAAGCGAAAATTTAGTTCTTATGAAACTCTGATCCATGGATCCATCGCGGAGAAGAAATATTAGTGTTGAGCAATAAGCAGTATAGTGAAATGAATAGGATTATATAATAAACCTCCTTTAGAGTAAATCTTAGCAGTACTATAGGCCTGTTCTTAATCTATGAAGTAAGACAAACGTGATCGAGGTAGATATCTCAAAAGTAGTTTCTTCCTATACAATATTTGGAGTTTACTGAAACAATAGAAAATAAAGGAGCTTGATAGACTGGAATATGATAATAAATCTCTGCTCCTACGTTCTGTCAAAATCCTGGAGCACCTTCCCTTGCTTAGAATGATTCCACTTGCAGAAAACAATCGGCCTGATGTCCAATGTAGTCCGAAATAATCTTGAGGAACTTTCCTCTCTTACATTAGGGCAGTGCCCTATGACCTATGGCTGGAGAAATCCCAGAGCCCCGTATTCAGTTCTAAACACTCCCTTGGCTGGAATTCCATGGGACGTTTTGTTAGTGTATTTAGAGCAGTTTTCTAGTGATTTTAACGTGCTTCCTAATTTCTGTGAAAAACGCATTTTAAAAAACTGATGCGTTTGACAACGAATTTCTGTGGTTTGGACATTTTCAGTCATGCGGCTATTTTAGGTGAAACACATGACTTAAATGCTTTACCTGTAATAACCGCGCAGCCAAGAAACTCATTGCAAAATCAGTGATGCGCGGTAAAACGCACGCTTCAAAACTGCTATAAAAACGCGATCAAAACGCCCAGTGGAATTCCAGCCTAGGGGCACAAGCCCACAACCGCTGTCTTCTTCAGTGTTCTATCCGTTTTTTTTAAACTGAACCATACATTTCTATGGGGCTATGCATACATCAGTATTTTTTTCGGATCCGTGTCTCCATTCCGTAACTTATAGAACAGGCCTTATTCTTGTCCATATATACGATCCGTCTCACCCATTCTAGTGTTTGGGCTGCAAAAAAACTGACAGCACACAGAAGCCACTAGGATCCGTGTTTTGAAAACGGTTGTGTGCATGATACCTTATAGGTTTTAAATTTTTTTATTTTGGCTCTTTTTAAAAACCTACAAGATGAAACAATGAAAGAAATAGTAAAAATAATAAGGGGCCTATGATGACCCTTAATGGCCTAGGGCCTAGAGCACAAACACACTGAGGGACCCTATTAGTTGGCGGGCAGGCGAACAGTTAAATTTTACAAAGAATGCCAAAGGCAAATGAAGCCCGTTTTTTCCCAACTAACATGTATCACTACTCTAAATACTAAGGAGTTATCTTTATTAATTTGAACAAAAAAATCAAACCACATATACGATTAAAATTACAATGTAGAGAAACAGCAACAGTCTTTATTGCTAAGGCTAAGAGACAGCATAGTACCAGCTAGTAGAGACAGAGCATAGAGAAAGGATTGTCCGCGATGCGGTAATAGATAGTATCTAAGCTAATATGAGTAGCTATCTATATGCTCAGGCTGTCTAGACCTACATTGAGCTAAAAATTATAAAAGCCCCCACGACATGTTTCGCTGCTACGCAGCATCTTTAGAGGTATAGGGGCTAATGGCTGCGTCCTCACAAGACACAACCCTTTTAAAAACTTCGATTGACATAGGAAGGGGTGTGTCAAAGACAAAAGCCAATGTCTTCCAAACATGATGGATGTATATGGCAGCCAATAGAGAGTGAAGAAGCTCGACCAATCAGGGAACACTGTCTGTGCAAGCGCACATGTATAAGGGTATGTGCACACACAAAATAAAAAACATCTCAAAATACGGAGCTGTTTTCAAGGGAAAACAGCTCTTGATTTTCAGACGTTTTTATAATCTAAGTCGCGTTTTTAACTGCCGTTTTTAGAGCTGTTTTTCTATAGAGTCTATGAAAAACGGCTCCAAAAACTGCTGAAGTGACATGCACTTCTTTTTCGCGGCTGTTTTTTTAAAATGCCCCGTCGGAACAGAACGCCGTTTTACCCATTGAAATCAATGGGCAGATGTTTGGAGGCGTTCTGCTTCCGATTTCTCAGCCGTTTTTTGGGATGTTTACGGCCCGAAAAACAGATGAAGACTCTGTGTGAACATACCCTAATAGATACACTTGGTCTTTTTCTTCTCCACTGCTGTGCTAATGCACAGAAGCGGGGAATTAGGATTTTCGAGGCAATGAAGAGATTCCGGATTTGCGCATGCTCAGAGACTTAGAGAACTGAAGACTATCCAGGAGAAGTACAAAAGTTCTAGGACTTAGACTATTAGGGTGGAAAAAGTAATAGCTTTGCGTATGCTAGATACAGTGAAGGAAATAAGTATTTGATCCCTTGCTGATTTTGTAAGTTTGCCCACTATCAAAGACATGAACAGTCTAGAATTTTTAGGCTAGGTTAATTTTACCAGTGAGAGATAGATTATATAAAAAAAAAAACAGAAAATCACATTGTCAAAATTATATATATTTATTTGCATTGTGCACAGGGAAATAAGTATTTGATCCCTTTGGCAAACAAGACTTAATACTTGGTGGCAAAACCCTTGTTGGCAAGCACAGCAGTCAGACGTTTTTAGTAGTTGATGATGAGGTTTGCACACATGTTAGATGGAATTTTGGCCCACTCCTCTTTGCAGATCATCTGTAAATCATGAAGATTTCGAGGCTGTCGCTTGGCAACTCGGATCTTCAGCTCCCTCCTTAAGTTTTCGATGGGATTAAGGTCTGGAGACTGGCTAGGCCACTCCATGACCTTAATGTGCTTCTTTTTGAGCCACTACTTTGTTGCCTTGGCTGTATGTTTCGGGTCATTGTCGTGCTGGAAGACCCAGCCACGAGCCATTTTTAATGTCCTGGTGGAGGGAAGGAGGTTGTCACTCAGGATTTGACGGTACATGGCTCCATCCATTCTCCCATTGATGCGGTGAAGTAGTCCTGTGCCCTTAGCAGAGAAACACCCCCAAAACATAATGTTTCCACCTCCATGCTTGACAGTGGGGACGGTGTTCTTTGGGTCATAGGGAGCATTTCTCTTCCTCCAAACACGGCGAGTTGAGTTAATGCCAAAGAGCTCAATTTTAGTCTCATCTGACCACAGCACCTTCTCCCAATCACTCTCAGAATCATCCAGATGTTCATTTGCAATCTTCAGACGGGCCTGTACATGTGCCTTCTTGAGCAGGGGGACCTTGCGGGCACTGCAGGATTTTAATCCATTACGGCGTAATGTATTATCAATGGTTTTCTTGGTGACTGTGGTCCCAGCTGCCTTGAGATCATTAACAAGTTCCCCCCGTGTAGTTTTCGGCTGAGCTCTCACCTTCCTCAGGATCAAGGATACCCCACGAGGTGAGATTTTGCATGGAGCCCCAGATCGATGTTGATTGACAGTCATTTTGTATGTCTTCCATTTTCTTACTATTGCACCAACAGTTGTCTCCTTCTCACCCAGCGTCTTACTTATGGTTTTGTAGCCCATTCCAGCCTTGTGCAGGTCTATGATCTTGTCCCTGACATCCTTAGAAAGCTCTTTGGTCTTGCCCATGTTGTAGAGGTTAGAGTCAAACTGATTCATTGAGTCTGTGGACAGGAGTTTTTTATACTGGTGACCATTTAAGACAGCTGTCTTTAATGCAGGCACCAAGTTGATTTGGAGCGTGTAACTGGTCTGGAGGAGGCTGAACTCTTAATGGTTGGTAGGGGATCAAATACTTATTTCTCTGTGCACAATGCAAATAAATATATATAATTTTGACTATGTGATTTTCTTTTTTTTTTTTTATATAATCTATCTCTCACTGGTAAAATTAACCTAGCCTAAAAATTCTAGACTGTTCATGACTTTGACAGTGGGCAAACTTACAAAATCAGCAAGGGATCAAATACTTATTTCCTCCACTGTACTTAGCTCTACGAACATGAGTGTATTAAATGTATCAATTCAGAAAAAAACTTTAATTGAAAAGGAAGAGAATAGATGGCCCATATTGTGAACAATTAGTTTTAGAAGAAAAAAAATACATGATAAGTATTGTTTGTCAATAGTGTAACCTCTGTGAGCCAAGACCTTACAATAAAAATGGATATTTAGTTTGCCATATTAATATTGCCGATAATGAAGGAAGAGATGGGGATGAAAATGCTAGTAAAAAAGAAAAAGGAGGAAAGAAGAAAGGACCGCCATTATGGCCAAAATTTTATATGAATGACTATTTTTAGAGTGTATTTAACGTAATGTGTGTAAGAGTAGTGTAATTGAGAATATGGTAATGGGGGATAAAAAATGGATACATTATTAGAAAAAGATACAAAGGTGAAACCTTCATTGAGGCCTTTAGGACTCAAGCTATTGAGACAGTGAATCCACCGGGCTTCTTCCTGAAGTAGTTTGCGATCTAAGTCGCCACCTCTTGGTCCTAATCTCACTTGGGTAATGCCCCAAAATTGAAGTGACTTAATATTACTGTCATGTAGAGTTCTGACATGTCTGGACAGGGGAGTATCTTCTTGTTTTTTTTTATAGAACTAAAGTGTTTAGAAATTCTTCTCCTGAGTGGTCTTACCAATTTAACATTTTGAACAGGAGCATCTAGCCGCAAAAACAATTCCGCTACTCTGCCAATTAATGAAATTCTTAATGTGATATGTCTTGTCATCGGTGGGATTGCAAAAATATTTTGTTTTTGGCATATAGGGACAGAAGGAACATCTCCCACATGGATGACACCCATGACTGGAAGATTTGAGCCAAGTGGACTGTGAAGTTTTCTGTCTGGTAAAGTGACTGTGAACTAGAAATTCACAGAGATTCTTACTTCTACTGTACGTAACTGTAACATCCTCGGTCGCAGACCGCAGACTCCTATCATCCTGCAGACATCTTCCTCCCCAGAGATGCCAGCACATGCGGCCGTCCTGTCCTGCAGTGACCATTAGGGTGCGCTCTCGAGCTCATTCCCGGCCTTAATGGGCCAGAGCACACACATGTTTTAGATTGACTGATTGCTCCTATGATCACCCTGGACTATAAGAATGGCCCTGCCCCTTCCGTCATTGCCTGAGCTTTGTTGCGTTTACCCGTGTTAGTCTTTGCAAATTGTCCATTCGTGTTTTCCAGTTCCCAGTGTTCCCGTTCCTGCTACCTGTAGCCTGTATCCCGTGCTACCTTGTTCCTGTGCCGTAGAGAGTTGGAGTCGTGTTGTGTCATATACTACGCCTGCTGTATTTCACCGCGCCTGGTGTCTGCCTGCTGCCAAGGTCCTATCTGAGCCTGCCATCGCTACTGTCTGTATTGCCACAGGTACCCTTATTTGAACAATTGACTCTGCCTTGGTAATCCTGTTTGGTCAGCTGCTGTCCCACTACAGTGGTACAGCCCATACATCTACCGTGACAGTAACCGTAGGGGTAGTAGAAATGACATTACGTAGATCTGGGTCTGAAGATAAAATCCGCCAGTATCTATGTAGAATCTTAATCACCTGTGAAGAACAGGCATTATAAGTGCCAATGCATCTAATAAGTTGGAAAGATTTAGTGTTGAGTAATGATCGAGAACAAATTAGATCACTTCTCTTAGTCGTCCTGGCCCTGGCATAAGACTGATGTAAACTTTTTTTGGGGTAACCCCGGGCTATACATTTTTTAAATAATCCATCACATCTGAGCAATTCCTTTTGGCTCTCAAATATTCGCCTCTCTTAAGCGAAGGGGAATGGTGACCCTTCCAATGTAGGACGTTACTAGTGGCGGTAGCCTTATGAAAGATATCTGTATGGACACTGCCACCAGGGTCCAATGAGATTATAAGATCTAAAGAATTGATATGTTATCATGTATTTCATGTGTGAAATGCATTCCAATGGTATTGGTATTCAGTACTGACATGAAATCAAGATATTAAGATATTACGATCTCCATCCCATAAAACAAGGATATCGTCAATGTAACGACCCCAAAATACAACGTGACAAGTAAAACTAAGTAAGTCTTCAGTGAAGGGCCTAGATCACTCTCAGTCTGCCCCTTGGTCCCCTTAACATGCTACGGATATAGCCATTTTCATCTTGACTGATAACTTGCTACAGTGTGATATCACACAACAAATGCCATTGAGTGAGTCATTTAAAAAGTCAAAATAAAGGATCTTGCCACTGTGTATTTAATGCATTAAAAGACAAGATAAAGATGGCTACATCTGTATATGTAATACAATGAAGATCTAGTGACCAGTAAAAGTATGCAGCCTTCAGTGACCTGACCAAGTACAATGACCCATTTAACTGGAAAGCTCTCTGCAAAATTCTGGCTGGACTTGGATAGGCTCGTAAATTTATCACTGTCCTGACACTGTAACATTATCAGATGATTGCTGTCTCCAGGGGAAAAGAATCCCTTTGTCACTGCGAATTGGGTTAAGCATGATTGTGTCATCACAAGCGACCACTTCATGAACTCCTCGTCAACCTCCTGCTACTGATTACTAAAGGAGCGAAAAAATAAGGACAAGGAGTCACAGCGCCACAAATAATAGAAATGAGTAAAAAATTGTATTCAATACAAAATCATACACGACACAAATAGTTAAAAACAATAGCGAGGATCTAAAATACCATATAAGTGTGGACCATTCAAACATAATGATGTTGCCACGAGTATGCTGTATTAAGCACACAATTGAACATGTGTGCGCCAGGCAGTAACAAAGACACCTAAGTCAGTGATGTATCATCGTAGTGTTTCACTTATGCTATAGAAGTATATAGTTCATATAAGTAAAATGAAGTGCCAAAAAGGCCCTAGTATCATCAGTAAGAAGCAAAAGAGACACTAAGAAAAAACATCACACCCAACATAAGCTACTACCTTAAATATGTATAAGTCAAGGAGAGGAAATATCCAGGCATGTTCTGTGATGTAAGTTAAAAATCTGCCTGGAATAACAGATATCTTAGTGAGAAACAGTCTTACCCATGGAGGTGGAAACGATAAAGTGGTCCACAAAGTATAGCCTGATGTAATGGCACCCCGACGCGCGTTTTGCTAGTACAGCATCCTCAGGGGGTATTAACTAATCTATGTGAGTGTCCAGTTTATATATAAGTCCCCTAGTAATCAACAAGTGTGTTCCTGTATATCCTGTCAGTCCGGTCTCTTGCGCATGCACGCGAGTATGCCTGAAGCCACGAGATCTCCGTCGCCTGTCGTCACACTCTCACTGCGCCTGCGTGCCTCCGAGGACGCGTCTCTAGGGAGACCACACAGGCGCAGCGCCAGTGTATAGATGAGAGGGGAACGGGGCGGGCTCTCAGTCTCACCACAACATGCACAACCCCGGAGAAGAGGATATTGCTGTAAGTATGTGCAAATCTATTTAATATAATGATCAAACAAATTATAGATCCAGTACATGCCAAGGTAGGTCCCCTGATTGTATCCCGAACAGCATGAACAAATGTGAAGACAGAAGAATTGTTCATAAATTACCAATTATATAAAGAGCATAAACCCAAAATAGTGCCATGATAATATGCAAAAAGCTTTTATCAATGATAAAGTGGTAAAGTACAACAACTAAAGATAAGAAAAATAATAACAAATTCTACAAGAATCGCGACAAAGTGAATACTGTTCAACCTTGTGTCATTTGATAATTGTTTTACCCTGGTTGGTATATTTCTCACGGTGAATATATAAATTCTGTCTTTTATTATTTTTATATCTGTTGGTCTATTTTTATTATTTATTTATTATTTTTTTATATATATATTTTTTTTTTTTGAAGCTTGAAATCACGTCTTCCTTACATGGTTTCCATGTACTTAAACACACATTTTTTTTAGCCCTTTATGATATTTTATTATTGTTTTGGTATTTTGTTTGTGCGGTTTTTCGCAGTATTCACTTTGTCGCGATTCTTGTAGAATTTGTTATTATTTTTTAATAAAAATGTAATAATAACTTGCCACAAAGGATGCCTGAATGTACAGTACTGTACAATCTATGAAATGACCACCCAGTTTCAAACCAAACACTAATCCAAAGAATCTGACAAAATACAGACGAAAAAGGATTTTTCCTTTTAAGAATCTATAGTTTTTCTTGTACCACAATCTGTGACTTAAGGGCTATGTATACCATTGCGCGGATTTTTTTTAAATTTTCTTTCTAAATGCAAACTTAAGCAACTAGTAGTCTTCATTAATGTCCTACCATTTTGCTGCTGTAAAGTTTGTGCAGCTTCTGTAGATAACTGGCTGTGCTTCTGTTTCTAACTAAAATCCATCAGTCCACTTCTCCTGAAGGGCTGACGTAATCTGCTTGCCAGGTTGCATGTGGCACATCAGAGAGTGGAGAGGGAGGAAAGCTTTAACTTCTTCAGAAAAGGCAGATCACTCAGGCTGTCAATATCAGAGTATAGATAGGGAGGTCAGCAGAGGGGGGTCACACAGGCTATCAGTGTAGAGAAAAAGCAGTGTTGATACAAAAGAGCTAGTGAAGGCAGCAGCACCCCAGACACACAGACCTCACATCCAGCATGTATGTAGGGAGGGACACGCATACAGAAAAAATTCGGAAACTAGAGCAGCTTGCAAACTAAATATCAAGGGTTCTATAAATGAATAAAGACCCCCTAAAACCTAGTGAAACTTTTTAAGCACCAGGCAACCATTAACATATATAAAAATAATTTTTCCATGTCAAAGGTGTCGATAGCCTTTGAAAGGGTTTTCCGAGCTTATAAAAATTACAGAAACTTACCTATATGTGTATGTGTCTGAATGGCCACCAGGTGATGCTGTCATAGTTCAGAAGTAGTATATATTTTTATTATATCACCCAGCTCTGTACAGCATCCCTGTTGATTCTGCCATGGCTTTCGGATTACCATGTACAGGACTATAGATTGCATGATTTCTCTCCCATATCTGAGACGTATCCTATATTTACAGCTGCCTGCGTGCCTGGAACACAAATGTGCTGCCCTGCATGTGAAACACAATCCCTCCGGAGGGAGGGGGAGAGCAGGGAGCAGTGGAGATAAGGGGTTTGTGAAGTGTATCGTCCCGGGAGTGGGGGAATAACCATGTCTTCTGTATATGAAATACCACACAAGTAGGAGATAAACAGCAGGAGCCTGGTCATGAAACAGAATATTAGTAAGCGACTAATTATACTACAGCTAAACCATCTGCAATACATTTTTAAGGGCCAGAAAACGACTTTAAATATTTTGTGCTCTGTAAGAAACCAGGCTAAGTTTGATCAGTGTTGTCCTCTTTTTAAGAAATTTCTCAATACAATTATAATGTAAAAAACAATACTACTATTACTACTACTACTACTACTAATAATAATACTTATTTTCACTATAATTATTGTTTCTCAATTTAGATGTGAATCAATGGACTGAGGTGTGAAGTCTAAGGAATCTCTTCTCTCCGTTCTTTACACTTAACCCCTGAAAAGAGATGTGGAGAAAGACTATAGCGAAGAACTTGTAGCAAAGTGAGGAATATGGTGGCCAGGGGTTGTCTATGGCTCAGCAGTCAGGATGTGTCAAGCCAGAGGATGAGACAAAACCGTAATGAGAAGTCCAACAAGGAATCAATACCAGGAGAAGAACCACAAGAACCATAAGACAGGAGTGTGATCAAGGAACAAGGCCAAGGTCAAGATCAGGAACAAAGTCAATAACAGTTAGGAACAATAGCCAGGCAAGGATTTACCTTGATATGCTAGCAATAGGTTGCCATGCCTAACATCATCAGAGGTTTCCGGTCCCCCCATGTGGCCATTGGATAGGAGCAGGAAGCTACGGCATCGTTGGGGCAGGAGCAGCAAAGGAGGTAGCTTTTAGTTGCTTAGCAACTGGCGCAACTGTCAGCCGGAGCAGCAACCGTTTGCCAGGACTCATCGCTGGAGCTGGGGAGGTGAATAACAATATAGATATATATACTGCTAATACAGTTAAATATTATTCCTTCTAGTATTACTACAACTTCTAGTTCCAATACAAATTTCACTCCTACTAATACTTTTACTACTACTACTACTGCTACTAATACTACTACTACTACTACTACTACTACTACTACTATTGCTACTACTACTACTACTACTACTACTACTACTACTACTACTACTACTACTACTTTGAATACTATGTATAATTATAAATATTATAATATTGCTTATCAACTAAAGTTTCAAATAAAATGTAACTGGTCTAAGTCATAAGATGTGAACTTATTTAATTATTGCACAAAAAACTACCTAGAATTTAGAAAAAAAACTATGACAGATTTACTTACAGCTATAATAAAAAACAATACCTTATATTTATAGTATAATTTTCTTATAGTTATATGTAGATAAACTATACATAACTTTCCCCTTCATGCAGCTGTGCACTTTATTTTTATCCAGGACATTTAACATAAACGTGTATGTATTAAAAGCTTATTTGAGTAAGATACCAAAATTACTCAGGCTTAGCACAAAAATATTGAAATTGTTGTCTTGCAAATGGAGCATGAAACAGACACATTCTACTTTATTATAACTGGAATACTCATAAAATAAGAGTGAGATTAGAAAATTTGTATTATGCTCAATGAATGGATTTTTCATTCTATAAAATATCTTTAAGGAACTTCTTAAGATTTTATTATAAGTGTAAGGACGTTCTTCCGTGTTATGACATTGTGTAATAAAGTAACCTTCATCCAAGGTATCTAAATTCAATTAAGATGTTAAAATGTTGTACAGGTAAGTGATTGATGATTATATAGAAATTGCTAATTTTACTAGCATGAGAAAAGTCACCTGAATCATGTGTAATGATCTAGTTCCTGTGATACTACTTGAAACAATTAATCGGATGTTACATAGCACCTTCTGGAGGGAATGAGAAAAGGCGCTGGAGCATGGACATTTTAAAAAGGTTCTCAAGTTTCTTCCTGTGAATGTATTGCTTTTACAGATATTGGATAGATGTTATGTAGTTTCATACTTAGGCCAACTGTTGTTGATACAGCCAGTTTAGTGCAAACATGCTGTGTGAGTAAACTAAACAAGAGGACTAATATGTTATTCATTTTTGTGCGTAAAAGACACTGCACTAATAGGAATTTATTGTGCGCTTATAGCCATACATGGTCTTGATGATTTTTTAAGACGAATCATAATAGATGATGAGAATTTTTTATTCATTCAATGGTATAAAACCATCTGAGTCCCTCTGTTCTCAAAATAAATCAAAAACAAGGACAAGTGTAAAGGATCTGCCAGGCACAGCTTCGGGGTTAACTCCCTTAATTAATCAGTCAGCACCTGAATCTACATCCCTGAGACTGACTCCAGCTTCCACCACTCAGGCTGGCAGGCTTAGGAGTGGGAGAGCCTATCGCAGCCTGGCCAGACTCAGCTAGCTCCTGCCCTCTGTCTATTTATACCTGCATTTCCTGTTCCTCCGTGCTTGTTATTCTTTTTCGTGTGGTTTCCTGGCCCAGCTACAGCTCCTTCTATTTTGATCCTGCTCCATACAGACCCTGGCTTACTGACTACTCTTCTGCTCTTCGTTTGGTACCTCGCACTCTCCTGGCTTGACTCGGCTCGTTCACCACTCTGGTTGCTCACGGTGTTGCCGTGGGCAACTGCCCCTTTCCCTTGTTTGTATTCCCTTGTATGTTTGTCGTGTTTGTCGTGCACTTACTGAGTGCAGGGACCGCCGCCCAGTTGTACCCCGTCACCTAGGGCGGGTCGTTGCAAGTAGGCAGGGACAGAGTGGCGGGTAGATTAGGGCTCACTTGTCCGTTTCCCTACCCCCCGGTCATTACAACAAGTTCTGAAAAATTGTTGGCAACTGCGTTTTGTGATGTGCATGTCGTGCTTTTGGTGTATTCTCCTTGTCAAAGCAGATGTATACCAGAAAGTACATAAAGAGGTTGTCGGTTTTGGAATAAATAGTTTTTAAATAGTCTATTAGGGCATTATAAGTTCATAGAGCAGAGTCTATGATTGTGAATCTCCATCAATTATAAGAAGCAGAGAGCAATAACAATGATCCTTTGTCTTATTCAACCTGACCAAAACGGCTTTAAGCCTGGAAAGTCCACTGCTCGAAATTTGTGGACCTCATGATAACAGTGGATCAAGGGTCTTGGTGTCAAAGGACATGGCCAAGGCCTTCAGTTCAGTTGAATGGGAATACATGTGGGCGGTTCTCGAAAAATGTGCCTTTTCTTTAAGTTTCATTAACTGGATAAGTTTATTGTATTGCCCCTGTTCGTTTATATGCTGATATGCTGTACTTGGTTGATGCAGATGTTTCCCTGTCAATGGTTCACCAATTGATTACGGATATTTTATTACAGTCATATTCTGGCCTTCTCATAAATTGGGGCAAATCCCAAGTTCTTCCACTTGATTTTACCACCAGTAGCGTTTTGGCCTCTCCTTCTGTCCCCTTTAAGTTCCCACTGAAATCTCATACCTTGGTGTGTAAGTCATGAGAAGTGTGCTGGACTACTATTGCTTGAATGTTTTACTCTTAATAAATATGGCCTGCCAGCAGACTCAGGCATGGTCCAAATAGTTATTGTCCTTACCAGCTAGGGTGAGCTTGGTAAAGATGGTTCTCCTATGCAAAATACTGTACATACTATTACAATCTCCTACCTACATACCTATTTACTTCACAAGAAAAATTCAAGGGATCATTGCATGTGGGCATAAAAAAACCATGTCTTGTGACATAGCATTTTAATAGGACCTGGGAATCAGGTGTAGTCGCTAAACCAGATTTCAAATTATACTACTGGGCTGCCCGGTTATCTCACTTTCTATGGAGTTTTCATCTGGAAAAGGGAAGGAACAGAGTTGCTTATTTCTCCTTACTCTGAATTATATAGTTGTCTTTCGCACCTTTTCTTCTGAGGCTGATTGGGGCCTATCAGAGCCATTAAAACCATCCAACCCTTAGACAATCACTGCTGTTATGGTCTGCAGTTAGAGTGCATTGGTACTCATCAGGGTATGATGTGTTTATGCCCTTGTGGCACAAGTGAGCTCTCCCTAAACTCCTGTCGCACCCTGTGCATCTACATGGAAAGCTAAAGGGGCATTTTGCATGGAGGACGTGTATGTAGAGGATGTGATCCAATCCTTTCAACAGCTTAAATAAACGTTTATTCTTATTAATCATTTTCACTTACCCTACCTTCAGTTTTGGCATGCTCTCCAGACTCAATTCACAGGTGATTTGCTATTGAAGAAACCTTCCCCATAACTAAATATCTGGTGACTGCCTTAAGCTTTAGGGCAATTTCTATTCTGTATAGAGACTTACTGTCTTTCTGTCATAAAAGTATACTTCTCCTTGCTTGGTTTTGTTGGGAGATGGATGCGGGGAGTCTCACAGAGGAAGAGTGGTCCTTTGCCCTAGCTTCTCCAAAATAGGTGTCCCCTAATCATAGTGATGGGATGCCCAAAATTATATATCACACAGTTCTTACATGATAACCAGTAGGCTTAGTAAATTTAAACCTGATATCTGGATACATGCCATTGCCCCAAGTGTCTATGGACCTCTGGTTAATTTTTTCAGTTTTTGTTGTCCTGCCCTGTTCTTAGGGGCTACTGGGAACAAATAAGCAAAATTCTTCATGATCTCATGGGAGTTACAGTTTCGGATGACCCCAATGTTTTCCTCCTGTTCATTGATCCAAAATCATTCCCCTCCCTGCCTGACTGTACCTTTCTCTGTGAGACTCTCTGCCATGCTAGAAAAATTATAGCTGAATTATGGATGGCCCCTTCCCTTCTTGTGCTTAAGTATTGGATACACTTGAAAATTTGGGGTATGTGGAATTATTCTCCGCTGACCCTTTCGTCCAGGTACCTTAAATTTAAGGAATTTAAGGCCCTTATGCCACCCCTAGTATTATTGTCTTTTTATTTGGTCTCCTTAGTCTGTCTCTTACTTAGTTACCCATGTACCCCTTATTTATTTGTGTTAAGATTGTGTTGGATTAAAATATTTTGCCTAAAACGCACTACAAGCACCTTGTTTGTTGATTTTCCTTTTTTGTTTATTTATTTATTTTTTTACTTATTAATGGTGTGCTGTTAATGTAGTGACTGGCTTATCTCTAGTTTTTATGAGATGGGACAGTTAATGCTTGATTTGTTAAAGAGGATCTGTCACTAGTTTATTAATTCCCTATCTCCTGACTAATCTGTTCAAAAACATTTATTATTTGCAATGTTATGTGCATTTTTCTAAATATGCTAATTTGGCTATACTTGCCAAATGGGAGGTAAGGCTTCATTCACCTCTGTGTCGGAACTTTCCATCAGGGGAACCTGTAAAAGGAGGTAGGGTAATAGCGGGGTTCACCGGTTAGTGTCACCCACTATTACTACCTCCTTTATAATCAGGGTCAGTAGGGTTATGCCTAGTTCCCCTACCTTTTTCTTATACTAACGTCGATCTAATTGCTTTTGCTGCTACTTAAAGGAATAAGACTGTATATAGTAAATAAAGATAATATTTATTAACATACAGTAATCACTCTCATATATAAAATACACCAAACACATAACACAGTAACCGATCAGAGTATAGTATCAGTATACCCCAATACATATAATAAGTTAATACATACTGAGTATAATCACACTATACGTAGTACAGTATAAATGGTATCACAATCCTAATCTATACCGCCACCCACTTACCTAAACATACATAGAAGTTACGTTACAATACAATACACATAAGTTACTTGTAATTCTCACATGCTCACTATCTCTGTCCCACTCCCTTCTAATATAACTGTCCCTGTACACTAAGTGTTAATAATCAGGTAAAAGGGTCACCAGGGAATATGCAGGTAAATGGTGGTAAAGGGTTAATGTGAGGGTTCAAGGGTTAACCAGGAACTCTGGGGTACCAAGTGTTACTCAGGGAACTCAGGACAGCAATGGTTACTCAGGGACAGCACGGGTTACTCAGGGCAGCAGGGTTTAACTTAGTGACTCAGGGCAGCAATGGTTATTTAGGGCAAGGGTTACTCAGGGACTCACGGGAAGCAACGGTTACTCAGGGACTGCAAGGGTTACAGCAAGAGTTAACTTCAGGGACAGCAAGGGTTAACTTCAGGGACAGCAAGGGAAGACAGGGAGAGAGGGGGTTAAGTGTAGCTTTTGCTACACTTGACACTTAGCGTGTTGTTGGTGGAGCAGGGTAAGCAGAGGCAGGAGCCGTAGCAGGAGCAGGTCATTGGAGGAGAGAGGCAGGACAGAAGGGGTGGGCCGATCCGTGGTGGAGCAGGTAGGTAGCTCTCGGTGGTGTGGTGGTGTAGGCTGCTGAGCGTACCGACGCAGAGCTATTTAACCCTGCTGGTATGCTCACAGTGGGGGATGAGTGGCGCTCGCCCCAGGCTAGCCTAGGTCGGCATGGTGATAATGTATCACCAGCCGACTCATGAGCGCCCGTGCGTAATTCTGCGCGCGCGCGTAATCCAGCAAGATCGTGCACGCGTGCGAGATCGTCCGTGCGCGCAGGAAATTTAAAATGGAGACAGGAGATCAAACAGTATCTCCGGTCTCCATGGTTTCCAAACAAAGCAGGGCAATGCTAATTGTCCTGCTTTGTTTACATCTGTATTCATGACCAGGGCTTTCTACAGCCCTGGCTCGTGAGACATTATATATATATATATATATATATATATATATTTAAATATATATATCGCAAAACAGAAGATCCAGCAACACCAGTTTAGAGATGTGGGTACAAGCCCATGGGAGCAGACCAAGATCCCAGTAAGACAGCAATCCAAAAAAAGGCAGCACACCGTAGTTTAAAGTGAAGAAGAAGGTACTTTATTGCCCTGTACTTTATTACATGTGCGACGTTTCAGCTCCAAACTCTAGAGCCTTTCTCAAGCGCTTTTTTTGGATTGATATATATATATATATATATATATATATATATATATATATATATAGGAAGTCCACCGTCCAGCAGCACCAGCTTTAAAAGTATAGATGGGTGCACGCCTTGGGAACCTGATCACAGTTCCATATCCAATAAACATCCAATGATAGGCGGCACTCCAATGTCAAGGTGAAAAAATAGCTTTAATAGCTCTCATGCGACATTTCGGCTCTGTGCAATGAGCCTCTCTCAAGCATGTGCTTTATATATATATAGGGCCACTTCTCTTTACAGAACCCATGAGCGGAAGCCAAACGGAAACTATAGCTTTCCGTTTGCATTACCATTGCTGTCAATAGTAACGCTTAAGTTGCTAAGGGTTTGCATTTTTTGGTAGAATCAATAGCATAGTCGACAGTAGTATGACAGTGCATTGTGGCTGTATAATACAGAGCCATACAACCTCCATGAACTACCATAAGGGCTCCATCAGACTTAGTATGTCCTGGGAGAATGGTCCAATGGAACATGCCATGATTATTTTCCCGAAAGGAAAATTCTCTGTATGCCTCTATAAGAAAAATGAGGCATACTGAAGTACAGTAGAGAAAACTTAGACATCTATGGCAATTCCTTTGATTCAAACGACGCCATAATACGGCCATGTGCATGAGCCCTTAGTGACAAAGCAAATACATGGACCATATTTTGATCAGCTACCTTGGAAACAGGCAAAATGTGATGCAGAAAAAACAACCAAAAGCAGATGGTCCAGCGCAGTCAAGTTTCAAATAGAACGTTGTTCCAATTTTATTTGGATGATTAAAACAAGATAGTTCCCGAATGTAAGGGTGAACACATGGATAAGGTGCCTACGCGTTTCAGACGTACACCACGTCCTACCTCATGGCTTTTTTTGCTAAGACATATGTCTCAGAACGAGGTTTATATACGGTTATCAACAGGTGCAAATTAGTGCTGTCACAGCAAGGTGGTGCTGTCCAGCAGGATGGTGCTAAACTAAAGAGACGTTCATAAAACATCGGCAGTCTATGAATAAATGCTATCCAGTATGATGGTGCTGTCCAGCAAGGTGGTGCTGAAACGAAAAGCCGGTCATAGAGCATCAGCGGTCAGTTAGTTAGCTATATGCTACATCATTCTTAGAGAGTTACCAATGATAGGTTTGAAAATAAAGATAATCCATATCTATCCTTGAATAGTGGATAGAATATTTATACTTATTCTTGTTTGTTTTTGTTATCGGATATGAACCTCTATTGTAGTAGTACTCACATCGAGATATTAAAACATAGAAAACACGCAAAAAAATACATAATTTGAACACATTAAGACAATACATAAACTGGAACATACATTGGTCTTCGAAGGTAATTATTGTTGTTAAAAGTCTCAATAAACTACAACGATGTTTAATTGGCAGATAGTGCACAGTTCGAACTCACTCCAGCCCAAGTCAAGGTTCTTTCTTTGGCTCTCAATTTTGCCCCTAATCGTATGTTCGACACATTTAACACACTTTTGGACATTAATCGATTTGTGAGGAATTTGACAGTAAAGAGGCATTTTCACAACTTACCCTCAATGACAACAGATTTCGAAGATTCGAATTTCAGAGAACCCAATACAAATACCTACGACCATAGATCTCTATTGCTCCAGGAACATAGGACAATCCAATGCTTGGAAAGTTTGAATCCAGAACTTCCTATACGAAATATTAGTCTTTCTACTGACTTTGTTACAAAAAAAAATAATCCAAATTTCTATCCTATGGCATCTAGGACGGACTCTATGAACAGATTCCAAAGGGCAATCGAAAAAGATCTCCAGCAATTATCCAAAAATTTCAAAGTGCCGAAAAAGGAATTTTAATGTCTCTAAACAGTTGAATATGGCAAAAAAATCATTACAAAATAATAATGACATCATTATTAAGATGTCGGATAAAGGGAGCAGTAGTATTGTGTTGGATAAGGAAATGCATAAGACCCAAATCCTGAAACTCCTAGCAGATATAGACACATATAAAATACTAACGTGCAATCCAACATTTATGTTAAAAAAAACTTAATAAATTGAAAAATGATGGTCTAAGTAGTGGTGTATTAAAAAACAAACAAACAAACAAACAAACAAACAAACAAACAATCAGAATATATCATGGTCCAATGTCCCATAATTCCAATTATGCACGCATTGCCCAAAACACATAAAGGCATAAATCCCCCACCTGTGCGCCCCATAGTGTCAGGGATAGAATCCTACAGTCATGAGTTACAAGCATATATACTTGAGGTCCTAATGTCCCTGATGACACACAATTTCTTCCAGTTCATTGGTTTGTTTTATTTACAACTAAAGGGAGTATCAATGGGAGCCAAATTCTCCCCTTCTCTGGCAAACCTTGTGATGGTCTGGTGGAAGGAACTTTCCATTTTTTCTAGTGATAATCCATTTGGAAGGTCTATTAATTGGTATGCAAGATATATAGACGATATGCTATTTATATAGGAAGGAAACACGTCTGATGTCTCCAGTTTTATCAATTATCTTAATGATAATCAATTTAATCTGAAGTTCACCTACTCTTTAATAAAAATACACTATTCAGTTCCTGGATTTGGAACTAAAGGGATATGGAGGGGAAATAATCAATACCAAAACATACCATAAGCCCATTTCAGTGAACACTATCTTGCATGCAAAAAGTGGTCACCCCAGACAAACTATCTCATCAATCCCAGTGGGAGAAATGTACAGAGCAAAGAGAAATTGTAGTAATGACCATAAATACTTGGTGGAACAGCAACAAATTTGTAGGAGATTACGAAGAAGAGGGTATGCAGAATGGACCCTTAAGAGGGCAACCTCTATTGTAGAAAAGAAACCTCGAGATCTACTTCTCGAGCCAAAACCTAATGAAAATATCGGTCTAAACATACCGACTTTGGTTTTACAACACAGCAGCCAGTTTAATGAAATAAAGAAAATCGTCCACAAAAATCTAGCCGTCTTAATGGAGGACGAGGCTATGACAGATATTTTGAAAAATGGCTGCCGTGTTGTATCCAGAAAAGCTCCTTCTCTAGGTGATTCATAATCTCCTTCTGCATTTTCTTCAAATACCCCCAAACTGACATGGCTTCAATACACGGGTTTCTTTAAATGCGGTTCGCATCCATGCAAAATCTGTTCTCATGCCAAGCCAACTAAGATCTTTAGTAGAGATGAGCGAACCGGGACAACCGAACCCGGTTTCGGTCCGAACATCGGGAAAAGTTCTGTTCGCAGCGAATTCGAACTTCACCGGGTTTGGCCGAACACGTTTTGACCGAACTCGGTCAAAAATATTATACAAATCGGCAGCCACTTGTCTCTATCAATCACTGATAGAGAAAAGAGGCTGCTGATTAAAAATAAAATAAAAAGCATTTCATATGTACCCGGTCGTTGTCTTGGTGACGAGTCCCTCTTCTTCCTCCAGTCCGACCTTCTTTCCTGACGCGGCAGCCTGTGATTGGCTGCAGAGGCCGCTGCAGCCTGTGATTGGCTGCAGAGGCCGCGGCAGCCTGTGATTGGCTGCAGTGGCCGTGGCAGCCTGTGATTGGCTGCAGCGGCGACATGGATGAAACGTCATCGCTGGAGGCCGGACAGCAGGAATGTAAGTATGAACGTATTTATTATTTTTTTTAATTACATTAAAATTGTATTTTCCGCGTGCCGAGCATGGTACTGTCAAGGTTGCTGAAAGAGTTAGTGCAGCCCATTAACTCTTTCAGCACCCTGGACAGTACCATGCTCGGCGCACGGAAATTACAGGTTCGGTCAGAACTAGTTCGGTCCGAATCGAACTTTTCCGTGAAATTCGGCGAACTAGCCGAACCAAACTTTTCATAAGTTCGCTCATCTCTAATCTTTAGAGACTCAGATAACAACACAAATTTTCCAATTCAGACATATATCAATTGCAACAGTGAAGCAGTAATATACATTGTAGAATGCATTGAATGCAATCTAATGTATGTAGGATGTACTAGCCGCAAATTTAAAACTAGAATACTAGAAAATTTGGGCTATATAAGAAACCCTAACTTTACAAACACTTCTAATGTTGCAAAACATTTTATAACAGACCATAATAGATCAATTACAAGTTTGAGATGCTATGCCATTGAAAAGGTCAAAACTCCAAGCAGTGGGGGGAACATTAAACCCAAAATCCTATCACGGGAAGCATATTGGATATTCACATTAAAAACCAGGTTCCCCAAAGGTCTAAATCTAAAAAAAGAATTCATGTTTCATTATTAGTAAAAGAATTTATGAAATTATTGGCAGAATAAAACATAACTAAATAATTAAAAGCACTTGTCAATATTCTTAGATTTTACAATTGATACCTAATTGTTCATATCAACGGGTTCCTCCCTCTGTGCACTATCTGCCAATTAAACATTGTTGTAGTTTATTGAGACTTTTAACAACAATAATTACCTTCGAAGACCAATGTATGTTCCAGTTTATGTATTGTCTTAATGTGTTCAAATTATGTATTTTTTTTGCGTGTTTTCTATGTTTTAATATCTCGATGTGAGTACTACTACAATAGAGGTTCATATCCGATAACCAAACAAACAAGAATAAGTATAAATATTATGTCCACTATTCAAGGATAGATATGGATTATCTTTATTTTTAAAACTATCATTGGTAACTATCTATCTAACAATGTTGTAGCATATAGCTAACTAACAGACCGCTGATGCTCTATGACCGGCCTTTCGTTTCAGCACCACCTTGCTGGACAGCACCATCGTATTGGATAGCAATAATTCATAGACTGCCGATGTTTTGTGAGCGGCTCTTCACTTTAGCACCATTATGCTGGACAGCACCACCTTGCTGTGACAGCACTAATTTCCACCTGTTGGTAACCGGATATAAACCTCGTTCTGAGACATATGTGTTAGCAGAAAAGCCATGAGAAAGGACGTGGTGTACGTCTGAAACGCGTAGGCACTTTATCCATGTGTTCACACTTACATTCGGGAACTATCTTGTTTTAATCATCCAAATAAAATTGGAATAACGTTCTATTTTAAACTTGACTGCGCTGGACCATCTACTTTTGGTTGTTTTTTCTGTCTACTACACCGTGAGCCGTGAGATCCAGGCGCAGGGCGCAGTGAAAATCTGCAACAAGGTGAGCTGGAGGATCCCTCCCACAAATTGTTTGTAAAATGTGATTCAGTAGACACATTTGTTTTGGTGATAATTCCAGAGTTGCTCTCATATTCTTTGGCTTGGTGAACTTTACTATTCCTCATATGAGTTGAAGTCTGGGCAGACCAATACTTTTAGAAACTTTAAATCATTGTAGTATTTAACCCACAATTTTATTTACATATTACTGTAAATGCTATATTAATAATAATACCTCAAAATATCCATCATGTACGTATGAAATAAAAAGGGACATTTTAAAAAAATATAACATTATTTAATTTATGATTTTAAAAATAAAAAAAACTTCTAAAACTCCAAATGACCCATATTTTCTTAAAAATGTTGTCTAAATTCTCAGATATATGGCAAATGGACCAGTTGCATTCTCGGGCATAACTTTCTCTATGATGACAGTTTCCTTCCATACTTTGAAAATATATTTTAACTAATATATTGGACTAATAAAAAAACCTTCTATATGAGATGGAAACATCAGAATGTGAACCCATCCAGGAACAGGGTCCATTGTAAACAAATAATTTTTTTTTGCTAGATCAAAACTGGTCAATATATAGATAACTGAGGAGAAAACAAAATGGCCACCTCCACTGTGGTAGGTGTACACTACAAAAGTATATAATTTCCACATTATGTTAAATTACATATAAGGAAAATTGCTAAAAAATGCAATTTATTATTCCATTGATGCCAAGCATAGTACTGCTGATTTCCTTACTACCTGCTTTAACTGCTTACAGAAAAATTGAACTTCATGGTAAAAAGAGCTGAAAATCTTTTACCACCATAAATTATTATAAAGCTATCATTATGTACATTCCCACAGTCTTGAATCACTCTAAAATTCTCCTGAGATCTGAAAAAACACTCCCTACTGTTAGTCTATAAATAAAATAAGAACAGCTGACATTTGCAGTAAATGTTCTAAATATAATCTCACCATACATTTTTCCGGAGTGTAGTCTGAACTGAAGATTAATAACACTTAAGAGAAATCCACCAATCCCACATGCAGTAGGGCTAGAGCAGGGGCGAGCTGAATGTCAACCCCTAAAAGAGATCGTAAGAAATCTTCTACTTGCTGCCAAAAGCTGGACAATACTGTACACTCCCAGAATACATTTTTTAAAGTATTTATTCTCTTGTGGGTCGTTCAATTACAAAAGAATAGTCACCAGTGATGGACAAATACACTATCATTTGTGGGGGATTTTTACAGCACATCAGAGAAATGTTATCAAAAATTTTCAATAACCACAAAATAGTCATTTTAAAGGGGATTTCCAGGTTATAAAAATTCATGGCCTAACCTCAGGATAGGCTATTTATATTAGAACGGTGGGGGTCCGACTGTTGGCACTCCCGCCGATCAGCTGTTTGAAGGGGCAGCGGCGCTCGTACATTGTGCCGCAGTCTCTTCATTGTTTATATGGTTCCTCTTTCTGTTCGTACTTGCAAGCTATTGCACCACTGTCCCATTCTAGTGGAGTTGGGTCCCCCTTTGCAGTAAAAGAGCTTCTACTCTTGTGGGAGGGCTTTCTACAAGATTTTGGAGTGTGTCTATGGGAATTTTTGCCCATTCATCCAGAAGAGCATTTGTGATTATGGAGGAGGGGGCCTGGCTCGTAATCTCCATTCTAGTTCATCCCAAAGGTGTTGGATGGGGTTGAGGTCAGGGCACTGTGCGGGGCAGTCAAGTTCTTCAGCATCAAACTCACCTAATCCAACCATAACTTTATGGACTTTGCTTGGTGCACTGGGGGCGCAGTCATGCTGGAACAGAAAAGGGCCAAACCCCAAAATGTTCCCACAAATTTGGAATCTACAATTGGCCAAAATGTCTTGGTATGAAGAAGCATTACTATTTCCCTTCACTGTAACTAAGGGGCCTAGGCCAAACCCTGAAAAACAAACCCAAATAATTATTACTCCTCCACCACACTTTACAGTTGGCACAATGCAGTCAGCCATTTGCCAAACCCAGACTCATCCATCAGACTGCCAGATAGAGAAGCGTGTTTCGTTTCCACTGCTCCTGAGTTCTTTACACCACTCCATTTGACATATTGTGCCTGGTGATGTAAGGCTTGCATGCAGCTGCTTATCCATGGAAACCCATGTCATGGCACACGACAGAGCTGTTACTGTGGTTCCTAAACTTAATCGTTATTTATTTACATTACTTATATAGCACCAACATATTCTGCAGCACTGTACAGAGGTTGTCCTCACTCACTGGGGTTTGGGAGGAAGCCCATGCAAACACAGGGAGAACATACAAACTCTACAAGGCAACCGTGCTAACCACTGAGCCACCATGCTTCCGCCTTACAATAATATCACTCACAGTGGATCATGAAATATCTAGGAAGGAAGAAATTTCACGAACTGACTTGTTACAACGGTGGCGTCCTATTACAGGACCATGCTGGAATTCAGTGATCTCTTTACAAACACCCATTTGTTCACAAATGTTTGTAAAGGCACCTTCATGGCAAGGTGTTGGATTTTATACACCTGTGATAATGGGACTGAATGAAACATCTGAATTCAATGATTAAGAGGGGGGGGGGCAATACTTTTGTTCATATAGTGTATATCATGGTGCTGGAGCTACCGTCATTTCTTGACTATTTTATTTGTTCAAATTTCTTCTTAAAGTGTGTGTAGTTTCCTGTAAAATATAAATGAAAGCTTATCATTTTATGGCCATCTACTAGAACCCAATCATTTATTGTCATGTCAAAATAAGTCTAACAGTGCCAATCTTCTATCTAAAGAAAGAGGTAATCAACTTTACTGCAGTTTTGATGTCACAATTTCTATCTTGACAGTTAAAAATAGTGTAGTACCGTGTTAGCCAGAAACAATATGCAATGTTAAATACCTTTGTATACCTTTACCTACTATACTTTTGTCTTTTTTGACACAAAGGTATTTAACATTGCATATCTTGACAGTTGAAATCCTTCTATGCTGAATAATTTCATAGTATTTCTGCATAGGGGTCTGACTTCAGTGTTTCTGATACAGAGCTCCAAATCCCACGCTTCCCTTCACCCAGCCATACAGTTAAAGGGAATATCTCAAGTATCTAATTTTTGTTTAAAGAATTACATGTACTGTAATTCTATAGAAGAGAAAATGTGTTTGTTCTTGTTTTTTTATATGTTATATGCAGCTATTTAATTTTTATTCTTAAAAACTTCTCTGAGGGCAGCCATATTAAAAACACACTTCCTTACTTTATGGTCTATGTAGTACAGCAATGTGTGTGTAGTTTATGGCAGCTGAAGTGAATGGGAGTCAATTGATATTGAAATGTCATAGATCATCACAGCCTCCAAAAAGAGATGGAGTACAGCTCCTACCCCAGAGGAAGTGTAAGGAGTGCTGCATATAGAGCCTTATCTATTTATTTATTTATTTATTTATTTATTTATTTCAGTTACTTATCTAGGTATATAGGGTATAGTGTTAAGGCCTTATTACAAGGGCCAATGATCGGGCAAACGAGTGTTCATATGAACACTTGTTCCCGATTATTGCCCTGTGTAAACGAGGGCCTTAGATAAAAGAATCTACATTGGTAAAACAAAACAAAAATTACAATCCAGGATGAATCTTCACAGACATACAATAAAACAGGAGGTGGATACACCCGTGGGAAAACACTTCTCTGGATCTGATCACAGTTTGGCAGATTTAAAGGTCCTAATACTGAAGGGTCATTTTAAGAACAACAGAGAAAGAAAAATTTGTGAATTCAAGCTGATGATAAAATTCCAGTCATTGACACAAGGCCTCAATCTAACACCTGGATTTATGAGCCACTACATGGACACACGTCACATCCCCCATCTGACTGACTCCAGATGCCTTAACTCCTATGTCATCACCCCTATAACCTCAGTTGTATTGCCCTGGCTTATCTTAATGATGTATCACCTCATGTACAAATTGTCTTTGTGTAACATCTTAAATGTTGTAAACTCGCCTGAAGAAGGGGCCTCTGCGCTCTGAAAGCTTGCATATATCATTTTTATGGTTAGCCAATAAAGGCATCATACCTACTATACTTTTGTCTTTTTTGACACAAAAGTATTTAACATTGCATATTGTTTCTGGCTAACATGGTACTACACTATTTTAAACTTTTTTCAAATTGACTTTAATTATAAATGTTATTTACTTTTTGTGATGCAGCTTCTATGTGTGCACTATACATAGAAGCTGCATAGCGCCGCTGTAAGCCAGAATCAGTCAGAAACCGTCAATCTGCTGGACCAATGGCTCTTCTGACGGATTCCGATAACCGTAAGGGCATGACCACACGTGGCGGATTTCCTCCGCAACTGTCCGCATCAATGCCGCACAGAATCTGCGTTGCAGATTCTGCTGCGGATCTGCACAAAATGTGCAGTAAATTGATGCGGACTAGCTGCTGCGGACTGCGGTAAAAGTACTTCCCTTCTCCCTATTCAGTGCAGGATAGAGAGAAGGGACAGCACTTTCCCTTGTGAAAGTCAAAGAAATTCATACTTACCGCCCGTTGTCTTGGTGACGCGTCCCTCCTTCGGCATCCAGCCCGATCTCCCTGGATGACGCGGCAGTCCATGTGACCGCTGCAGCCTGTTATTAGCCTGTGATTGGCTGTAGCCGTCACTTAGACTGAAACGTCATCCTGGGAGGCCGGACTGGAGACAGAAGCAGGGAGTTCTCAGTAAGTATGAACTTCATTTTTTTTTACAGATACATGTATATTGGGATCGGTAGTCACTGTCCCGGGTGCAGAAACAGTTACTGCCGATCGCTTAACTCTTTCAGCACCCTGGACAGTGACTATTTACTGACGTCTCCTAGCAACGCTCCCGTCATTACGGGAGCCCCATTGACTTCCTCAGTCTGGCTGTAGACCTAGAAATACATAGGTCCAGCCAGAATGAAGAAATGTCAAGTTAAAAAAGCAAGACGGATCCGCAGCACACATAACATGTGCATGACAGCTGCGGACTTCATTGCGGAAATTAGAATCTCCATTGAAGTCAATGGAGAAATTCCGCCATGAGTCCGCCACTGCTCCGCAACAGACAGAGCATGCTGCGGACTCCAAATTCCGCTCCGCAGCCTATGCTCCGCAGCGGAATTTTACGCCTCGTCTAAACGAACACTGCTAAATTAAAGTGTAAGTCAATGGACAAACGGCTCCGCTGCGGATTAACGCTGCGGAGTGTCCGCAGCGGAATTTAAGTGAAATTCCGCCACGTGTGAACCCAGCCTAAAAAAGATCACATCTAAGTGACTTGAAGACAAACTTATTATTGCATTCAAAAGGAGCTGTATAACTCTTTACAGCAGTAAGCTCCCCTAGTGGTAGCTTCTTCTTTATATTGCACTTTCTAGTGGGAATCCTTGGCTTGGAGAAGGGCTTTTATTTATCTTCACTCGACTACTAGGGCCTGAACTGTCTTAACGTAGACTCCACAGCATGTTACAACGTCAATTCCTCTTAGTAAATAATAGATTTAATTTCCAAGCGGAGTAGGTATATATATTGTGTTGCCGGTTCTCTTTATTATGACATTTAAACTCTGATTCAATGGTGATCTGTTAGAGTTTAATTTATTTAAAAGACACTTATATCTAAAGCAGTTTTATTTTATACCGACTATTTACAATAAAATTATATGGCAAATGTATATAAGGGAAATTGATGTGGATAATTCACATTTTATATTCTTGCATATGAAAACACAAGGTAATTTATACCGCTGGTATAAATATTTCAGCAATGTGTTATGCAACTGATATTTTATCATTCTGAGTCGCTGTCAGTTTTTATATTATTTTTTCGTAGCCTACTGCACCGAGAGACGATAAGAAACCTTCATGATTAACAATCTGCTATCCATGTAAATTCCTAATTAAAGCTTCATTTGACAAAACAATAAGCAAATATGAAAAACATTTAAAGGTGCAGTTCTAGGATCACTTTACTGACACATCAGGTATGATGAAGACTGAAAATTGCAAGAATTAGGGTTCAGATAAAGCTATTAGATTCTGTCACATTCCGTTTTAATTGTGGAAAGTACGGATGACATGATGCTTAGTGTGGCATATTTTCACAGTTTGTTAAGAGAAAAGTAAAAAAAGATACTGACAATCTGCTAAAAATCTAATCTGGAGAAGGTACCTGTCTCAGGGAAGGGATTCTTCTTAATTACCTATCAACTTATAGTATAAAGTACATTTCTATTTTTTGCTTGAAGTTTCAAGTAAATATTTTATTTAAATATGATATCTTACCATATTTGTAAAAAGTGATGTGAAAAAGTATTTGTCCCTTCCAAGTGTTGAATATTATTACATATTTATCATGCTGAATGGTTTCTCATCTTCAAAGACATTGTCTGTCTCATCATGGATATTTGTGTCAACTGTGTCCCGCAATGATCGCTAGAACAAATCGGCAGCGGCACTAGGAAAGCAATGTGCCCCTTCTGTTGCCTACACTTGGCTTTCTCCAGGCAACCACATGGTCAGAGGTGAAGAGATAAGACACTTTTATCAGTCTAATAAAACACAATGCCCATTAGTACCATTTCTCTACTTATCTGCATTCCATCCCCAAATTGCTGCACAAATTCTCCTAGGACTAGGAGCTTTCCTTAAAAGCTACTGTATGGTTTGTCCTTTGGTCCTTTTGTTGTCCCAAAGCTTTTAAAATAAAAAATGGAGCAACTTTGTTATAGGTCTTAAAAAAAACGTATAGTTTTATTTCTACGGCTCCTATGTAGACCAATGTGTCTCCATGGTAACAGACAACAAAAAAAAAACTATTTGTAGTCTGATCCTGCAGTCATATATATCCCCTACTGCTTGATAACCTTTTGAATGTACGATAGCAAGAAGTAGAAGACCGATGGAAGTCAATATAACTTCTTTATGGGTCGAGACTCCCTTTCCCGTTCTTTTCTAATCTGTGTTATTATACATTACTCTATGAGGCAGGAAGTGATGTCATCTGATTGACAGATGCAAGCAGGAGGACATTATCGGAAGCAGAAGGGGCCATCAAACAGGAAAATTACTGCAATCATGTTACATAGTGTGTTGTATCTGTTACATAAGTCAGATATTGCTTTGTGACTGTAATTAGGTTTTAAGAAACAATATTATCCATCACCCATGTAAAAAGTAACTGCCCCTCAAACTTAATGACTGTTTTTTTTTTCCATTTTACATTTTTTTATTAATTTTTTCAGAAATACAGAATAAAGAAATAAGAACAACAGAAAAAAATATATATATCAGACCTTATCCACATTAAGTCCACGCAGGAACCTTCAAACCCATAAAACACTTATGGTAATAGCATATTTTGGACCACTTGTCCCATGACATTATATAAAAAAAATGAATGTAAAGTGACCCAACAACCCCATGTCTCCTCCATTAAACAGCTATGCAAATATGTAGATATATTATATTGGAGCCTTATGTTGTCCAATTGATCCCTTAACCCCTTAAGGACGCAGCCTAGTTTTGGCCTTAAGGCTCAGAGCCCATTTTTCAAATCTGACATATTTCACTTTATGTGGTAATAACGTCGGAATGCTTAAACCTACCCAAGCGATTCTGAGATTGTTTTCTCGTGACACATTGGGCTTCATGTTCGTGGTAAAATTTGGTCGATATATTCAGTGTTTATTTGTGAAAAATTGCAAAATTTAGAGAAAATTTTGAAAAAATTGCATTTTTCAGAATTTAAATGCATCTGCTTGTAAAACAGACGGTTATACCACCCCAAATAGTTACTAGTTCACATTTCCCATATGTCTACTTTAGATTGGCATCGTTTTTTGAACATTCTTTTATTTTTCTTGGACGTTACAAGGCTTAGAACATAAACAGCAATTTCTCATATTTTTAAGAAAATTTCAAAAGCCTTTTTTTTAAGGTACCTCTTGAGTTCTGAAGTGGCTTTGTGGGGCCTATGTATTAGAAACCCTGATAAAACACCCCATTTTAAAAACTAGACCCCTCAAAGTATTCAAAACAGCAGTTAGAAAGTTTTTTAACCCTTCAGGCATTTCACAGGAATTAAAGCAAAGTGGAGGTGAAATTTGCAAATTTCATTTTTCTTGCTGAATTTCAATTTTATTCATTTTTTTTTCTGTAACAAAGAAGGTTTTACCAGAGAAACACTACTATATATGTATTGTCCAGATTCTGCCGTTTTTAGAAATGTCCCACATGTGGCCCTACTGCGCTCGTGGACTAAAAGACAAGCCCTAGAAGCAAAGAAGCACCTAGTGCATTTTGAGTCCTCTTTTTTATTAGAATATATTTTAGGCAGCATGCCAGGTTTGAAGAGGTGTTGAGGTGTCAAAACAGTAGGAATCCCCCAATAGTGACCCCATTTTGTAAACTACACCCCTCAAGGAATTCATTTAGGGTTGTTGTTACCATTTTGACCGCACATTTTTTTCACAGCACGTATTTGAATTGGGCTCTGAAATGAAAAAAATGTCATTTTTTCCAATAAAATGTCATTTGTGATCAAAATTTCTTATTTTCACAGGGAACAAAATACCCCATTTTGTTGCCCAATTTGTCCTTAGTGTGGCAGTACCCCATTTGTGGTGATAAACTGCCGTTTGGGCCCATGGGAGGGCTCAGAAGGAAAGGAGCGCTATATGTTTGTTGGAGTCCAGATTTTGTTGGATTGGTTTTCGGGTGCCATGTCGCATTTGCAGAGCCTCAGAGGTATCAAAGCAATGGAAACCCACCAAAAGTGACCCCATTTTGGAAACTACACCCCTCAAGGAATTCATTTATGGTTGTTGTTAGCATTTTGACCGCACAGTTTTTTCACAGCACCTATTTCAATTGGGCTGTGACATTAAAAAAATGTCATTTTTTCCAATAAGATGTAATTTTTTACCAAAATTTCTTATTTTCACAGGGAACAAAATACTCAATTTTGTTGCCCAATTTCTCCTGAGTGCATCAATACCCCATTTGTGGCAATAAACTGCCGTTTGGGCCCATGGGAGGCCTCAGAAGGGAAGGAGCGCTGTGTGTTCTTTGGAGTACAGATTTTGCTGGTTTGGTTTTCGTGTGCCATGTCGCATTTGCAGAGCCCCAGAGGTATCAAAGCAATGGAAACCCACCAGAAGTGACCCCATTTTGGAAACTACACCCCTCAAGGAATTCATTTATGGGTAATGTGACCATTTAGACCCCATAGTTTCTTCACAGAACTTATTTGAATTGGGCTGGGAATTTAAAAAAAATATATTTTTTCCAATAATATGTCATTTTCGCTCAAAAATTCTTATTTTCACAAGAAATAAAATACTCAATTTTGTTGCCCAATTTGTCCTGAGTGCGGCAATACCCCATTTGTGGTGATAATCTGCCGTTTGGGCCCATGGGAGGGCTCAGAAGGAAAGGAGCGCTGTGTGTTCTTTGGAGTACAGATTTTGTTGGATTGGTTTTCGTGTGCCATGTCACATTTGCAGAGCCCCAGAGGTATCAAAGCAATGGAAACCCACCAGAAGTGACCCCATTTTGGAAACGACACCCCTCAAGGAATTCATTTATGGGTAATGTGACCATTTAGACCCCATAGTTTCTTCACAGAACTTATTTGAATTGGTCTGGGAATGAAAACAAAATTATTTTTGTCAAATAATATGTAGTTTTGGCTGAAAATTTCTTATTTTCACAAGAAACAAAATACCCCATTCTGTTGCGCAATTTGTTCTGAGTGCCGCAATACCCCATTTGTTGTGATAAACTGCCGTTTGGGCCCATGGGAGGGCTCAGAAGGAAAGGACCACCATTTTGCCTACTCGCGATTTTCTAGTGCGAAGTCATGTATGCAGAAGCCCCTGAGGTACCAGTACAGTTGAAACCCGCAAGAAGTGACCCCGTTTTAAAAACTACACCCTTAAGGCATTCATCTAGAGGTGTAGTGGCCATTTTGACCGGAGACCTACACCCCATAAACTGTAATGTGGGTTCTCCCGGGTATGGCAATACCCTACATGTGGCTGTTATCAGCTGCCTGGACACACAGCAGGGCCCAGAGGGGAAAGACTAGGGGGGATAAGCTGTGCGGAGTGCATCAGGGTAAGTAAAATTGGGGTAAATTATAAACCAAGGGATGTATGATAAATTTTAAAACACTCATACAGAGCTCTGGTTATTCGGGACACGTGTCACATTGATATATTGTGTCATCCCTTATCGCCCTCTTATAGCAGACTATGCACCTCTTTTGACTTTTTCCCTTCTTGCCAGTTTGGGGAACTTCCCCTGGAAAGTGTTGCCCTGGTACGATGCGTGTGGGCTCGCTTCCAGAAGTACTGGGTGCCCCCCCTTCTTGGTCCCTAAAGATTAGGTTCTTGATAATCACCTCTTGAAATTCCAGGAAAGTTCCCGTCTGGCCTGCACATCGACGTAGCACGTACGCATTGTACAAAGCCATCTATATGATGTTCCCGGCCAGCTTCTTATACCACACCGCATGGCGCTGTAGGGCTTCAGGGCTTGATCTTACAAGTCCATCACTCCCATGTACCTATTGTAGTCCAGGATGCAGTCTGGTTTGGGGGTGGCCTTTCCTTCATATATCCTAAACCTGTAGGTATACCCTGATGCACTCTCACAGCTTATACATCTTCACGCCATACCTTGCCCTCTTACCCGGCAGGTACTCGCGGAATTGAACCCTCCCTTTAAAATGTACCAGGGACTCATCAATAGAAATACACTTCTCGGGGGTGTATGCTTGGGAAAACCGGGCACTGGAACGGTCTAATAAGGGTCTCCGTTTAGACAAACGGTCAAAACTGGGGTAATCTCGGGGTGGGCACGGCTCATTATCAGTATAATGTAAGAAGCGAAGTATTGCCTCATTTATTAATTTTTTTAGGTTCCAGTTCAGTTCTGAAGTTGCTTTGAGGGGCCCATATATTAGAAACCCCTATCAAATACCCCATTTTAGAAACTAGACCCCTCAAAGTATTCACAACAGCATGTAGAAAGTTTATGAACCCTTTAGGTGTTTCACAAAAATTTAGAGCAAAGTAGAGGTGAAATTTACATTTTTTTTTTGTCAGAAAATCCTCTTTATACCATTTTTTTTATAACACAAAAGGATTTATCAGAGAAACACAACTTAATACGTATTGCCCAGATTCTGCAGTTTTGAGAAATATCCCACATGTGGCCCTTGGGCGGTAATGGACGGAAGCATCGGCCTCCGAAGCAAAGGAGCACCTAGTGGATTTTGAGGCCTCTTTTTTATTAGGCACCATGTCCGGTTTGAAGAGGTCTTGTGGTGCCAAAACATTGGGAACCCCCCAAAAGTGACCCCAATTTGGAAACTAGACCCCTTGAGGAATCCATTGTAGTTTTCTTGGGGTGCATGCGGCTTTTTGATCAGTTTTTATTCTATTTTTAGGTGGCGTGGTGACTAAAAAACAGCAATTCTACTATTGTTTTTTTTTCGTTTTTTTTTACAGCGTTCACCGTGCGCTATAAATGACATATTCACTTTATTCTGCGGGGCGATACGATTACGGCGATACCAGATGTTTATAGTTTTTTTTTATGTCTTATGGCGTTTGCACAATAAAATACGTTTTGTAAACAATCATTCACTTTTTGTGTTACCATGTTGTAAGAGCCATAACGTTTTTATTTTTCAATCAATAAAGCCGTGCGAGGACTTATTTTTTGCGTAACGAACTGGAGTTTTGATCAGTACCATTTTTAGGTACATGCGACTTTTTGATCTCTTTTTATTCCATTTTTTGGGAGGTGAAGTGACCAAAGAATTGTGATTGTGGTTCGGTTTATTATTATTTTATTTTACGGCGTTCACCGTGCGGGATAAATAATGAAATAATTTTGTAGTTCAGGCCGTTACGGACGCGGCAATACCAATTATGTATAGTTTATTTGTTTGTTTATATATTTTTATTAATAATAAAGGACTGATAAGGGAAAAGGGGGGATTTTTACTTTTATTACTTTTAAATCTTTTATTTTCTAATTTTTACACATCTTTTTTTAACTTTTTTTTCACTTTATTACTTTGTCCCACTAGGGGACATGAGGGCAGGAGGCTCTGATCGCTATTCTAATACACTGCACTACATGCGTAGTGCAGTGTATTAGAACTGTCAGCTACTCACTGACAGCAAGCATAGTGGGTCCTGACGTTGTCAGGACCCACTAGGCTTCCGTCTATGGCATAGCCGGACGCCATTGTTTGGTGTCCGGTTGCCATAGTCACCATCGCCGGCCGCTATCGCGTAGCAGGCCGGCGATGGCAGCTTAACCCCTAAAAAGCCGCGATCTCTATAGAACGCGGCTTTTAAGGGGTTAATCAGCGGGGACACAGCGATCGGTCCCCGCTGTAGGAGCTGTGACAGCTGCTGAACGAGACAGCAGCGTCACAGCTCCTGTATGTGTCGGGAGGACGGCCGAAACGGCCGTTACTCCCGAGACGTACTATTACGGCATGGAGCGCGAACTATACAGCTGCCATGACGTAATAGTACGTCAAGGAGCGGGAAGGGGTTAACATTAGTGGTCCTGAGGAGAAGGTGTCCCTCCCCGAGATAATGCCAATCACATATATATAAATATTCCCCTTCCTCTTGTAAAGGAGGATTAGCAATCCCCATCATGTTCTGCATATTATTATATTTCATTTACATGTCAAAGAGTTACATCAATACCACTGAAATTACCTATACAATAAGTCATATCATACATTAAATGAACATATGGTAATACCCGTGGCATGAGACTAGTAACCTAATTTAAGGACTCTAAGTATTAGTATCTTGTCCCATTTCTTCAAGTGACCTTTGAAATAAGAGGGAGCAAATGAGCTCCTTGTGCAGAAGTGGACAGGTACCTGATCCATGGTTCCCACAATGTAAGGACGTGGGGAAGTCTATGAGATCTCAGAGCATACATGCGTTCCATGGTATAGGAAACATTAACCTGGTTGATTAATTCTGAAATGGAGTACTGATTGGGTAATTTCCAGTATTTAGCTAAAAGTAAACATGTCGCTATAATAATATGGCTGGACACCACTTGAGAGGAGCTCGGGATATTGTGCATATTGAGAAAACATAAGGCCAGTGCCGGATCCGGTGTAGCCATACAGGACGAAATTTGGGAAATGATATCAAATACCTGTCTCCAGAACGCATAGACTTCCGGACATTGCCACCACATGTGAAAGTACGACCCTTTGCAACCACACCCCTTCCAACAAACCTCCGGGTAAGAGTTGTCAGATTTCGCAAAATTTAAAGGTGTTAAGTACCAGCGTAGCAACAGTTTTTGGGAAGCTTCCCAATGTTTAACTCCCTTAGAAATTTTTTTGGGCCATGCGAAGGCTTTCTGCCATTCCATCAGAGAAAAGGAAGAGTTAAAATCTTCCTCCCATTTAGCGCAATAAGAAGGTATGCTGGGAAGGAGGTGTTCGCACAGATTTCCATAAAATTTCGAGATACCCTGTTTCCTACTTTCAGGATCAAAATATTGCTGGCGGGCCATGGAGGGGAATACTGAAGCGCTGACGTCTAAAGACGTGAATAAGTGTCTTATACATAAATATTTGTAGAAGTCTCTATTGGAGATACCATAAGTCTTCACTAATTCTGTAAAGGCTAGTAATGTGCGGCCATTAAATAACAAGTGGATATGAGAGATCCCTGAGTTTATCCAGTTATCCAACGATATCTCAGGTAAAAAGGTAAGTAAATATCGTAAGGGCAAATTTTTAAGTGAAGTGAGGGCCAAGGGGGGAAGCCTGTTGGCGTAATTTTTCCATATTTTCAGAGAGGTCGCGACAGTGGGGGACACGCAGTTATAGGTATTTGGAGAAGAATGTGAACCAACCCCTAGCAATGAAATGAGCGGTCGACCTACCATTGCCTGTTCAATATGTATCCACCTCTTTGAGGGGAGGCGTGCACACCAATACTTCAGTTGGTCTAGTGAGACAGCCCAATAATACTTTTGGACATCTGGCATTCCCATACCCCCCCGTCTCCAGTGTCGAAATAATGTATGCATCCTCACTCTAGGCTTTTTGTGCGCCCATATGAAATTATTAAGTATTCTTTGGAGACTCCTCAAAAAGGAACTAGGAAGAGGGATTATCAGTGCACGTAACATGTACAAAATAATCGGCAAAACCATCATTTTAATGATTGCTATTTTCCCCGCCCAGGAAGTACAAACTCCGCTATAGGTAGATAGCATTTGGGGAATACTGGTTAAGAGAGGAGCAAAATTATGTTTGAATAGGAGATTCGTTGAGTTAGTGAGTTGTATACCCAGATACGAAATTTTGAATGAGTTCCATTGGAAAGGGAAGGAGTTACGGATTTTATTCCTAACTTGCTCCGATATTCCCACCTCTAACAAATGCGATTTACTAGCATTAATTTTGTAGTAAGCCACTTTCCCAAATGAGTCTAAGGTGTGTTGCACTGCCGGTAGGGACATTAAAGGATTAGAGAGTGTGAGGATGACATCATCGGCATATAACCCTATCTTATGTTGAAGGGTGCCAATCGTAATACCTGTGATGGATGGGTTCTGCCTAATAGACATAGCTAAAGGTTCCATAACCATTGCAAAGATCAGGGGAGATAACGGGCACCCCTGACGGGTGCCATTGGAAATAGAAAATGATGCAGACATGAACCCAGAGGCCAATACTCTAGCTGACGGATTTGAATACAGTGCCATAATAGCGGATTTTATCCATCCATCAAATCCAAATTTGCTCAAAACAGCCTCCAGGTATCCCCAATGGACCCGGTCGAATGCCTTCTCCGCATCCAAAGCAAGAAGCACGGATGGCACTCGACGGGTCTTCGCCCAATGAACCAGATTTATCAGCCTTCTGGTACCGTCCGGTGCCTGCCTTCCGGCAACAAATCCCACCTGGTCTTCATGTATCAATTCAGGAAGTAATGTATCTAACCGACCAGCCAATATTTTAGCATAAATTTTAACATCAGTATTCAAAAGAGATATTGGGCGAAAGTTAGCAGGAGAATCAGGCATTTTCCCAGGTTTCGGCAAAGTGACTACTGTGGCAGCAAGCATTTCCTGCGGAAAGGACCCCATCCCTGCAGCTTCAGTAAACACTTTAACTAAGTATGGAGCTAGAGTCGTGTTGTACCTTTTATAATACTGATTAGTAAACCCGTCTGGACCTGGGGCTTTGCCTGGCTTTAAACTTTTAATAGCTTGTGATACTTCAAGTATCGTAAAGGGGGATTGTAATTGAATACTGTCCTCTACAGACAGGGAAGGAAGGTTCAGACCACTCAGGAAGTTATTAATGTCCGAAACTGAAGGTTGGTAGGTGGTTTTATCTTCTTTAAGGTTATACAGATTATGATAGAAATTTCGGAATTGATCACTAATTTCTTGGGGGTGAGTAACTTTATTGCCATTTTTGTGCATCAAAAATGCTGTTCTCTGTTTAGCACTTTTCTTTTTGAGCATTTTAGCTAAGAGTGCTCCTGGTCTATTACCATGAAGATAAAAACCGAATTGTAATTTTTTAAATAAGGCCATATGTCCAGACATCAGCACCGCCTGCAGTTGGTCCCTAAGAACTTTGATTTTTTGCGAAGTGTCCGGAGTCACTTTAGATTTATTAAGGGATTCTAGATTATGTAACTGAGTGAGGATATCCTTAGTAGTTTTTTCCTTATCTTTTTTTAATCTGGAGGCAGCCTGAATCCCCATCCCCCGCATATATGCCTTATGAGCATTCCATAAAGAAAAGCAATTGGTTGAGGAAGGGGCATTAATTTCAAAGTATGTTTGGACGTGTGTATCCATCAAATCTTTTGTGAGAGGATGTTCTAATACTAGATCATTCAGTCTCCATGAGGAGAAAGGGGGTGTTGGCAATTGATCTAGGACCTTTATAGATATGGGAGCATGATCTGACCATGATATGTCCCCAATAGTGGATGTGGAGATGCATCGGAGACCAGGTTTACTCACCAGAAACATATCTATGCGAGAGTATACTTTGTGTGGCGCAGAAAAGTATGTAAAATCACGCTCATTCCCATGTTGACAGCGCCACACATCATAAAGCTCTTCTAAGTGTACTGTGTGGTGTAGATTGGAGTGGGGTCTATGGGCATTTGAAGAATCAATTGAGGGATGCATGACTTCATTAAAATCCCCTCCTATAATCAACAACCCCTTCCTCACCTTATTTACCTTTCGGAGGATCTTATGAAAGGCCTTAAGCTGATGTGAATTAGGGAGATAGATGTTAACCAACGTAAAAGTAATATTATTTATGTCGCATATGAGTATCACAAATCTACCTTGTGGGTCTAACATGACCTGATGCATATGAAAGGCAACCGAATCCTTTATCGCAATCAATACACCCTTGGATTTACTGGAATGAGATGCTTGAAATATGTGGGGAAATCTAAAATGCGTACATTTCGGTGGATGAAGGGAGGAGAAGTGGGTCTCCTGGGCAAAGAGAACATCACTGTGAAGAGCCAAGGCTTCCTTCCACAGCTGTCTCCTTTTAAAAGGGCTATTGAGCCCCTTTACATTTAAAGAGGATATATTAATCGGCATGAGGCAGCATAAAAGAACATACTATGTCTGACTGGGTAAGAAGCATGAATTCGAAACAAAGATATAGGGTCTTGTGGACCATGAAATGTACAGAACCATATTACTAAATACAGAAATATTAACATAAGAACAGTGCAAAAAAGAAAAACATGGCGCCTACACTGCGCCGTACAGACCTCCGTGGGGGAGAGAGAATAAAGGTAACCACAACAAATAGCATTATTACATGACAATACTACCAGCAGAAAAATCAGGTGGCAGAGTGTCCCTGTGCCAATTCCCATTCCGGATGAAGACGTCTCGGTTGCTTGTTAGCTGACTCCGTTCCCAAAGATTGGACGGGAATGTTCCACTTGCGTAGCAAATCAATCCCATCAGAAGGAGTAGGAATCACATGTGTGGAGCCATTCCTAGAGACCACTAACTTGACCGGGAAACCCCACTTATATCTCAGATTCTGCTCCCTAAGAGCCAAAGTGATCGAGTGGAATTGCTTTCTTAGCATCAAGGTGGAAGCTGACAGATCCGGGTATATTGAAATATGAGCATATGGGGATGGGAGTTTCCCCAACTTTCTGGACTCCTGAAGGATACGATCCTTGGCTTGGTAAAAGTGTACCCTCGAGAGAACATCTCTGGGAGCATTTTCCGGAGCAGCCCTAGATTTAGGAATTCTGTGTGATCTGTCCAAAGTTATATCCAGTGGAGCAAACATTGGAACCAAGGCTTTAAACATGGTCTGCAGAAAATTGGGTAATTCAGAGGGTGATATTTCTTCAGGGATCCCTCTGATTTTTAGGTTATTTCGCCTCGATCTATCTTCTTGATCCATGAGCTTGTCTTTTAGCCATTTCACCTCATCCTTAAGCTCAGCATGTGCGTCGATAAGATCATTGTGGGCCTTGGCATGGTCTCCCATGCTGCGTTCTAAATGGTCCGTGCGATATCCTAGGTCATCCACCGTCGCGTGTATTTGTGCCAGTACCCGATCCAGCACTCCAGAAATGGAAGTCTGCAATGTATGCATTAACCCCTTCATGACGGCAGTGGTCAGGGGAGCATCATCTGAAATCTCAGACAATCCGGACATATCAGAAGCCATGAGGTGAGTATCCTGTGATGGCAAGCTGTGAGGGAAGAGCGCCTTTTTAATAGCAGGGCCTTTACTGTTGGGCGAGGATGGGCCCGATCCAGTCGCTCCCCGTTTACCGGGGCCTGACACTTCTTCCATCCTGCCCTGTGTGTCTCCCTCTGAAGACTGACCTGATGCAGCCGATAGCTGCTTGTGATGTTGCCGCGCGTCCGGCTCAGACAGGGAGTCGGCGCCATCTTGTGACCGGCTCGTCGCAGAGAAATAATCCGGTAGTTTTTTGGGCTCCGCTTTGACCTGTCGTCTCCTGGTCATGTTCCACATCGATGTCGGCTGTATCAGAGATCTGTTCCGGTAAGTAAGACTTCCGTAGCAGGTCTTATGCCGCTGTGAGCCGCTGTAATGCTATTGCTGAAGCGGGAGAAAGTGCACTACACCGCCATTCCAGTCAGCGGCTAGCTCCGCCCCCCTGGTTGTTCCACTTTTATCATCACTTCCCATGATTTGATTTTAGTCTTTCATATAGATGTAGGGAAATCTAAGTCCATACTTTGGCTGGTGTTTGAGCATGAGTGGTTCCGTTTTAGGTTTGAGTCAGGACATTGACTTGGCTACTCAACAATGTTTTAGTTGTTTCTACCCTGCTCTTCACATGTTTACATGCTATTATATTTCAGATCATTCTCTTTCTGCATTAATCAATTACATTTCAGGTTCTGTTACTATTACTCATCTGATATGCGGGTTCAAAAAACCACAATTGTTTTAATGCAGAATAGACTGGGGTGTGGAGTCTAAGGGACTCCATGGTCTTTACCCCTGACCCACGCAAGGAGGTATTAATTTGGCTGCAGGAGGATTCACAGATTTATGTTCCTTGAATATTCATTGACTGGCGGCAGGAGAATAGATGGAGCAGTGGTGTAGTCGGGAACCAGGCCGGAAGATGTCACCAGGAAGCAGTCAGGAAGATAATGAACCAAAGGATGAGACAGAAAAATAGTCAAAGCAAGCCTGAACTCAGGACTAGAAGTAGCACTTCAAGTGTCAGACGAGGTATTTGGAGAGCAAGGTAGGAGTATAGTCAACAATAGCCAGCAGTCAGGATCAGGAGTAGTACAACAAGTATCAGGCAGAGAGCGAGTGGGTAGTCAGATGATCCGAGGTTCAGCAACAAAATATTATTAATGCAGTACATAAACCAAATAATGAGGTCGAGAACAGGTAGGGTCAAAATAAGTTAGGCACTAAATACAGGAAAAACTTATCCAGTTTAGGGTATAACACTAATAACTGACACTGAGGCCAGAGCACTGAGATTTCAAATAGAGCCCAAGCATTCTGAATGGTCGGGGCGGCCGTGCCATCTGTGTATGCACCGCCCAACATCCATTCCAGCCCCGCTGTGAGTCTAATTGTGGCAGCTGTCAAGGGTGAGACGGTGCAGGACAGCGGAGAGGTGAATACGTCAAATGTTCCCAGTGGAGAAACATGACCAGACAATCTCTTTATGAATTTTTTTGATGGCTTTGTTAAATAGTGGTTCCACCGCCATGTTTGTCTGTTGGTATGACATGCCCACAGTAGAATGCTATATTTATTTTATGCCAAATGTATGGAGTCCTGACTTCGAGTTTGGGCTTCTATCTAATGAAGACTATAACAAGCAGCTTGGGGAAAATTAAGGACAAGCATGGATGTTGGATAACAGTCCGTCCCCCCCATGCTTTTTTCCCCTGAATCCTATTTTTGTCCAATCTGTTTCTTTCCTTGGCGTCATAAATGCTGAGATTTGCTGGGACTATAGACCTGAAATGCTTTGAATTCCCTCTTGGGATTTCTGGTAATTTCCAAAAATACATTTCTCTGTGCCCTTGGGGAACTTTTTACCGGGATGACAATTACAAAAAATCCTAGTATTTACTATTGTTTCAGGTTTTCTCTATTTAAAAACTTTTTTATAATTTATTATGGACCTAAAACTTTCAATAATGCAGCATTACTACTTTTACATGAGCAGCAACCAAAGAAGGGTTATGAGTGTCATAAATTATAACTACTTTCACAACAAAGAACCTATATAGACAGTAAAAAGTTACCACTGTGTTTTTGCCCACGAAAAGAAATAACATTCCAGCACCTATACGGCTTCCTTCAGACTCCAGGCTCCTATAGCTGTCAAGACTAAAGTTACGCTCATGGACAGAAATACCAGCTATTCCATAGTTCAATATGACAGATAACAGGGCTTCTAGGGGAGAACTTGGTTCAATATAGGACATCCATTGAAGTATTCTGAGATTTTACCTATGAAATATATAAAAATATCTCCATATACCTTCATATCTTTATACATACATATGCATGGACCCGTTTCAATGCATTAACATTTTTGAGATTCGTATTTTGCGGGAAAATACAGTCTATGGTATGGAACCTGACACGAAACTAAGCGGTCCACAATACGATTCTGTATTGCACACCTTATTACGGGCCAAAATGCAAACATGAATGAGGCTTTATTCTTTAAAGAGGCTCTGTCACCACATTATAAGTGCCGTATCTCCTACATAAGGAGATCGGTGCTACAATGTAGGTGACAGCAGTGCTTTTTATTTAAATAAACTATCTGTTTTCACCACTTTATTCGCGATTTTAGATTTATGCTAATGAGTTGCTTAATGCCCAAGTGGGCGTATTTTTACTTTAGACCAAGTGGGCGTTGTACAGAGGAGTGTATGACGCTGACCAATCAGCATCATGCACTCCTCTCCATTCATTTAGGCATTCCTTTTAGATCGCTATGTGCTGTCTTATACTAACGCATTAGCAATACTGAAGTGTTTAGACAGTGAATAGACATTCCACGGGATGTCTATTCACAATCTCTGCACTTCGTTACTCTGTCTGTGGTAGTTACAGCAGAGGACACGTAATCTCGTTGTAACCTGTCATTTACTGCGTAATCTCGCGAGATTACGCTTCCTCTGCTGTAACTACCACAGACAGATTAATGAAGTGCAGAGATTGTGAATAGACATCCTGTGGAATGTCTATTCACTGTCTAAACACTTCAGTATTGTTAATGTGTTAGTATAAGCCAGCACATAGCGATCTAAAAGGATCCCTATGCGCTGCCTAAATGAATGGAGAGGAGTGCATGACGCTGATTGAACAGCGTCATACACTCCTCTGTACAATGCCCACTTGGTCTAAAGTAAAAATACGCCCACTTGGGCATTAAGCAACTCATTAGCATAAATCTAAAATCGCTAATAAAGTGGTGAAATTGTTTTATTAAATAAAAAGCACGGCTGTCCCCTACATTATAGCGCCCATCTCCTTATGTAGGAGTTACGGCACTTATAATGTGGTGACAGCGCCTCTTTAAAGTCGTTCTTTATGTTTAGTGATCTTTACTAAACACTGTGAGGATCAGATAAGCATGTACTGTGCTACCCAAACTGTCAG